>NC_055680.1:4961840-5263736 GCF_017976325.1 Chelmon rostratus | reverse complement strand
GCGTATGCGTGTGGTCGTAGCTTCTCAAGCTAAGGCGATGAAAAAGCATCCGTAAACCAGCGCTGGAAATGGCTGCGCCCGACTGTCCGTGTTTTCATTGTCTTACGACACTGAATCAAAGCGGACCGAATGTGTTTTTGACGGCGATCAATAGAAAAAAGACCCTTTAATGTCAAAGTGAAAACAGATATCTACAAAGTAATTAAACACTTCATGGTGCAGGTTTTGCAGCAACACCGACTCAATAAAGAACCTTGCAGATATAGGCACATTGACGCTGCAATTAACCAAAACCCCTTAACTACACACAGGTGATCTCCACTGAACTAATTACGTGACTTCTAAACCAATCAGCTGCACCGGTGATGCTTTGGGAGAGGGGGTGAGTCAAACGTGAATTTTCCAATCTCCATTTGTTGAGATCTGTTTCCTGTTGATCAGTGTCAAAAAAGCCACCGAACATTTATATATGTATATAAAATAGTATAGTTCCACCTTGACCAGCTCCTTATGCATTGATGCATCAGTATGAACAAACTAATACTGTCATATAATAATAATATATCAGTCACAGGGGCCATTTTTCTGCTTTTACCTTTGATACTTTAGGTAGAATTTGCTGATAATACTTGAACGCAGAGCTTTCACATGAAACTGAGTATTATTTTCTTTGTTGTATTTGTACATTCATTTAAGTGACGGATCTGAGACTCCTTGACAAGGATCATGGCACACAAACACACACACACTTCTCCCTTTGAAAGATGAACGGCGTCTTGGTCCTTGCAAGATGGACTAGATAAAGCGACATGCAACAACACAGAGGCCCTCAATGTGCTAATTGCTTTTGTCGACTCGACTTGCCGACTCATTCCTAGCCTCCGATCTGTCAGCGGAGCCCGATGGGGAGTACAGGGGTTCTTAGGTGTCGTTTCATTAATGACAACAACACATAACAACATGCTTGGCTCTCAGGAGGGAGGGAGACGGAGGGAGGCGATCAGGATGCGAGGCCGACGAACAAGCAAAGTGAAATAAGGAGAACGTGTCGGTTAATGAGAGGACCTGCCATGGTGGGGAAAAAAGCTATCAGAGTTAAAGAGTTTAGAGGAAGGAATGTAGCGGTGGCTCATTAAGAGACGCGTCATCAGGTTCACATGGAACACAAGGAGACGGGCCAGAGCTGAACACTGTCAACTCCACTCTCACCTGGGATTGGAGACTTTGGTCGGAAAAACAAAGTGTTTCAGACGCGGCACATCAGAGGGTTATTCTGGACTGGGACTTAATTAGGTAAACATTTTGACCTGAAAAGGCTCTTTCCGATGTCAGCTTGGGGAAACATTCATGCCAATGTTGTTGCACTTTGTTCAAGAACATTTCCTCTTTGCAGCGCTCCAAAATAACCATCATCACCGACCTGAGAGGAACTTTTAGAGACTTGTCTCTAGGTGGCATTTCCATGACGATCAACTTCTCTGTACCGCACATCTCTAAAAAGACTTCCTATTTGTCAAGTCAGGCAGCTCTGCTCGGGGTGACTTCAGGTAATCTAGAGTCTGGCTGCATCGTAAAGTGATGAAATTTTGACAGATAGTGCAGGCTGCTTCCCAGTGGCAGAATGTAACCTAGTACATTTACTCAAGCATTGCACTTAAGTACAAATCTGAACTAGTCGTACTTTACTTGAGTGTTTTGTTTTCCTGCTGCTTCATATTTCTACTTCAACAGTAGAAAGTACCACTTAATAAATTGTAACATAGAATTTATATGGCACAGTGTGGTATTAGTATTTTTTAATTGGGTAAAGGATCCGAGTACTTCCTCCAGACCTGGCGTTTCCCAGCCTCACCTGTCTGCACTCTCTGCCCTCATTATGAGGCAGTCACCTTGTCAGAGACCACACACAGACATGCAAGCACACGCGCACACACACACACTCACACACAAAGCGTCAGAGTGCACCCTGCTCGTCATCGGCGAATTGACGGGGACAAAGTACAGCACTTTGCCTCAATTTTGTTGATTACACCTCTTTCCTATATTCACTCCCCTGAAAGTGGGCCTCTGTGATGCTATTTTGCCGGTGAACGAGGGAGCCAGTCACCTGGAGAAAGACGGAGAGGGGAGAGAGGAGGAGGAGGGAGAGAGGGAAAGTGTATGTCGCATGCCACTCAACCAGCCAGTCAGTGGAAAGTTTTTATTAATTCATCAATCCACATTCTGAAATGAAGCAGTGGGCAAGGCTGAGGGGCAAACAAATTCCACTCTCTCAGCAATATTATTATCATTACTAATAATGTGGGATAATTATAGCTATATACCGCTATATATCTCCACCCCTCCAGCACCTCCCCCCCTCTTCCCTCCACTTACTGCTCATACCAGTAGCGACCAGAATTAATAAATGGAAAATTAAAACCCGGTGCTTCCGTAGGCGATGTCAACAGCTCAGGAGTTTGCCAGGTCTCTCTGCCGCCTGGCTGGATCGACAGTGGCAGCAGCTTCGCCCCGTTCATCCGGGGCCTGATTCATAATTAATGGAGGTTATAATTGCAAGGCGAGAGCAGGAGAGACAGACAGCGAGCAGGGGAGAGAGAGGGAGGAAGAGATGGGAGCAATAATGAAAATTAAAACACACACACACACACGCATGCACAGCTGACATTTTACACGGCTTTCATTTAGCCATCCTTCCATCATTAACATTTACACGCACACGCACATAAACATGCGCACACGCCGTTCGGCGGATGGCTAATGAAATCACCGTCCTCTGCTGCTCTGTTTGAAGGTCTCTTAAGCAGCGGGCGAGGAGGTCAGCCGCCAAGTGCAAAGTTTAAACTTTGTTCTCAAACACAAGTTAAACACAAAAATCTGCAACTCGTTTCACTGTCTCGGGTCAGAGACCTTTGCATTTCTCATAGAAAGCAATTTTTGAGGATTTTTTTCCTCCAAGGATAGCCGTTCAGGAGAGCAGGGATACTATTAGTGCAAAAAATACACATTTTCCCCGAGTATCTCATGACGCTGAATGATTCAAATGTGAATGTACAGGATGTGACATTAGCCTAACGACACTGCATCAACCTACCCCTGACAAAAGCTGTCCTTTTAAAGCCATGAGTGGACCTCTAATCTATACAGACCGTCTAAGACTGCAAGGGTTTATTGAGCTTATTATGATCTATTAGCCGTTACTGTGGTAACAGCTATTCTTGCTTACGTCCACAGGCGGAAGAAAAAAAAATGTTCGTGGCTGTTGAGTATGACCCCTTTCCTTTGAAGCTACGTGGAGAGGCAGGACACTGGACCTTGTTTCCATTTCATGTTGTCATGTACATATAGTGGTATCATCACCCCAAAATGATACGATTTGAAAAAAATGTCGCGTTCCCTATTAACCTGTTTCTGTTGTGCTTGAATAAGCTCTACACAGGGTAATTGCCAGTAATGAGTGCCGTTGATGTCTTTTTTCCAGATTGAAAATCTGTATACGTCACTGTGTGAACTCATTAGAGTCATCTTTATGTAAGGTAACAGGATGTCAGGGACTGCTGTGGTGCTAAAAGCTGTGTTAGCAGCCTGTCTTGACAAAATGAATGTGACTGACAGTGGGAACACCGAATTTCAGAAGGACATTGATGAGGAAACTGTATTTAATTACTGTCAGTACTGACGCCATTGCCAACCCCCTGAATCTGATGGGTGTGTCCATACTAAAAATAGGTGTTTTTTTTTCTAAAGTGTTGTAAAAATGGGGACAAGACGCACATTTTGGGTAGTTGATGTATGAAAAATGCAACACAAACACATGATTACTAAGCTTTTCTTCAACCCCCTCAATGCTCTCTTCACTATGAGCAGTCTCTGCCGCCACCAGAAATTATAGGAGAAAACACATGCAGCCAGTCACGGTTGCTGTCGACCGCACCTGGCGTCTCCATTGCTGCTGCAGCTCTAATATGTCATCACGTTTGAGGTGGCGCGCATCAGAGCCGATGCACATGCCCACCTTAGGCACGACCTAACACCTGAACGCCGAAGTAGAATTTCAGGAAGCACTCCATAGCCCAATAATAAATGTTATTAAAGGCCTTTGGTAACTAAATATATGAGCAGTTTTTAAATGTGCTCTACAAATACAAAACACAAACAAACACCATGATCTTAAAAGAAAAAGCCACTGCTGTTAAATCATGTTCAGACAAGAACGGTGGGGGATTGGTTAATTATCACCACTAGAGAGGCCAACACCTTCCATTCAGATTTCTCGGTGACTCACTCTATTATCTGCATCAGTATTTACTAAATGCCAGCAGCACAACAATAAAGTAGCCTCAGTTGTCCTTGACTTTGCCGCCTTTGCTCTCTGTGAGAGCGAGGTGAGCCACTGTAAGCCGCTGAAGGTGGAGGGGTGGAGGACTTTGGTGAGGATATCAGTGAGAGGGATTCATAATTCATTAGCTACCTTGAGCAGGGGAGACGGAGGTGATGGCAGAAGGAGAGAGAGGAGGACAGAGTGAGGGTGGAGGAGGGGAGAGGGGCCAGAGGACATTGATTCCCATCATGTTAGGGTCAGCTGAACACGAACGTGACTCAGACATGGCTGGTTTAGTTCACATCACAGCCTTGTCTTTGCGATTAGGAGTCACAGCGGAACGAGGAGCCAGTGGTAGGGATGGAGATAGGATGTGTGTGGGAGATGCAGTTCGAGCTCTCGACATAGATTGAGTGCCTCTCTGTGATTCAGGACAAGGTAATCAGCAGGTACACATAATTGGGTCAATCTTTCCTCTTTATTGCACCCACTCTTAGTATGGATGGCTGAACTTTGATTAAGAAGCACTTGGAGGCATGTCTCTGCCCTTCGAATAAAATAGGCAAACTCGGCGCTGTCAGATCCTTTAGATTTCGCAGCCAGAAGCTCTATTTCCACTACTGTGTAAGGGCTTATGACATGACATGGCGGTACTGAGATGGGCGTGACAGCTGGTTTTACTTATATAGTTAAAGAACAGCATGACCAGAGGATGTATGACACATCTGTTTAGTGTTGAGACCAACAGGGGTGCGCATGTCGCAGGTTATCTTGTCTGGAGACGATGAAGTGACGTTTCATAACAACCTGACCACAAACACAGGTGCACGTTCACTTCTTTACCTAAAAATGATGTCAGTCACATCCACATCAAACAAAGAAAATGGATATTTATGCAGCCAAATATCACAAATCACAAGCCTCAAGGGGCTTTACAATCTGCACTGCTTTCGACACCCTCAATCCTTAGATGTTTGATCCGGATACAAACAAATATCAGAAATGGCGAAAACGAAAAGAATCCTCAGAGTCTTCAAGTTCTTGACACGTTGGCAATCTGTTATCATTTTCCCATCCTTCCACTTACGGCTACCCTGAATTGTATTTGGTGTAAGTAATGAGTTACACACACAAAGGCTGAGTGATTGATGGATGGACAGATTGGCTGGTACGCGCATTTGGGAAAGGAGCGTCTGAGCGCTCGTTTACTGTCAGCAACAGCTGAACCAAGCCGAACACAAAACCGGCGCACCGTCCCGGCTCATTCCCCCGAGTTGCCTGCAGAGAGACAGCGAGCCGGCGGAAGATATGACACTCCTTTGTATTCTTTGACGAGTGTCTGCGGCGGTTATCTTTCCGTCCCCCTGCCCCCTCTTCTATTCCCTTCCCCACAGATCGATCCTTCCCCCGGGACACCTGAGGCAATCAGCAGGTGTTGATTGGTCTCCCTTTCGCTCGCCTGATCCGTCCTTTCCATTCTCGTCAACTCTGATACTTCCCATACTCTTTCTGACTCTCCAACTCTCCTACTCCCACTGCCATCCCACCCCGACCCTCCTCCCTCTCTCCCTTTGCAATCACTCGCTGATAACTCACTCCAATGGCCCGGTCTCTCTCTCCGTCTTCCTCTCCATCCTGGATTCCTTTACTGTCTGCTCTCTCATGGTCCTCAAGGACCATTTAGCAACACTGACACAAAGCAGAGAGCTTCTAAGAAGCGCTGCTGTTCCTCCACATACTCAATCAATGCATTTATAGTTACTGAAAAATCCTGGGATTACAAGAAACCTGCTTAACAAGCTAGATTTCCCCTGGAGAAACTTTTCCGCAAGATATAGGCTTATCTGGGTTTCTAGTGAGGTCTGGTGAATTACACAAGTGCAAGACAAAGACTTCAGACAAGTACGGTGATGACAGGGACAATCTTTCACCTCCTTGTTTCTAAAAGAGATGAATCTAATGTTCAACAAAAACTGAAATGGAAAAAGTCGAACCAAGTTGGTTACTGTGGGTCATTTGTAAAATTCATGACATTCTGCAATGGGTATTCACATTTAAAATGCAAAATTATATTTTAGGAGTTTGAGTGGAGTTCAGTCATAGGCACACACTGCAATTGTTGCCTTTCTTATCTGCAGAGAGGAAAGGTTGGACCAAACTGGAAAAAATTCACATTGGTCTTTGTTCAGTGTCTAGCAGCTCGATGTTAGTATTAGTAAATCACAATCCCAATCATTTCTGGGAAAGTAGAATCAATACAGTGTTGGTTTTCTCTCACACCACCTTTAACACATTTATCATGAGAAAATAATAGAAAATAATCTCATCTTGTGAGGGTGCTGCTGATGAAGTATTTTGGCACTGAGCATGACTCAGGTGTTAATTCTATTTTAGCTGTAGTAAAACAAGCACTGCGCAAAAATAACAATCAGAAATCCTTTAAAGATGACGGCAATGAAGTGTTGTCACGAGGGGACTCAATCTGCCAGCCACCGTATCAGGACACGGAGACAAGAGACGTGACCCAGAGACACTGGATAAAAGATCTACTCTGCCTCTTGTCGGCTCACACCTAAGCTCCATTGATGGCTATTGATCCCGTGTGTGTGTTACGTCAGTGTGTGCGCACGGACGTGTCTGCCTGCTTGTAGTGGCAGTCAAGAACAGACTTAACGGGCAACTGATTTAACGTGCGCTCCATACGTCATTGGCCAGATCCTCTGAATGAAGGGGTAACACTAATCTAATGCTGGTTGTTGTGAAGTGACGCAAGCGTTACATACTTGAATATCATGTAAGTAGCATGTGCTGATAGGATGATCTCAGTTTTGTATTATAACAGCAGTCACATGTGTGTGCGTCATCTGCAAGCGTGGCCGTTCTGCTTGGTGTGTGTGTGTGTGTGTCGGATGCATAAGCAGAGTGAAATGTGCACTGGTCTGTCGTCCTCCGAGCGCCTGGCTCTCCTCCACCCGGCTGTGCTGTCAGTCACAGTAATGGGAAGGGAAAGCCGAGGCTAAACAGCCGCTAATGGGAGATGACTAGGGAAACCTTAGCAGTGTCCTCGCTAACCACTAATGCAAACCAATGAAGAGAGAAACCCTAGCCCTGTCCTGGCTGATGCTAACTGCTAATTCAAAGTAATGAAGAGGGAGATTTCTGGTAATGCTAACAGAAACCAGTGAGGATTGAAAAATGAACCCTGTCAGAGCGTATGTTAACCATTCATTTAAACCAGGGGAAATGTGACACTGGCTAATGCTGGTGTGCACACTAATGAGGCTGGAAAGACAACAGCAGCGCTGTCCCCGATAATGGCTGTTGATGACACCAATTAGCATGATAGCAATCATAATGTGATGTGTTTTTGCTTCCTCGAAGGACAGTCTCTTTACTCTTGCCCTCTTCTGAAAGAGGCCAGAGGTCAGAGTCAGGTACTAAGCATGCAACGTCTTCATTGTTATCACTCTATCAGGGGGGCGTTTAAGGGAGAGGGAAAGACCAGACTTGATGCAAGCAGCAGGAAAATGGTTATTTTGGGCGGAAATAATAGTCCCTTTAATTTTCTGAGTTGGAATTGTTAGGTAACTGGCAGCTCAAGCACCTCCAACGCTCGGACGAACATGAAATATCTGATTCTCTGATGAATGATACAAACCGGTGTAGATAAAGATGTGAGGCGAAATGTTAACTATGACTTCCAAAGTGCATTTTGGTATGAAACTTCCAGTCACAGAGTCTCTGTTGCGTGCACCGCTAACGGCAAGCAAAAGATTTTAACCTGACAGAAATCAAAGTGGTTCACTTTCAGATTCTGGGTCCCTTTTGACAGAATTTGTGGTTGATAATGTAAGACACACAGGTGGTGTAGTATTTGCAGACATCCACTGTACCGATATGGCAAAAAATAAGCTGATTTCTCAGAAACAATGAAGAAAACCAGTTGAAATAGTAAAGTCAACAGATTGACATTTTGCATATGGGCCTACTTGCTGTCTTAGAGATGGATGAGAAGATCCATACAGCTCACAAACCTGTCCATTAACTATGAAACCGGAGCCAGGAGACGGTCGTGGAAGTGGAGAATTGAAATGGGAATTCACACTGGGGAAATCACGACCACCCTGCGATTCAACTGTTCACAAGTGTGAGAAATAAAGAGTTTAAACATAAAAGGAAATGTGTCTTTGTTATGCTTAATGATACCCGTACGAATCAGAGGTTCTAGTTATTACAGTATGTGCTCTGCTCTCGGCTGCATTAAAAGCTCAGTGAGGAAGGCTAAACACCCCCATAGGGAATATGTTGTGAGCTTATGTTGCAAAGTGTATTGAATTATGCTCAACAATGATTCCATTCCATGTAAAAGTTCTCTTAATTGGATATGTGGACCAATGAATTTTTTACACGGTTTCATCCTTTTAGCATTAACCGCTGAAGGCTAAGCCCTTGTAGAAAGCATTAGTACTCAATACCTGGAAATAAACATGTGCAGGTAAATCGATTGGGAATATATTTCCAATGGGGATGAGTTTCATCTGAGAAAGAGTGGTTTGAAGTCTGGAGCAGCCAGATATAGAGACAGGCAGATGATAGATAAGATAGAGAGGGACAGGGGGAGTGCTCAAGATTAATGAACAGACGGACCGCTTGTAACGCAAAAAAAATTAAGATGAACGCTCCCCAGGTTCAGACCGAACAGATCAGTTCATTAGGAAAAGTACAAAAACAGGAGAGGAATGGAGAAAAAAAGATGAGGCGAGTGATGGATGAGGGACAGAGGCAGGGTGATGGTGGTGGGGTGACGCAAGAGGAGAGAGGAGGAGACAGATGAACTGACAGAGACGGAGACAGAGGGACAGCTATTAGGGTTTGAGACATATGCATGGCAACGAGAGAGGACAGGAAGAGCCGCTGATGGATGGGAGGGCCAACGCGGGGTTACAGGGGAGGACGAGAAGATGACAACGGCTGGGCACGAGAAAGAAGAGGAGGAGGACGGTGAAGAGGGCAGGAGTGTGATCACAGCGAGGGAGTGAGGGTGGATCAGGAAGGAGCGAGAGTTGAGAGGAGCTGCCTCATGGAGAGACAGAGAGGAAGAAGGGTCGGAGGAGGAGGAGCAGGAGAGGAGAGGAAGGTGTATTCACTTGGACAGGCTGTCATAACGGGAGCTGGCTGCTCACCCTGACGCTCTGAACTGGCCTGACCCGCAGTGGTGAGGACGCAGGGGGTGGTGAAAAAAGGAGGGCGTGGAGGGTGGGAAGAGGAGATGAAGATGGAGAAGACGGGAAGGTGGAGATGGAGGAGGGAAGGCACACTGTGAGAGAAAGGAGGAGGCTACACTTTGAACTCCTCCGACCTGCCTGGCTTAGGAACACAGAGATGGAGAGATGTATATGGAGGGGTGGGTGGTGGGACGTGGGGTGGGCCTGTCTGAACTGAACTGCTTATATTGGGCAGGGAGGCAGACAGAGAGATGCAATGGAGGGAGCAACACAGATCTACAATATGATAATATTTATGGCTTTTGTGTCCTGTAACATTTGAAAGGCATGAAGGTGGAACTCTAAATTGAGGGTCTCAGTTTCAGTGGGAAACAGTGATTGGAGGACTGGTTGAAGTACTGGTTTCATCCAGGGTTTTAAATCTAGACCCATAAATTTATGTTAGCATATAACATATTATTTCATATCATGTTATTATCCATTTCTATCTTACACCAAAAAAAGGAATAAGCTAAAAATCAGCCTATAATATCAGTCATGTCAGTGTGTCAGTACACTGACAAGGCAGCAATACACCAATTGTTAGAAAACAGTGGCATTAAATGTTCATTTTTGCCGACAGAGCCCTCTTTTATCTTTAAAAAGCCTCATCCGCGCTGTGAAAGCAGCTGCTTCCAGAGTTTTGACATCATGTTAGTCACCAAAGAATTTTTTTTTTTTTTTTTCAATTTTTAATCTGCAATGAACCGACAAGTAACAGCTGCGTTAGTGGCATCTTTTCACTTTGGTACCGCAAATTCAGCTCGGAAGACGTGAGCGTTTCTATCGTTTTCTGGAGTGAAACAGCTCAGGGTCGCATCACCTGAGACAACAATGACTTGTTATAAACGGGAAAATGGAATCAGAGGACGATCGTGGGATATGCTCGTTGAATATTTTTACTCCTTCGTGAACAAACTGTTAACTTTACATCTAATCCTTCTAAAAGATGGTTTGTGATTTCTTACGACTCCTGAACAGACACTAACTCATTCGGCGGCATTTCACTTTAATTCTATATTGATTTTAGCTCCATGCAAAGATGAAGTTTCCCAGATAATGCTCATCTGCCTTAACAGCACAGTTTACACATTTTAAGTGCTGATTTATTAAAAAGGAGTTCCACTGAGTGAAACATAATGCTGAATTTAGCAGAAGACCTCAGTAATATATAAAAAGTCCATTTTGTCATGTAATAATATTATAATAAAGCAGGCTGTGACCTTTCCTATAATTCATCAGACAGCTCGGTGACAGAGAGGCCTTTCACAGGCATATAACATCTGTAACATCAATAATGTTGGATGAGGCCATGAAAGATTGTTATGTTGTAGTTACATGCAGAAAATAAATCTGACAGGAGGAAATATGATTAAAGCAAAGACACAGAATCAAACTGTCTGAGACAATTATTACTAAAACATGGACTGAAATTCAAGTCTTGACTTCAACGCGAAAAGAGACTAAAACATGACTTTAAGCCAACTACAACTTTCAACTAACTAAACTTTAAATTCTTGCAAAAATAAACACTGATTTCCTCATTTCACATAACAGAACAAACCACAGCACTGAAGAGAACGGTGGAAGGGGAAACTGGTGGTGGAGTTTCTCAGCTGCAGAAGAACAGATCCAGCCGGATGCAGGGGGAAGAGGAAGAGTTGGTGAAAGACAGAGAGGTGTGAAGTCACACTGAGGAATAAGAAACAGGAGGAGGGTGGAGAGCGGGAGGCTGGCTGCAGGATGAAAAGGTGGGGTGGGGCCGACTGAAGCTCGGGATTGGAGGAATTCCTGGTGGAGCTCTCTGCAGTCCTGCAGTTCCTCACAACAGAGGGGAAGGAAGATTTCCTTCATTTCCTCCTCACAGAAGCGCCAGTTCTGCCAGGAGATCTACCACCGGGCGAAGCTGTGTTAAGTGTGTGAATAGAGAGTGGTACACAATCACCGTCTCAGCCCCCCCCCCCCCCCCCCCCCCCCCCCCCCCCCCCCCCCCCCCCCCCCCCCCCCCCCCCCCCCTCCACAGCTGTATCCATCTTCCCTGGGAGGTGCAGAGCAAAGAGCTGAGGGGGACGCTCAAGAGCTCCTTGCTAGGAAATCAGTTTGGGAATCAAGATGTTCTTAAAGCATGAATGTGAATACGCGCACACACGCACGCACGCACACACACACACACACGCACACACACACACACACACACACACACACAGCCCACACAGTATATGAATAATGTTGGAGGTCTATGGGCTCCTTGGAGTATTTCACATCAGCTATATTCATGTCATGCATTATCCATGGTATATCTAATGCATAATTGAACAGTGTGTAGTGTGCGGCAGGGGTAAGGAAGCAAAATGTACTGCATATGACACTTAAATGGTTTATGTCATGTTAGTTTTGAATGTGTCGTGTGTGTGTGTGTGTGTGTGTGTGTGTGTTTGTGGGTGTCTCCGGTGCAGCCGTTCGCACAGAAACGGACGGACTGGCAGTTCAGCTGTTTTGAAGCGAAGGCAGTAAAATGTCCTGCCTCCAATTAGCTGTCAAAAATAGACTTCTGCAACTCCAAAGGTAGCAGTATTTTGAGGATCTGCTGACATCTACAAACCTGCGAGCGAGCCAAAAAGGAAGGAGATGGGAAAAAAAAATAAATAAATAAATAAATAAACAAAACCCCTCATCTTATTCCCATACTGGGCTGCACTCAATTTACCGCACTCATATTGAGGACGGGATGTAAGAACACTGCCAAGTTGTCAGATCAGGCGCCAATTCCAATTTGCTTTTTCCACCACTCACATCTGCTCAAAGCCCAATCTCAGCCAGCTCATTTCTGCAAAGTCACCCAGACATCTCATGTTTACATGTGTAAGGCAACACCCGCCGTTTGATCCTATTCTATTCTCTAAAAAACACAACAAATAGTCCCAACTCTTTGTTGATATGCAAGGACGTCTCCTTTAGGATCTCCCTGCATGTACAGAAGACAAAATATGCTATTAATCCAGTTTCCCTCATCAGCAGGAATGAAGGTTTTTGCCCTTCCAGTGTTCTTTCACTTTTATAGTCGGCCAATTAATGAGCACATTTGTTTCTTTCTAATTAAAATAAAAACAGCTCAAGCGAGCGTGGAAACGTGCGAGGTGGCGAGGGAGGTCAGACGGAGCGAAGTAGGTAAAAGCTTTGACGATGTGAGAAGGAATAAGAAGACAGGCTCTGTGAGCAAAAACAACAATTAAGAGATTTTGGGGGGGCCAATAAGTATTCTGCAAAATAATTATACTTTCACCCGACATCACAAACGCTAGCAATTAATTCTCCTGCATTGCAATAAAAGAGAAGAGGCTCCTGAAGAAGGGCACAAGAGAGCCAACCAAGCGTTTGTAGGCAAAGATCAAAGACTGAACGTGGTTAGGAACACGTATCAAAACACAGCGTTCGCCATTCAGTTCCAGTGCTGATGCTCTTCAATACACACTTGACATTATAAAATACCAAAGAGTAAATTAATCTCTGGGTGGAGCTCTGAGACCAAATATTTGACAAACTAGTCCTTTAATCAGTGAAGTTTGCACAGAGGGGGAAGCTGGTGCCGTTTCCTCGCTGGATGGCGTGGGAGTCACAGGATCATACATCACAGAGTCTTCTCGTGGGTTTGGCCCCAAGGCGCCGCAGCACTAATGCTTCAGACAGCGATGTATACGGGCGGCCACATCGCCGAAGGCTAGAATACATCACGGACAACTTTGCACTGTGTCTCGGCAGACAGCTGTGAATCAGAAGCAGGGATGTATAAACACACATTCACTCGACCGTGGCTTGAATTTTTTAACACGCAACCGCAACAGTAAATTCACGACGTTCACAGGCGAGCGTTCATACAGTTGAAGTGACAGACGTCCTCTCGTTTCTGGCCGACGAGCAGCGTATTGAATGAAAATGGATTTCATAAGGTCCTCTGTACCTTACAGGGTTCTGGGACTCCAAGTCAAGTGTTTTGCATCAACACACCCACACCCAGAGGAGATAAACGCACGCCGAGGACAAAGTGGCTTCATACCTGCATCAGTTACTAATTCAACACTCAGCTGTTACAGGCAAACTGTACAAACATTGACAAAAGGCAAGCAGAGGGCAGTCGAGAAGCAAAAAAAGAAGCAAAAGCGGGACACGCATGCTAACCTGCAAATTCATGCGCACAAACACACACGTTCACCTCACTCCTTCCTTTCACTTCCAGACTGAGTGCCGTGCATGACGGGCATGTTCAGGGTTGTATGCAAACACAGTGTATCTACTTGGTACTCACGGGGCCACGAGGCTTCGTGCAACAGTTTCAAGCAGCCGTTCACTTGCTGCGCTTTGAAATGTTGTCATGTTCCAGAAGTGTTCAGGAAATAGCCTCAGACGGAGAGAAAAAAAAAAAAGGCACGTTTTGATACAGGAGCTCAAGCTTGTTGTGGTACCACTTTAGAGGTGCCATCTGCCTCATTCAAAGCTCAGCAGAGAACAGGGCTTTCCATACGAAAACATAAGCTACTCTCAATGTGTCTGCGTGTGTGTCCCCGCGCGCATCCGTCCACTAGACAGCAGCGTCTGAGGCGCAAATAAACGTTCATTATCATCAGCCTGTCTTTGTTTGAACCGAGCGGGCTTGTCCGGGTTGCGTGGGGCAAATGTGGCGAGCGGAGGAAAGACAGGCAGCCGGGCGCAGCCTTCCCTTCAGGTGAAAGAACGTGGCTCGTTTAGGCCCCGCTGATTAGCAAAGGGTTGCTTCCCCAGGATAGGCTGGTTAATTACTTAATTAGCTCCAGCAGCTTCCTAATGAGATGCCTACGCTGCTTCCTTCTTGATCAGAGGAGAGCCGCAGCGGCACAGGTGGATAACGCACACATACACACACTAAACCCCACCTACACCCCACCTTGTACATATTCATACCCAATTCCGTCACGACCACATTTACTGACACGTATGCATAAATTCTTTAATGTGATGAGCTGGGGAATATGTGCAACTGCTCGTTCTCACACTCATTAAACGCCTTAGAGAACCATGTAAGGTTTTCAATTAATAGGCCAGGTGGTGTAACAGGTTGAAAGTGAAAGTGTGTGTAGGTGTTCAGGACAGTAGTTTATCAATATTAACATGACAGCTCTTAAATTCACAGCCTGGCGAAAGGTGAATTAACAGGGCGCGATATGCATACATGCATAGTTCTGAGTTGAGAAGAAGGAAAGAAATGGCAAAGGACAGTCTTTGACTGTGTTTGGGGCGGATGACTCTATAGCTTGGCCTCTGTGTGGAGGAAACCAGGTGGAGGACAAGAGAGGAGGGGCACGGCTTGGACAGTGTCCAGGTCGAGAGGTGGCCTGGCTCGGGGAGGGGAGAGGCAGGAACTGTGGCTCTCCGGGTCTGGATGTGGGGGCCGTGCAACAGAGAGGAGGTGGAGCAGCAGTGGAGAGCAGGTGTAGCCCGGCTCTCACACTGCTCACAGCATCTGTTACTGGGCCAGCGAGTTACCGCGGCCAGCCTGTGCCTGGCACGTGTGCGTTTGTGCATGTGTGTGCGTGGAGACGAGTGAACTGCACACATGAGTGAACTCTATTTCTCTCCTCGCCTTCCCTTTGTCCGGCTCCCTCTCCCTCGGCCTTCTGCTGTCTCATTTTATTATGTGTGTGTACATGCTAATTGTGTGTGTGTGTGTGTGTGTGCGTGCTCATGTCAGGTGTCCTATCGCCTCTGACATTATCATGCTTCTCCTCCCATCAATCACAGTTGCCCAGGCTAACCATGAGGCCGACACCAGGCAGTCCCGTCCTTGACCTCACCCTCCCTTTAATGCAAATTACTTTCATTACCATTCATATTGCCTGTGTGTGTGTCTGCGTGTGTGCGCGTTTAAGGCGTGAAAAGAGGTGAACACACACACACACACTCTCCTGGCCGCAGGTGCTGCGTTAGCCAAGCTTGATGGGTTAATGCAGGGTGGAGGCGTGGAGGAGTGAGGGTTAGTGGACACCCAGGGGAGAGGAGGGCATATGGGCTACGGATCCCAGCTGTGCCCCGGGAGGACCCGGTGTTTCTGGAACCAAAGGGATGTGGCGACAGAGCAGCCGGGCATGGAGAGGCACAGGCTGGAGTAATGGGCTGAGGAAGTAGCAGGCAGCGAGGGGAACAATGAGGAAATGATGTGAATATAAGCAGGGGTACTTTGTGCCTGAACGCTCGAGCAAGAAACTTCCAGCCATTAAATGACAAATATCGTCATGTGCGCTGTTCAGGGAACTGAATCTGGGGCTTTCCCCGACATTCAGCTCTATATAGACCTCGGCTGCCGAATCTTTGAGATGCCAAACTCCCTCTACTCTAGTTTGCAGTTTGCAACCTTAGGACAACTTTAGACCTCAGAACAGCAGTTTAAGTGTTTTCCACATACCTGACAAATTAGTCATCCATGAAAATATAAAATCACAGGCGTCATGCTGTTGACACAAAAACAAAACAGAGTCTGTGGCATTTCTGGCTAAAAATATCCGTTCCATGCAGCAGGATGTGTAAATGTTGTGGGTTTAAAAACACACTGGACAAATCTAAAGAGGAGAAGGAACATCAAGTCTTATACATGTCCATGGCTGTCATCTTATTGGACGAGAGCAGACTGTTCAATTTCTATGCCTGCTAACAGTTCTTCACCTTCGGAGCTGCGCTTAGGGCTGAGATAATTTGTTGGCACTTTTACCTTGACTGGAATTTAATCTCAGTCTTAAGGAGAAAATTCGAAGAAAATGTCATCACGGTGTGAATTTTCTTGCAGTTTTTACCACTCACTCACTCAAGCTCCGGACGGCTTAGCGAATACGGCCCCAGGTTTTTGTGCTTCCTGCGCTCAGCGGCGGTATTTAGCAGCCATGCAGGTAGAGAGAGAGGCGAAGACACCGACAACCACCTCAGCAGGCCGGGAGGCAACGAGGCCACACAACGCTTTTCGGGGGGAGGCTCGGAAAACCTCTCAATTTGCTTAACTGGCAAACCTCTTGCCTAACACATAACCAACAGGTGACAGCATCAACTTCACACTTCACCATTCTCTCAGGATTATTCAGGATCGCTTGGGGAACGACAGGAAGGGACTGAAGTGAAAGAAGAAGCACGGAAGTTGAGGAAAAACAGTAATTGAGACGCTGCCACGCTGCCCTGTGTGTGAGAGATACGCCATCTCGAAGTGTTCGGCGCTGGTTTTTTACACCTGACCACGTGTCTGTGACCTAAATGCGATCACAGCAAACAATGCACACACATCTGTATGACTAACATCAGGAGAAACAAACACAGCCTACAGTGCCTGGCTATTAAATATGCAGCACTGGAGCATCCTGATGCCATATGCTGTTCATCGTATGTGTGTCGGCTGCATGCAGAGAGAGCTCAAAGGCTGTGTTAGTTTTAGTCCACGCACAGAAACATTACAGGGCATCAAGGCGGATTCTAGCACAAACGCTGACTGCTTTTTTTTTTTTTTTTTACTTTGTATTTACATTCCCTAACAGCCTGTCTTTAGGAGCGTCAGTGTGAATGCTAAGAAGCAAGGGAGGCTAGTGTGGCTCCCCAAACAATCCCGCCATCCCCAGGGGAGAACTGAGTCTCCCAGTTAGCCCCGTAGCGCCGCACGATGATTCAAACGGCTGTCATCCCTCCGTAATGATGATCCATCCCCGGCTATTACCAGCCCATGGTTCCTCACTTACAAAGCTGATTGTTTGACATGCGGAACATACATCAGCATAATCTGGCCCATAACTCAGTTTTAAAGAGTGGGAAGTGACGATCAAATGAAAGAGGAGATGAGCAGGGGACAAACAGGAGAAAGAGAGGAGGCGAGATGACGGTACAAAGGGAGAGGAAGTGAAAGTTGCTTGAGGAAGAGTAAGACCGACAGGTAAACGTAAAACAAGGAGAACACGAGAGAGATCTGTGGATATACATACACAGGCAGAGTTATAGTAAGTGGAGAAGAAGGCTTTCGTCAAATCCACAGGGAACCAAACTGGAACGCCTACATAACTAGAAGGGCACAGACCTCTGCCAGTGCCAATAGTCTGCTCTTCTATGATATGCAAATCTGCAAGCCGAACCACGATACATGGCTTCATGTATCTCCAAAACTTTCAGAATGATGTCAGAACATGGTTGCCCCTTGCCAAAGGGCTCGTCTTATCACATTTTGGATACGATAGCAAAACCGTATCCTAAAAAGTTGCTTATTAACCTCATTTTTGTCTTAACCCCAAGACAAGGCCAAGCCCAAGCTAAAGGAGACCTCATACTTACTATTTTTTCTGCTTTGGTGATCATCTATTGCATCAATGCAGTAGATACCCAGCAGCTAGACCATACTTCCAACAGCAATTCCCAAAACTCCTGCAAACAGCTGCCATATTGGTACGGGGGAGATGTGCCTACTAATGCACATATTGTCTGCCAACTCGCTGAATTCACTGAATTTTCAACCAGTTTTCGAGTGGTTTGGTTTGTTCAAAATGTCAGACACGTAATTATGATACTTCATTGTATTAAAAATGCAGGTTTTCATGCCATATCCTTACTTATGAGGATGGTAACAGCAACAGTTCTATAACATAATATTTAAGAGTAGTGTAACTTATAGTTACAGTTACTTAACTTAATGTTATCTTAATATATGGATAAATAATTGGGATAAGAAATGAATGAATCGCTGCTAAATGACAGTAAGGGCATGATGTACAGATGTGATGCTGAGCAGAAAAAGGATTTCTGTTCTCTAACTTTCTATGAGGAACAGCAGCTCTTGTTCTGCCGCTGTTGCAGGGAGGCCCCAGCAAAGCTGAGAGGAGATGACCCTTAAATGGTGACTTCTTTCATTAAGTGGTATCTGCTCACAGACGCTGGCGGTGGCCAGTGACTTGAATCTGCTGCATTCTGTTAAAGAACAAAGAAATCTTTTGCATTATTAGCTGTGCACCGATTCCCTTGTTTGTTTTTGTAAATCACTAACGAGTGAACAAAAAGACTTTACAGATTTATACTGCAACACATGTTCACTATAAATGATGTATGTATGATGATATAAATGTTGTACTGCTTCATTTGAAGCATTGTACAGTCTATGGATGTTTTGTGGTGTTCGGTCCCTGTGAATTAACATTATGGGCAAATCAAGAAAATTTCTGTCTGAAAAAATTTGCTCTTAAGGTTGGACTGTGACCTGCATGCAACATTAATGTCCTGCTTTTAGGGAGACACCATATTTTAAGGTTTAATTAGTATCCTCTGTTGTGCATTTTACCTGGATTGTTTTTAAGAGAGGATGCTCAAATGATGATGAGGAGGACATAAATTACATGTCTTCATCCTTCACCAGTGGAAATCATTTCCTCGTAGACAGATAGCAGTGTTGCAGCATGTCTGACTGGGCTCCACAAGTTCCTGAAGGTGTGAATCTATAGGAGGAGAGAGGAGGGTGGGGAAATGAAGGAGGAGATAATAGAGGAAGGCAAGAAAGTAGGAGGCATGTCGGGTGAGAGAGTATCAAGGCCACGGACGACCAGAGGAGAAACAACGTCGAGGGAGCGATGAGGAAGAAGCTGCGAGAGCTGTGCGGATACATGTCTGTGATTGCGTTAATGTGTGTGTCAGTGCAGGAGGGCGACTGTGTGCATCTCACCTGCAGGTGGGAACGTGTAGCTGTGTGTGTGTGTGTGTGTGTGTGTGTGTGTGTGTGTGTGACAGGGGCCAGCCGAGGTGCTAATCTCCGCTCAGAAAATAGTGGACCAGCCTGTCCTCCTTCTCAAAGTCACACTCTATAGCACCCAACACACACACACACACACACACACACACACACACACACACACACACACACACACACACACACACACACACAAACACACACACACGCACACACACACACACACTTAAGACACCACAGTCCCCCTTTCTCTCCCCCCACACGGAGTCAAGAGGACTTTGCTCATCAATTCTGCCTGAGGTTGCTATGGAGACTGAGAATAGTGTGTGTGCGTGCGTGCGTGTGTGTGTGCGCAAGTGTTTGGGATAGGTGTGTGTCTGTGTGTGTCTTAATATCTTCTCTGGTCCTGTCAGGTCGCCTTTCACACTGTTGTCTTGTCCTGGGATGGCACACACAGACATGGCCACAAAAACACACACACGCACGCACACACACACACACACACACACACTGAGGACCGCCTGCTGAAGCGTTGAGCAGGCACTTCTCACTCCACACTCCCCGAATACAAAATCATGAGTTTTACAAAGTAACAGTGTGTGAGTGTGTGTGTGAGGCAGAACCATTTTAAGGAGGATACTTCCTGAGTGCAAAACATTCAAGCCTGTGTGTGTGTGTGTGTGTGTGTGTGTGTGTGTGTGTGTTCATTCTATGCACAGAAGATGCCGTGTGCATGTGCACAGACAGCAGCACAGAGCATGTGTAATTGTGCTCTACATGAACGTCTGCTCCAGTGCACATTCAAAAGCGGCTCTGCAGGTTTTATTTTTAGCATCACAGGCGAATGCAGCCCCTCTCCCCCTCCCCTCTCTCCTCCCCCCACCCCTCATGCTCTTTGCCATCTCTCTCCCACTGTCACTTCTCTCATCTCTCAAAATCTCTCACCCTATTCTGTGTGTGCGTGTCTCGGCCACAGCGTTCACACACACACACGCACACACACACACACACAGCTCCTGCTGCGTACAGTATGCCGACATAAGTGCTGCAGCACCAAAAAAATCCTCTAAGCTTTGTACCGCGCTGTTCCACCTCTCCTCTCTCATCATCATTGTTAATGTCTGAATGAATGCATAGTCTCACTTTCATCTCTCCCTCCCGCTCATGTTCTCCCTCCCCGACTCTTGCATTGTTGGCGGAGGGATATAAAAAGCTCATCGGGGCGGAGGTGACGTATGTACTGTAAGCATGTCTGTCGCCAGGGCGGCCAAGGCAAGGTCAAGTGCTCGGTGGCCCGGTGAAGCTTTCCATTACACGCTGAACCCGGCAGTATCCCCGCAGAGAGCCCAGTAGAGACTGCCTGCTGCTTCCTCCTTCCCTTCACCGCCATGCCTGCTGCCGGAAAATCTCGCCTGTCTGGGCGCAGACAGGTATATTTCCATATTAGCATACGGGGGGAGTCAGGCGTGTTCTGCTATGTGAACGATTCCACGGTGGCTCGCATTTGCGGAGTGCAGGCAGTGCTGGAGAGACGGCTGTTAAATGAGGGTGTCGGTGGAGAAGGAGAGAGAAAAGATCACGTCTCTCAATCAGCCAGCTGGGAAAAAAAGGTTGATTTCTCTTCCCCGACCTCTGCTGCTGCCATTCCCGTCTTTCTCTGCTTGATTTCTTTCTGTTTTTCCTAAATGCTCGCACGGCAAGCACAGTAAGCACAATGCATGCTTCGACGTACACAAGCACACAGATAAAGCCTCAAAGAGAAGGAGGTTAGCAGAGACAGTGTTTTTACAGTTTCTGTATTAAATACGCCATCTCTACAGTGACTAAATACAATTTCCTCCTAAATTTGACTATTTTACCATTAAAAAGCAAGAAGCAAAAAGAAAAAGCCAAGCAGAGAAATTGTTTGTCATTTCAAAAATAAGTCAAGACTGATTCCTTCCGTCAAGACATTCTTGGAGCTATTTGTACCACAGGATAGGAAGTGACTGTCTTGGCTGGGGCCATAACTCAGCAAATGGGACGCTGTGAAGGGTTTAGAATGGATGGATTGATGGCCAAGTTGCCACAGGGGAAGAGGAGATCTGAGGAGGCAGCAGAAGTAGCAAAGCACTGAGCAGAAAAAAGGGAGCTGGGATCAGAGTATTTTGTATGTCACTACAGCAGCTGTTAAGAAAACTTTAAGGAACTTTAGAAAAGTAAAAAAAAAAAAAGAAAAAATGCCTGAGCCACTCTATGTTCTCTGGAAAGTCACATCAAACTAAGAATGTGCTCGTACAAGGTTTCCTTTATTTCAACTTGTAATCCATTCAGGTGTTACACAATTCCGACTGGATCAAGGATATTTACTCATCCAAAAGAGATTTTCTCTCACCTCCCTCCACAGCGAGGTCAGAAGTGACTTAAAAGAATTGTGTGATGCAAGAAAGAAATCAACAACACTTCAAACCCATTACCATTTCTGTACAATGAGCCTGAAACGCCTGTCTGAGGCAGACCCCAAGAAAATCCAAAGCTGTTCTTGAACCATTTGAGTACATGCATGGTAATGGTCCCTTCTGAAATCTAGCACAGACGGTTTATCCCCAAAAGAATCACTGCGAGTGCTGCTGGCACTGAGTCAGAGAAGTTGGAGCACACCGAGGGAGAGGGTTTTTATTTCCACCTGTATATGTTTTTGCAAATGGATGCCTGCTATATCTGGGCCTTATTAGCTGCAAAACACAATGGGACCACAGCATGAAGCCTTATCCCAGTCCAAGTTCAATAGCAACTGATAACAATACCGCAGAAAATCAATATTTACACATGTTTTCCTAACTGTGTGTCCAGGCATTCTCCAAAAAAAAAAAAAAAAGTCAATTTACTCCATTTATCTTGATTAATATTTGTACTTTAGAGGTTTTTAAACAGGGGGATTGTCAGTTCCTCCAGGTGCAACCTATACAACCTCGCTACCATTCATAGGGTATGCATGAAGATGTTTCACATTTTTTTTCTTACTTTCAAAAAATCCTGTGAAACAAGCAAAACCAACAATAAATGCATCTCACCAACAAAAAAGCCTGATATAGTTTATTCCTCTGTGCGACACACCACTATTATTGTCTAAAAGCTATTAAAAATAATGAAACACACTGTTGTTCCGTCGTGACAATGAACATGGATACTTTAGTTTATAATGAGTTGATCAAGCAAATTCCCCCGCACCAAAACAGTGTGAGGTTTAAACCCCGCTTGAGCCAGCATGCTTATAGTTTCACACAGATTCTCCTCCGCTGCCTTTTGTGAACTGCGTTCTGGTTCTGAAACCAGCCAATGAAAGACTTTTAACTGAGCACACTCACACGTCCTTCAATACTGTTTCCTTCTCTGGTTTAACGAGCATTTCATACAAATAGCCTCCTTTCTTTGTGCGAGGAGTATGTGATTACAGTTCTGAAATGTGTTTATTAGTTGACAGCCACGTTTCAAAGCCAGGAGCAGACAACCCACACTTTCGTTTGCAATCTGTTGCCTTCCAGATACAGTTCGGGCAAGACACATTTTAAAAGGCCAGCTTTAAGTCTTAATTAGCAGCAGTGCATTCAAATTAACTCCAGCTGTAATCATTTATACGATCGGGGTTATTAAATAGCCTGCTAAATTCAAAACATACGGCGATGCAAAACTTTGCAACCCTCACAGCGGTTTGTGGTCGTAAACCGAGACCACAAACTAACTTTTGCACCGCTGACTGAGGCTGTAAAAGACCATATTAATCAATTTACAAATATACCTGTAACATCCAATATGTGCAGGAGGGGTCTGACACACACTGGAGATAATCTCATGCAAAGATAACCATTTCTGTCTGGCAGGCACAGTGTTGAGTTTGCATTTCACACGACCACATTTTCACTCCTGTATCAATAATTCCTGCATTGCCCTTCCAAATCAGCATGTCAGACTGCTGAAGCAAGAACGCAAACACAGTAGGAACCTTCGCTGTGCATCCACAGAGCAGACACTGATGTGCATGAATGCACGCGGCTACACGGGCCCAATGCGCACAAACGCGCATTTTCTAGCCCTCATACTGGCTTCTCTGTGCGTCTCGCTGCGACCAAGGAAAATGCCGTCCGTCATATAGGATGCACGGGGCGAAAGATTGCTCACATTTCGCCCAATCGCGGCCAAATTGCACTGGATGGCTCTCATATTTGGGAGAAAGCTGCGGTGTTCTCTTTGCATACAAATGACAACGTCTCCCACTCAATTTGCTTTCTCCTTGACTCAAAGAAAGTGATGAGAGTGTCACAGATAGGGTGCTGGAAGAGGAAAATGCAATGGATGCCACCAGAGGAGTGAGGAGAGAGACATGTAAAGATACTGGGATGAAATTTGCAAAGTCACAAGAGAATCGAATACATTGACTTTATCTCGTTTCTTGGTTGAACCAACTTCAGTAAAAAAAAAAAAACTTGGAGTAGCTACTGATACTTCTGAATCATTTCATCCTCTTTGAAAACCAAACTTCTGTTAGTAATCCACTTATTTGGATTCCTTCTGAACAGGATTATTTATGTCAATCTAAAATGAGGCTGAGGCTCGGATGAAAGACTCGACAAAGACAAGCAGTCTACAGTATGACTGAGCCGTGCCACAAGACTTGGTCTTATTGCGATGCCCATTTTGTGGCAATTAATGGCTGTCAAGTGGATTAGATGATAAACAGAACAAAGCCACATCAAAGGAAAATTCCACTTTATTTCATCTTGAAAGTCTTATTTTCTAGCATCGTACTCACCAAAGTAATTCCTAGATAACTCGCCACCATCACAGAAACAAAGTCAGCTGAGGTCTGAGAGGCTGTAAACAAGCCAACAGTTTAGCAAGAATGTTGAAACCACTTCATTGGAGGTGGAAACGCACCCAGACAATAATTATTCCCTCACTGCACAAGAAAACTGTGAGTGTGACCATCTGAGGTCCACTCTGTGAGTCCGGTGGGTCAAACCTGAAGCAGGAAATCTGCCCTCGTCTTCTATTCCAAACAAGGTTGGCTAAAATGGTGTTTTGTTTAAATGGGTTCCTTTTGAGAAATGTTCAATTAATGTTAATAATGTTAGATTTACAGATAAGAATGATCAAGTTTTGGGAAAAAAAAACAACTAAAATTATCCCGAGCACTGCTCAGTAAGGGCACTGGAATATAAAAGTAAAGAAACACGCTCCTGCTTTCCAGCCTGTTTCACGGATCTCAGGTAACGGTCACTTTTTAGATTTTGTTATCCACTTGTAGCAGAAATGCTGGTGAATTTGATAAAGATGCATTGAAAAGCAAACACTTAAGGTAATTACATGCAAATGAAAATCTGTCATCAGGGCAAAGGCTGTGTAAGTGCTCCCAAAAACAACACAGAAACGTCCCTTTAAGAAAGAAACAAAACAAATCAAGGCGAGGCAGCCGATTCTGAAACAGCTTCCAGCAGCCCACTCTCTCCTCGGCTAATGAAATATCTAATGCACTTAGTTTCCTTTAGTTAGCACCTGCCTCCTTACAGGCATGTTCCTCCTCTCCAAGCTAAATTACTTGGTCTCAATGGAGCGAGACAGAGCACGGTGAGTAACAAAGAGGAGAAGTCGAGTGCGTTTTCAGGAAAAAGGATGACGAGCTCGTGCTGGAGAGCCGAGGTGACAGATGATACTCTTCTTTTCTTCCAAAGCTGGCTACGGCAGGATCTCACAGCGACCTGAGCAGAAAGGTTATTCTGTACTTACTGTGTCTTTAAATCCGCCTTAACTACTTTCCAAATCCCTCTCTTTCAGCGTGCTATGTCTGCTGGTAGCAGCTCAAAAGTGCATCATAACCATGCCTTCTCCTACCAAAACACTCTGTAAAGCTATTTTCCCGTTTACAATCCTCGCTCTTTGTGGAATGAATTATAGAGCTGCGAAATAGACATCTAGAGGTTGGAGGCGCCGGGCGAGGGCATGCAGTTAAAATGAAGAACTGTGAGGTGCATTTCTCTGTCAGTAAAAATGCCAGATCTGTATCTGATTTGCATGCTTGTTCCCATCTCTGGATCCCCTCTCATAAAGGCCTTTCAATGAGAGTTACTGGCAAGGTGTGACCTGAGGCCGAATGCAGGACTCAGTAGCCAAATAAATAAAAGAGCGGTCACATTGTTAGAAGGTCAAAGGTGGTGCAAGATCATAAATCAAGTGAAAACATCACGTGTGGAGTGTTGGCCTGATATGACTGCTAAAATAAATATAGAACTTTCACTGCTTATAATAAGTAGATGCTGATAGTGTTTTGTGACCTTCATCTAATTAGATTTTAATGATCATACAGTAACTTGACAAGGTGTGAAAGTACTATAAGTGATTATCCACAGTGCAGACTGAGAACAACGAAAAAACACTGAAAATACTGAAGTGTTGCTTTTGCTCATTGCAAATGGAATGTTGTTTTTTTTTCCATCTCCAGTAACTTCTCTGTAATTCATCTTCGTATCTGTGAGCATTTCAGACGAGACAAGTTTTAAATTATAGTTGGGAAAAATGAGGATGAGAGTATTCACAAAAGTCAGATCAAAACCTTCTAAACATGCAGTGACAGCAATGCAGTTGTAGACAGAAAAATACACTTTTTCAAATATCCAACACTACTTTTAAAATTGCTTTGTTTCTGTTATAAATACCGGTGACATGAATGCAGCGCTTTTTTTTGGTGGAGGGGGCTTCGAAGAAAGCAAAACGATTACACCATCAGGGTGTTTAGACGAGATTCATCAACAAGGAAATCCATAAGAGAGTGAGCTCTCATGATCAACGCCTGCACTGGCTGTCATTAGATTGATGAATTCAGTCAATGTCATCCATCACCGACTCGATCGATTCAGGGAATAGAAGAAGATACCGCTGAAATTGACTTGCATGTGCGCACAAATGACTGTTTTGCGTTTGGTGGGATGGCGGGGAGCGATAAGGAAATTAGAAGATCTCAGACTGAAAATGCGATTATGACGCCTGATATCGTCAGGGTTACGTGAGCGTCTTATTGTCATGGGAGCGTATGCAGCGTTTTAGTAAACGCGGAGAGGCCGTCCAGATCGCTTACCGAGCACGCCAAGCCGGTAGTTCATGGTCACCACAATCACGTTGCCATAGGCGGCCAGGACGCTGGCATCAAACATGTTCCCAGTGCCTTCCATGTAGGAGCCTCCGTGAATGAACAGCATCACCGGCTTCTTCCTGCGGTCACGAATATCTACACACACACACAGAGGAGAGAGCAGGGAATAGAAAAGAAAAAAAGTGTTAATAACTGTATTTACGCCTCTCATATTCTCTTTGATCACATATTGTGTTAGACCATAATATACCGAGCAAACAGCAAATTGCTCGGCTGGATGAAAACACAGGACTGTATTGGAGACGAGGAACTGCACCGTTCCCTGCAGCTGGATGTCAGCTCTTAAACACGAGTTTGAGCTAATTTAGATTTTAGGCAATGATTCCGGCAACAGGCAACAACAAGAGGCAGCACTACAAGAATCTAATCAAACGTTTCCTGGTGATTAAAGCTATAATGCTGGAAGAAAAACCACTGGGTAGTGTAGCATATTGGAGCTAACCTGTATATCACTTCCTCTGATTATCTATATTTCACACTGAGGCCCAGATTGACCAACACCAAGAAGCCACATGTGCAATGGATCCCGCCTAAGAGAGGCTACTTACTAAATCAAAGCATGAAAACGGAGGCAGACGCTGGAAATGAGTTCAAACTGAGAACGTGCAAATGTGACGACAAAACGTTTTTGCTCTTTTTGCTGTGAAAGTGCTGGAGCCAAAGTTCACCCCAAAGTGTTGCGAAGAAGAGATGTTTCCACGGTGTGTAAAAAGGCACTCTGGGACCACACAGCAAACACAAGGACGCCACAACGGCAATTTACAGGTAAAAAAAAAACACCGGCATGGCGCATGGAGCCATATTAAAGCCAAGCCTTGATGTCTGAAGAACATTCTGTGTGCACTCAACTGATAATAAAAGGCCACAGGTTCTTAATATATCATGTCTGCTCTGGATTTCCATAATTTCCTCATTTTGTTTTGCACCTTGGAACTTGGAACTCCCATAAGTGCAAATTGCGACTCGCCCTAAGCTGCAGAGACAGCTATATCGAGCTATTTCTAGGTCAATTCCCCTGTGGGGAATCTCTAGAAAACACCGTTTTCTTGCATGCTATCATATCGCACTGCCATGGATTGTTAGTGGTTCCTGCCTTGAAGCAAACAATGGAAAGATAAGTGAAAAGTTCCATGTGAAAATGTCATTTCCATCACTTAAAAACATGATGAAAAGTTTAGGTGTAGGGTCTGTTCTGTTAATCACTCCAGCAAGTACTGCAACCTAAAGAGCACATTAACTCCTGGATTGTCATCTTTTAACTGATTCAATGATTTTTAAGCCAAGTTTAGGCTTGAAAATCATCTGTTATTTGTTGTCGTCTTGATTTGCTGCCAATATTCTGCTTTTAAATACATTTTATTTATTAGTTGTTTCTTGAACATCATTGAAAAGAGTGAAATCACTTTGAAATCATGCTTCCACTTCAGCAACTGCCTAAGTACTTAAAAATAAACTGGATTTCCTATTAAATACCCTGTAAACATGGATATTTTCTTGGGGGGGGGGTGAGAGTCTTCAATAACTGCACTACCATTCATTAAGACTATGATGACATGATGATAAACTAAAAAATGCATGCAGAACACTTTCAGAGTGCAGCCAGTCATGCTTCGACATACGCCTGCTATTACAGCGCTGTGTGCACGCAGGATGGTCCCTAATGGGCCCTCGTTGGCCTTTGAACCAGTCTCCCAGATGACTGAGAGCAACGCTCCTGCCTGCCAGGAGCCTACAGTAGCATATGGCACACAAGACTTAGAACTGTGGCACAGTGACAGCCCCTGTGGGCTTCAGTGTGTGTGTGTGTGTGTGTGTGTGTGTGTGTGTGTGTGTGTGTGTTTGTACGTTGGGGGATATGCGAGAGCAGAGTGCAGAACAACCACATAAATAACCACTAGAGCATCTGTTAGAAGGGACGAGAGATGGGGGTTGTTTGGCTCCCTTTGAAACCGTGGTACCAGTCAGAAGTTTGGACACACAGTCTCATAAAATGGTTGTTCTTTATTTTTATGAATTTCTACACTGTCGATGAATACATATTGCTCGTCACTGACATCATCTCAACCAGCTTCATGAAGGTAGTCCCCTGGAATGGTTTTCAATTAACAGGCGTGCCTTGTCTAAAGTTAATTAGTGGAATTTTCTTGCACTATTCGACGAACTGCTAAACTAAGTACAGAGAAACAGCGGCCTATCAATACTTTAAGACATGAAGGTTGTTCAATGCAGATCCAATTTTCAGGAACTTTAAATGTTTCTACAAGTCCATCGCAAGAACCATCAACTGCTCTGACAAAACTGGCTCTCACGAACACCGCCTCAGGAAAGGAAGATAAAACGTCACCTGTGCTGTGGAGGATAAGTTCATTACAGTCACCAGGCTCAGAAATGCCAATTAACAGCACCTCAGGCTGCATGAATTGGGCCTTCATGGTTGAATTGCTGCACAGAAACCATTACTGAGGGAGGCCAACGCTAGGAGAGAACTGCTTGGGCCAAGAAACACAAGGAATGGACATTAGACTGGTGGAAACCTGTACTTTGGTCCAGATTTGAGAATTTTGGTTCCAACTGGCGAGCGCTTGTGACACGCAGGGCAGGTGAATCGATAGCACCTGCAGGTGCGGTTCCCACCGTGAAGCACGGAGGAGGAGGTGTAATGGTGTCAGGGTGCATTGCCAACGTGTTCTCATTTCCAGCTCGTCACCTACAGACGGTCATAGGTCCTACGCTTCAAACTGTGATTCTCTGAGGACCCCTCTCGTGTCAGTTTTGCATGCTCAGGCCTCTGCGGTCAAGTTAGAAATAATTAACATGCAACGTCTGGTTATCTACGTCGGGGTAGACTTTCAAAATAAAGCTCGCAGAGAAAAATAATAAACACCCTTACGAAGCGTCCACATGTGACCAGTTGGGAGTGAGAACGTATGTTATTTATGTATATGTGTGTTTCATGAGAAATACCTACTGAAACATGCATCAAATGTTTCACACAGTACACACACCCTAGGGTATCACACACACACACATACACACACCGTTAATGTAATACACAGCCATCAGTCAGGCAGTCACACTCACACTGGGGAGAGAGAAACTTACAGGCAGCTGCAATGGAGAGTCGCTATGGCAACTGCTTCACTTCCACTCATTCCTGCCTCTCCTCTCTCTCTTTGAGTCTCTCACTCTCCCCACATGAGCCACTCTCACGTGGACAAAGTCTCATTGACTGTTGCCGCGGCAACATACTGCTCATGCATCTCTAACCCTGTGATGCCCTTCGCCACGTCTCCACCTGAATCTCATTTCATTAGCGGCAAATGACCACATACACACTTCCCATACGCGCGTCTCTGCATTCTGCATCGGGAGATGGAAACTGACAGCCGCTGGCATCATGGGAGACAGAACGCAGATGCACTGATGCGCCCACCCACACCCACACATGAGACAAACACACACACCAAGCAGGCTGTCACAGTTGACCTGCAGACTCTGTGTCCATGGATCAGTTACAGGGCGAATCGTTCTGGCACAGTGACAGACAGGACGGAGGCCCTCAGGGGCTACAAGCTCTCCCTCTCTCTCTCCTCTCTTTCCTCTCTCTCTCTCTCTTTCTCAGGCTTCCTGTCTCTCTTTCTCTCTCTCTGCCTCTGGCTTTGTTGTGTTTCAACCGCAACAAAAAGTTTAGCATGCAATGGCCACAGATGGACGGGTGGTTAGGTTGGGCGCCTCAGGAGTCACATGCCATCCCCATGTGGGATGAAGTCCTTTTAAAGCTCACAAAAAGCCACCTAGGATTCAATCATTTATCTGCTAAAAACGTGCAAATGTCATGCAAGAAGGTGCTACGAAACACTAATCAGATGATCAGCTCTCTCTGTGAGAACCGTGGTATTACTGCATGTACAGGACAATACTCATGTGATTTGCTTTTCACGTTCACAACATGCGTGCAGGCGCTGCATGAGAAGCCGATGTGCTCTGCCGTTGTATGAGAAATAGGACAGTGTTCAGAATATACATACAAAGCCACAACAAATCCTCAACATCCCATCCTAGATTATTGGCAGATGGTAAACACTTTCACACAGACTTGAGCTGATGCTGGACAAGGAGAGGCTTATTCATAGTGACGCGGCAAAGCAGGAACAGTTTTGTGCCGCACTATTGCTTACATGTTGAACTAAAGGAACGGCAGAACTATAGCAACAAGTCGACATCACCAAAAGACTCACATTTCTCCATCTAATTTATGGCTTATTTAAAGGCTTTCCTGAAGGGTTGAAATTATTGTACATTTTGCAGATAATACTGATGATACAGAATAATGTTATTACATTTCAAAATTTATATATATATATATATATATATATATATATATATGGGTTTACACATATTTACCTGTACCTATAAAGTAATTTTCATTGTTCATCACTGAGCATTCAAATGGTTACACGCTCACAAGGGATTTACATGCAATGCATGCATATACGTATATATGCCCGTTCCAAGCAAATATAGTGCAAATTTAACTGAATCTGCAAAAGAAAAAGCACATGATTGCGATTGTGTGTTGTATTAAATAAAAATGAACAGCTGGGGGTGTCATCAAACCATTGCAGATAAAGAGGAGGCAACGACATGACGTAATTAAAAGAGCATCAGTCCACTCTCAAAGGAGGGAGAACATTGAAGAAAGAGCCATGGTAATATGACATTTCTATTGGTTCGATGTGTTAATTTGAGGAAGGTTACAGTCTCCTCATCGCTCCACATCGATCTGATGTTTTCATCTGCCACTATCTTCGGTCTCCCCAGTGAAGCAGAAGGTCCCGTGGAGATTTAAGTCACATGCTTCACGTCTGTGTCCACTTCACTTCTTTTTGCATGGGAACAGGTAGACGGAAAAGCACGCACTGTTTATAATCATATCTAATTCAAATGAGCAACGCTGATCACTGGTGGCGCTTTCACAGCCACATCAGAGTTGTGTTTTCAGTGTCACGGCGTGAAGTTACTGCCATTAATCATCACCGCTGCTCCTGCTTCACAGTAAAAGCTGTTCACATGTGACGGAGGATTTTTCCATTGTGGCATTACATTGTTTCCTTAAGTAAAGGATCACAACACTCCTCACATAACTGCTAGCAGTAAACGACCAAAAGAAAGACCTGAGCTACTACCTACGAGGAGAAAGTGGCAGGCTGACAGTCAGGCTCTGTTGCTTTATCAGAATTATAAAAGCCCTTCAGCTTCAGACAAAGGAGAAACAACGATTAACGAAAAAACAAAACTGAAAAGGTGAACAAAATCAAATAACCCAACAATGCCACTGAAAACACTGGCTCTGCTCCGGAAACACAATCAACAACAAAGACAAAGCAAGATGGCTGAGAGCAGCTGAGTGCTGGTACCCTGAGGAGCTTAGCGTGGCTGCTGATCCTTTCAAGCAGAACGGAGACAATGAGACGATTAGGCCTAAACTTGTGTCGAGTGTTCCAGTTTAGCACACCGCCCACCGGTTGTCCTCAGAGACGCCACCCTCTGGTCTCCGGATGAGACGCGGAGTCCTCCGTCTCCGCTGCATTATCAACCGACTGATCAGTCGCAGGGATGGAGCGCGGTCCGCCGCCCTGTGCACGTCACTGGCGGGTGCTGATTTTATGAGAATCGATGTCTGCTATCAGCAATTGCTGACAGATCCAGCAGAGAGGGAGAGGAGACACTGGTGTGTACTCAAGGGTTATAACTGGAGGAGAGCAGTAACTGACTCATATTTAGTAGCAGCTGAGGGTAAACCGAGAATTAACCTCAACTACTTCCTGTCTAACTTGGTTTGGATGCATGAAGGCTCCGTGTGGAGGACCCGGCATTGAGAAAGCATTTATTAGCCCTTAACAGAGCAGAGAGAGAGCGCAGGAGCCTGGTGAGATATCATCTTCCCATACGTTAAACTGAGCGTGGAGCGATGGAAGTGTAGGACCGTCTCCTTCCAGAGAGTCGTAATTAAAAAGATACTGACTCACGCTGAGGTGAAGCGACAACTCGAGGGGGAATAAAGCAGCATGCAGAGCTTTATACCTTCTCCAAATTAGCATTTCCATTCCTCCCATACACCAGGCGTTAACTTTTTCCACCGTTTCTATTTTCATTTTCATTAGTGTGGAGAGGCCAGCGAGTGTGTGCGCACGAGCACGTGTGGGTGTGAGGTGGAGATAAATATTGACCTTTTACGCTGAGATTCCAAGCTGTAATAACAGGGAAATTGCTCACAGCAAATGATGAACTGTCATCTGAGTGCAAATACACACAGGCTCTTTGTACTAGTGGTCCAATTAACAGAAAGGTTACAGAGTGGTGAAAATATTGTAACAGTGTAATGGAAGGAATACATTTGTGGATCTTTTTGTATTTCTGAGACCTGTATTTTTAGTCATGATGGACTGGAATTATTACAAGCAGCTTATCTTCTATGTGCAAGTCAGGCTGTTTAAGAAATGGGTGGATATACATCCCAAATTCATGTGGCTAAATATACTGTGGAATGAGGCTTTTCCATGTGAAGAAGATCTATTGAAAAACTGCCCATGTAAATCTTAATGCCTGCATATTCAGAAGAAAAAAATCAAGAGTTTCATCTGTGCATTGCAATTTTTTTACATTGTTTATGAACCCAAACTACAGAAAACACACAACAGCATTTGTTTTATGTTACATTTAGGTCTTTCAAAAATCGTTGAAGACTGAAGTGCAAGCGCAATAACAATAAAAAACACACACACACACTTACAAACTGGGCTGTCATCTAACTGTGTCGCTATTAGTCCCAAATGTGTGTGTGTGTGTGTGTGGGTGGGTTAGTAGGAGGTCAATGGCAGGCTGATGTGACTGGAGGTTTATGCAGACACAGGGTGATGAATGGGATGTGATGAGATGCACAGCAGCAGAGCTGGCCTATAGGCCACCGAGCAGGGCTAAGGCTTAATCGTTAGAGCACAATGGATCAAGGCAAAGGCCACACTGATTACATCTGGGACATGTGTGTGTGTGTGTGTGTGTGTGTGTGTCCATGAACTGGTGTTATAATACTTGCGAGAACCAGCTGTGGAGACGAGGAATGAGCCTTTTCATCGAAAGTAAGGACAATTCACTCAGACCTAACTTTAGAAAGAATCTTTTTTTTTTTGTGGCCAGAACACAATTACAGGTTCCATCTTCCATCGATACAGAATGAAAATCAAAAAGCACATTAAACTGGCTTTAGAAAGGTCATTCATCACATTAGACACCATGCCACTTCTGTTTAATCATCCTATTATTTTTAGTCAGACTTACATTACTGTGGAATAGTTAATTGAGTTAGTATCAGGTACTGCTTTACAATCTCTTCCCTGATGGTGCATTCAAGTGCTCACGGAAGACATGCAAGACCTGGAAGTCAGCAGCCAGACAGTACAGCCCTTAAAAAAATATGCTTTCACAAAATCAAACCCAACAGACAAACAAAAGAAGCAAACGAGAACCTATCCTGTAGGATGTTGTGAATGTCTGTTCGAAGGTGGCTGCTTGACAGCTGAGTCTCGAGTGTCTGTTCCAGTGTGTCTCCTAACACCCTGATTAAAGTGTGCACAATTATATGAAGATAATTAACAATTATATTGCCTTGTAAAAGATTATTACATCTTTCAGCTTTTTTTGCGTTTTGCCCATTGTAACACAATCAAAATGCTACAAACACCTGTTTCCACACATTATTTGAAACCATCTGAGCCGATGTTCCACTGAATGCATCTGTCCACTGCTTTCTACTCTGTGCATGGACATATGGTATGTGCTTGCCTGTCGAGGGTTTATGGGATAATCATATTAAGTGACATAGATACATGCACTGACAGAAAAGCTTTGACCAGTGTGTATACTTGACATCAGTGGGACACATACATATATACATAAATACGTACAGAGCCTGTACAGTGCAGCTAGTTGGATAGTGATAGGTAAACTACCTGCAACTTGAACACCTGAATCCAGTGTTGTTGATGGCACTGGCAGCTACATACGTGTGATCAAGGGGATGATGCAAAGCTATGACAAGGGCTTTGTGTGTCATCAGTGTTAAAAGCCTGAACACTTAATTTGCCATGTGACGTGTTGTCACATGAAAGAAAGGATTCCAAGGATTCCTAGTTTTGTGATGTTTGTCAATTACAAGAAATAAATTACAGGGAGGCTAAAAGCTCCACCACTCTCACACTGGTTGGTGGACAGACTGTGGAAGCACACACAGAAACACACCAAGTGCTGCTCCTGTTGTCTCTGCTCTGTCTGCCTGAGCTTATAACTCTGGGGCTGTGGGGACCAGCATGGAGTTTGGTTGCTGCTGTTCTGTTTGTACTCTGTCTAAACCAACTTTACTGCCTGCGATAGTGAACAAACACCCACCCAACAGCGCAATGTGCTTCCAAAGATCAGACCAGCAACCCATTTCTGCCCCAAAATAAGCATCAAATTAGCATAAGCATTCAATGGCATTTGATATATCTACAGTATTTATGTAGTGCTGTATGACGGGGGTGGGCGTCATACCGGTTTCATGTTCGCCGCATCATGGATTTTAAAGGTATCGTTGTTACAGTGATAGATGTTTTAGCATGATAAAAATAATGTGCTTTGCTGTGGCTGCGATAACATGCAGGCAGGGAGCTGCTCATAGAACAGGAGTTACATCCAGTAACTACCATTTTCCTCATCATAACTCCAACTCTGGTAATGAAAACATGTGGAAGGTAACGTTTCATGCACAGCACACCAATTTCTCTGTTGTTGGCTGCAAAACCGTGTGGATTGCCTTGATGGAAACAAAAGGAAAACTTGTTAGCAATATATGTGCGCTAATCATTTTACTTCAGTCTGCATTGAAAGCGAATACAAAGCAGGATTCCCTTCAAATCTGAAGCCCAATGATGGATCGGCACCAACTTCAAACTCTGTTTATGCTGCTTTACTGAGTATTTTGCTGGTTAGCTTGTTGAATTTGGCGTAAGGTCATTCCGCGGCTAATGACATCTAATGTAGATACACACACTTCATACTGCAACACAAGCCGAGCTGGCTCTGTTCCTACACAAAAGCCCCTTTGCCCCGTGATCCACGTTGGTATGTGTGTCTGTTGCTGCTGTGTGTAAATGTAGTTGATGACGGGCCCCGTGACACACTTACTACTGTACTTATATAATACACTTTTGGGTTTGCTGCCAAATACTCAATGCTGTTGAGACGCCTAATCCTTCCCCTTGTCCAACTCTTAGAATGACTCACATTACATTTACTAATTAAGCTCCATTATAGGGCAGACTACTCGTTCCATGTGGATGTGGGCCTAGACCTCACTTTCATTCCTATTTGGAGCCAATAAACACATCATCATCATCATCATATGTTCCTTTACAATATCCATAGAGTGAAAAGAGGTAGAATCATGTCTTGAGTGTTTCTGTAATACTGTCTCTGTAAAAACCAAAAGAAAATGCTGTGATATAAATCTAAGGTCATATCAGCCACCCCTACTCTGTAATAATTATCATAGAGTATTGTGCAAACTGATTTTTTTTTTGCTCTAGTTATTATCCAAAAAGCACTTTTTCCCACAAAAAAGGGATAAAAAGGCTCTTTGTCCAGCAATTAGATGTAGCGAGCGTCTTATTATTGTGGTTGCTGCAATGTGCCGACACATCTGCACCTTTTACTCCTTTGTGTTCAGAGCTCAACATCTCCAGCGTCTGCTTCCTTCTTCCCCAAATCAGACGGCGATGCTCCTTCTTTCCCTCAGCAGATTAAGTGTGGGCGAGGTTAAAAGAAGCAGAGCAAGGGAGAGGAGAAAAGACGGGGACCACTGGGATTAAGAGTAGCCGCCCTGGCCTGTCTTACGACAGCATGCTCTTATTAGACTCAATAACATCTCGAAAATCACAAGCACTCCTCTATGATTTTCCCTCGCTGTCCATCTTTCGCTCTTTCTTCTCTCTCTCTCTCACCTCTGCCACCGGCAAGTGCTCTCTCCTCTCCCTATCTCGCTTCCTGTTGCTCTCCATCTATCTCGCATGCTTTATCTTCCACTCCTCGCACTCTGCCACCCCGGCCCCTCTCATCGGCTCCACTTGTTTGTGTTCTGATCTCCATTTTCTCTGATACCCCCTTTCTTTTCATCTCTCGCTCTTTCTGCCTCTGTCTTAATCTACCGCTGGCCAGCCTCTCGCTGTGAGAGTCTATTTGTAACCTCGTCTCGAAGCCCAGCGTGTTCAAGCTGCTGGGTTTTATTCACTGGCTGGTCTTCCTTTCTTTTTCGTGCTTTCTCTCCCTCCATTTGTCTTCCTCTATCTGTTCCTCATCTCTCTGTCATAGGATTTCGTTGGACTTCTACTGTTAAATTATCTCTCGCGCCCTCTTCCCTCTGCCCCATCAGTGTTATAAATAATGGTTGGATTAGGCTGACTTTGTGTTTTGCTCACTATTAGGGAGCAGATCAATTCAACAAATTGAGTGGATGGGGAAGCGAACACACACACACACACACACACACACACACACACACACACACACACACACACACATCCAGGCACACAGCCCCTCTGTCCTCCAAAATGCCACAGTGACAAAGACGACACAAACACAGGCATTGTCCTTGTTTTCCCACTGCTGCCTCTCTTTGCCCCTCATGACAGGCTTCTTCTTCTCTTCTATTTTCCACCTCCCTTTCTTTCAGCCTTAAGCCTTTTGGACTTCGGCTGACCCCTCTCCTCTTCCTTCCTTCCTCCCTTCCTTTCCTTTCCTTTCTCTTTGCTTTTCTTTATCTTATGCCTCATGCTTGACTGGCAACACTACACCCTCATTTTTACGCTCTGACTCTTGTTTGAAATACAGTGAAAATACTCAAAATAAAAAAATGCAATCATCAAAAATCACTACTCATGGTGATACTATGGTCCACTTAACAATGAATTTAAAAATAAATATGACAATTGCCGCATTTGTGGCAATTTTGCATCCCTAAAACTATTCAAACTCCTTATTGCAGAAAAAAGTCCCCTCATTGCTAGACAAACACTCCTAACTCTCCTAACTGCTTAAAGACTCTCCTGACTCCTCATTGCTTTCAGAAACTAACCAAACTCTTTATTGCTTAACAACCATCCTAACTCTTGTAATTCCAGTCGTTTGTTCTGTGCATAAACTATTTTCCTCTACATTTGCAAAAGAATCATAAGTGAGGACATTTCACAGCGAAGCGAGTCAACAGGTATATTGAAAATGAGCATTAGGATCTGGTTTGAGTAGTCCAGCAGTGCTGGCTTGGCTTGTATATATATTTGGTACATGAGGTAGAAACAATTATGAACTGGTTCTCAGTTTATTGTGTTGAATTACCTGAATCACTAATAGAGTAGCAATATGGATTTTTGTAAACCGCCTATATTGCAGGTTATTAATTTAGTGGAAGGAATGACTGTCAATGAAAGTCTCTCCAGCAGCCATGCGTGTATATAAATGCACGTGCATGTCTTTGCCTTCATACGTGGACACGTGTGCGTCTGTGAATAAAATGCAACCGCAGTTCAACGCTTCTCCCTCCTCGTCTGTCCTCATGCAAACTCCCATTATCTCCAGTCCACCTCCCTCCCTCCCTCCCTCCCTCTCTCGGCCTCTCTGCCTCTCTGCCCTCCCTCCTATAACAATCTGGCCATTGCTGGGGCTGCCGTTCCAGCCCTGGTTTCAAGGGGTGTCTGGGGTCTAATTGGGACTGAATGAGAGTGAGTGTGTGTTGCTGTGAGGCCTCATCGACACAGACTGGGATCCAGGGGCATCTCCCCTATAGAAACTTACTGCAGGGTTAATTTACATATAAACACATTTCGACATGCAGACAATGATTGCACAAAAGTGCTATGCACATGCAAATACATGCACGTTTGAGTTTTTTGTCTATACTGGAAGTGTGCTTACTTTTCTTTACTTGACTGAACCTAAACTCAGATGGCAACTCAATCCAAACTCAGCCCATAACTTACTCAACAGTGGATGAGGGGCCGGACGACGGGAGGTAGCTCTGGGGTCGTCAGAGAGCCACTAAGCTCACTTGGTGTTTATCATTATTTTGTTGGCCAAATGTTGTATTGAGTCTCAAGATTATTTTTATTTTTTTGAAGAGATAAGGACTCGTTTGTTGCTAGTAGTTATCATTATGGATACTTCGTGTTTTTTTGGAGTTGGTTAACCCTGGCATAGACTGATATAGACTGGTATAGACTGGCATAGACTGGTATAGACTGGTATAGACTGATATAGACTGGTATAGACTGGCATAGACTGGTATAGACTGGTATAGACTGGCATAGACTGATATAGACTGGTATAGACTGGTATAGACTGGCATAGACTGATATAGACTGGTATAGACTGGCATAGACTGATATAGACTGGTATAGACTGGCATAGACTGGTATAGACTGGTATAGACTGGCATAGACTGGTATAGACTGGTATAGACTGGTATAGGCATTTTGGAACAAGTGGAAATATTAAACAATAATAGGCTAATTATGCCTAAATACCTTTTTGATTTCAAAGTCTAGCCCTCACAGTATCTGCTCTTGGACTATCTCTTGGACAAATGCAGGTGAGGACTCCTGCCACCTTGTGCTACGAACAGGCGACAATAAGTTATGAAGCGCAAGGTTTGAAATACATTTCCTATTGATCAATAACATTGAACATCCAGTGCAGCTGAAGATCATTCACAGCAATGCTGTTGCTGTCGAGTTCACACATTAACGTAATGCCAGAGAAATCGCCATCAGCCCCTACATCACAGATACAGAACCTGTCTCCTTTTCTCTAGAACACAGTTTGTACAACTAGCGTAAGTGTCGCGGTAAGAATGCGTCTGAGTCAGAAAGAAATATGGACTAACTGTCTGAGCCTCGTCCGCCTCTGACGTTAATTCATTGATTAAATGTTCTGTTATAGCCAATCGTTAGACCTCTGATCATTCTTAACTGCGTTGTTAATCGCCATGGACCTTTGACTAATCAGTTTGAGAAACCCAGATGCAATGTCTTCTTTTCTTATTTGCAGAGAAACAACAACTTGGGTGTAGAGAGTCTCCGCTGTCGCCTCCGTCCAGACACCAGCGTTCCCATTAAGTAATCCTGGCAGCTCTGCCACTACCCACCGCTCTCCATCTCATATACAGCGATACCTCCTTAATTGGAAGGCTGCTCTGACAGTCACAGCACAAACCAGGTAAGGACACACAAACACAGCGAGTATGAGTTTTGTAACTCAACAAGGCGACTTTTTGCTCAACATGTAAAACTGAAGCTGCTCGCGTGGACCAGGATCCGTCGTTCCTGCTGTGTGCGTCAGCGCACTAATCAAACATTTCCATATGTGTGGAGATCTTCCTGTTTGTGCTCCATGTCACCCCTGAGGGGGGGATGGGGATTATCAGCAGCCATTTATCTCGTCTCGCCTGTCCTGACAGTTAATCTGATGGCGGAGTAACAGATTCCACTTCGGCTTCTGCTGTCAGGCCTTCAGCTCGGATTGGTTTGTGCAACTTTGATTCACCACACCCACGTTTTCTCTGCATCCCTGCAACTGAACCGAAATAACCGCTGGCAGCGTCGGCGGCTCGGAGTTTAAAATCGTCTTGGAATATGACTGATGGAAGTTTTCCACCTGTAGTCCCACTTGATCGCATCTGTCTCCTGTGACGATCCGTAGTCCAAAATAAACTTTTTCAGCTCCTGGTAAATAAATGTAGCTGCCAAGAATATTTCCACCGGCTCGGCTATTTATATACAACTCATATACATCACAAAATCACACCGCTACATCCAGCATCACTTCCTGTTGTCAGCGAGCTGAGTGAGGAATCAGGTTGAGTTAGAAATTGGGCCAATTCACTTTTTTTCTTCTCATCAATACATCATGGCTCAAGACAAATTCATTTATATAATAAAGAGGTATTCAGATATCATCAAATATCAACACTCTCTCCATGAGACCTTTAATTTGCAACATGTCATTGCTGCTTGGATGATGGTCACTTTATGATGATATGAAAAATTAGCAGTATAGAAACTTACTTTCTAAAACAATGTGTGAAATACGCACAGTTCAATACGTTCAAGTGTTTTCATTCATACTGTAATTTGTTATTATGGAATAAAAGAAAGAACTGCTGTTTAGTAGCGCTGTCTTTTAGAATAAACTGTCAAATAAATGCCACACATTGTTATTAGCAAAACTCTCAGTCGTCTTTCAAACCTCCATTTCTAGTCCTCCACTGAGGAGCTGTGAAACAACTCTTCATCTCCTCAGGTTCAGAGATGGCAGCATGGGGTGAAGGGAGGTGATTATTAAAAAGTGACTTAAAGAGCCGGGCATGCGTCCATAGCTGCATCCTGCTCCAAAGCCTCCTCCATCAAACGCTGTCCCACCACCTCTTCCTCCATCCTATTACCCACACTTATAAAGCAAATATTCTCTCCACAATGTTTGCTAAACATTTTTTTGGTACTGTTCTCACTTCACAGCGTGCACATGTCAAAATGTTAAAATGCATCCTTGCTCCCATCCTGCAGAGCAAGCCTGAATGTGAATTCTAGCTTTCAAAGCCGTGCATCATCCGCACGTTAACCTAAACTCTGCAATGCTTCACTAATATTACTGATCTCACTCGTATCCGCTGGGAGGTCTTCTCTGCAATGCCATCTGACAATTCCAAACTTCATTTGTTTCAGTGAGCACTTTAAAGTTTATTGATTTGGATTAAATAGACCCATAATAGCTCTTGGCTAGCTCAAAGCCAGCACTGGGGCATTCACTGAGTTCCAGGAGTGGGAGAGGAGCTGAGCCAGCCTTCGCCGTTGCTTCCCTCACTACCGTACAGCCATTACACATGGCAATAAACCCAGCCAAGTGCAAACAAAAAAAAAAACTGTGTTGAGCTTTTTCCCAAGCGCTAAGCTAGCTGACAGGCGACGCGGCGCCAACAAGCTCTCTCTTTCCCGTCTCTTGCTTTCTCGCCCGCTGTCCCGCTCTATCTCCCGGTGCCTTGCGATCCTTTTCATCTCCGTCTTTCCCTCAGCCTCTCACTCCTCTTCGCTCTCTTTGTCTTGTCAAAGGGTTTCAAGCTCGATAAAATACATTCTGTCAGCGTGCAATGCAGTAGGTGTATTCGACATGATATTGACACAACCTTGACACGACGTGGGCCGAGCGGCGAGGTAATGTGGAGGCAGGGAGCTTCAGCGGCAAATAACCGACAGGCCCGCCGAGAGACGGCGCGATAGAGAGGGACAAGAGATTGAGTCTCTGTAGTCATGTTAAAATAAAGTTGCTCTGACAGTCCTGTTGATCCGTTCCTGCAGAAGATTCTATCCTGTGCCGGGCCGAGCCGAGCCGTACTGTGCCATTTCATCCTTCGTCACGCTCGTGTGTGGTTTTCCGCACCGGGCTGTCCTGTCTCCTTGTCTTATTTTTGCATTTACACGCAGCGAGCTGTTCGATTCTGCTCTGTTCTTCCCCTCTCTGCTCCTTGCTGTTTTTCTATCCATCCTCCTTTCATCATTCTTCCATATACCACTCAATCTTGCCCGTGTCACCTCATTCCATTAAAAAAATCCTCTTATAAAGCAATTTGTACTCAGTGCATGAGAATGTAAAAATGGTGAAATAAATAATAGAATGGATGGCGGCCTCCACATTTCTCATTGCTGATTGCTCACGGCCTCCTTGTCCTTTTGTATTTCACAATTTGGAGATTTGGCTCTTGGAATGTGCATTGTACAGTGCATTGAATAGCACACTGCGTCCATGGTGAAAAGCCTACAGGAAATGGAGAGATTTAGCAGGAGAGCATCTCCCTGGATGCTCCTAATTAGATGAAAAAGATGAAACGTGCCAAGTCTCCGTCCTCGGCGCAGTGCTGTTTTCCAAAATGAGGGACGGCGAGCGAGTGCTGTGGTAGGGGTGAGTGTTTTTTGGGCGAACGCGTATGTCTGAGAGCGCGAGCGGAGAGGCCGATACGGAGAGATGCCGCATTGCCCAGAGGCTAGCGTCTGTTAGCAGAGTTAGAACCACAGCGGAGACACCACATAATGCAGAGAGACAGAGAGGAGGAGGACGAGGAGAGAGTGGGAGGCCGAAAAAAAAGAGGAGGAAATTGAGAAAAATGGGTTGATGCAGACAAAACAGAGTGGAGACAAAAGCCTGTATACGTCTCACACAGACAACGACAAACTCTTATTATTCCCCCGCACCATCCACCATGTTGCCATCCTGGAGAGAGCACTGTGGACGTCTTATATTGTCTCTTGCTTGAAGTGCCTCTGTGATAAAGCCACTCCTGCTCCTCTGGCGTCTTTCATCTAGCTCGCCATCAACCAACACAGAGCGTCGACATCCTCCGGTGCTGCCATCGCTCTAACTCGTGCCCCGCCGCGTCTCTTTTGCCCATTTTTCTTGTCTTTCACTTGTCTGATACGGAATAATCTTCGGCAGCCGAGAATATGCATTTTTCTGAGGAACGCCGCGCGACATCCAAGCCATACGCAGCTATTGTGCGACACATTCAATTAAAAGACATTAATTAAAAGCTGATTCAGTAAAGCGTGCTCGCTCATGCAGCTTCTCGCAGAGCCACAGTTACAGGCGGTTAATCAGAGGCCTGTTTGATACAGAGCCATTGTTTTGCTTTGAGAATACAGTGGCCAGCAGGGACAGTAACTTTCACAGATAAAGTTGAACAAGCATTCGGCGCTTGGTCTGTTTTAATTTCAGCCGTGTAGTTCAGGATCGTGTTTCAGGATACGCTGTTTACAATGTCCTGGACGAGATAAATCATTTCCTTATTATGAGAAACACGAGTCTGGATGCTGACGGTGCTCTGCAGGCCCGTAAACACTGCCTCCTGGTCACTGCTGCTTTATTCACCGAGGATCATTTGAGCACAACATCATATCATAAACATCGTACAAAATCATGTTATCATACCAGCTGGCGAGAGTGTTGAGACAATTATTTCAACGGCTCTTTTATCTTTCTTTTCCTTCGGATATTTTACAGTTGTGTAACATTAATGCTGTGGGCTTTTGCTGCCGATTCTTACTGGACTCATGCTTTATCCTGTTAACCAGCCAGCATTGTGCTGCATTGAACTAATTTGACACAAAACTAACTATTATGTATAAATATAAGAAAGAGGAAAGAGAAATCCATTTTTGGAGGGAATTATCTTTTAACTTCATCGTAAACAGAAGCTGCACAAATGTAGAATATTACAAACTAAATGGCACAATGGCAGAATAAGTAAAGCTGCAACTTTTACCTGAGTGTGCCATTTCTCTTTAAATATCTGTAATAAATAAAGAACACATTTGTATTACTACAAAGCATTTACTCGCCTTGTGCATAAGGAATTACAAGTGTACTTGACTTGAAGTCATTGCAGGTTATTATGCTTCTGTCTCAGGAAAGTGTGAGGAACTGCACACAATAATACAGCCGGCCTGCAGAAGTCAGTATTCTGTGGCCTTGATTGCCTGTTCCCCTTTATTTGTACTACACATGTCGAGACAAAAAGAGGCTCCATTTGTTCCGGTGTTAGCTGCCTGCACCGAGTACTGTAAAATAAAAAATAAAAATCAAGTGATTGTGTAACCCCTGCAGTCTGGGGAACAGCATTAGTACCTTATTATCAGATATTCAGCGCTGGCTAGCAGAATCACTGAGGGTAAATCTAAACCTTTCACTGCTTTGTTTGATTAATGACACCCAATATCATACTGTAATTAAATACCCAGTTGGATGGTTCATATTCTTATCATCGCTAGTCATGAAGAAAACTGAGTGCAATATTGGAAAAAGCCAAAAGCCTCCTTCAATCCATCACGTATCTTACATGCTTCATGTTTGAAAAATGAGCGACATTTTGCCTTGAAAGGGGGATAAACATCTCAATCAGGTATTGGACAGGATAGTGAAAGAATTATGCTTTCCAGTAGCAGTTTTGTTTTTCCTGGTTGATTTCTGTTTTATTTCGTGGTTGGACGTGCATCATGTCAGGGTTCTGCGGTAAAAACAACCTAAAGAGTTCTTCGTTTTAGGAACCTAGCAGGAGGAGTCTAAAGCGACTGGCTGCAGACTGCAGGTCACCAGAATCTGCCTCTTAAATACAAACCTCCTGTAAGCGCTCTTCAATCTCCCCTCGTCGTCTTTTTGGAATAAAAATAACGAGGCAGCGGAGACCGCGCGTGCCGTTTCTGAAACGTGGTGTATTAATTTGTTCAACACTCGCTTGTGATTACATGTTTTATGCACTTTTCACAGCTTATTACCACGGTAACAAGCAGAGGTGACTCACAGATGGCTGATATTCGATTGCTCTGGTTTGCTCGGAAATGCGTCCTCCTGTCATTCCAAAGCTGTCTCCTCACACGCGGTCTCACCTAGCTTGTTAGCAGCTAACTTAGCTCTGCTAGCTTAGCGCAGCTAGCTTAGCGCAGCTGGATGCTCGGCGGCTGCCTTGTAATGCGAGAAATGTGTAATGAGTAACTGAATACAGTTTAAGTAACTTGCCCAACACTACACTTATAAGGTGTAACACTTATTACACCTTATGTCATGTAGTAATAAGAAAATTACACCCGTCTTGTCTATTGTTAGATTTTTTTTCTGCATTGATATAAATCCTGCAGCGCAGGTCTCAGTTTTATAGCTTCTCCCTGCGCTACATTACTTAATGCAATGTGATGCAAATTGTAATGCTATCAACCGTATTTCATCTGTGCCTGTAAATTTGGCTCTGATGGAACATTTCCTTTTAAGGGCATGTCCATGTTTGTGTTGTGTGGCCCTGTTTATATTACTGTGTGTGTGTGTGTGTGTGTGTCAGAGAGAGGTGACATTGTTTCCTGGCAGAAATATGTTCCAGGTTTGGGGCTCAGGTGGCTCTGGTTTGTCTCTGATCAGAGTTGACACACAGGACGGCACAGGAACACACTCTCCCTGTCTCTTTCTTGATTTAGCTCGATATCGCTCTGGTTTGTAGTCCCCTCCTCTCTCCACGCACACACACACACACACACACACACACACACACACATACACATCTGCGCAGCGCTGCGCCCTAAGCCCTATCAATCTCTCTGAGCAGCGACAGCGAGCAGCGCTGCGGCCCAATAGCCTTTGCTCTCACACCTGATGCAGAGCCGCCGCAGCTGAATGAAGTCATCTCGCCGGGTGGAGGATGCTGCTTTAAGCCTTTGTTGCTCTTCTTGAGCACGCAGCGTGGACTTTTAACTCGAGCACAAAAGCTCATGAATAGGTTTCTGCGTGGCCTAGAATATCCCGCTTCAAAGCACGCCACATCTGAAAAGGTTGTTGACACACAGCTGAAAGAATGAGGACAAAATGGTGGGCAAAATGGATGAGCCGACTGTGCCAGCCACTGCTGTTATCAGATAAAAGCTGGCCGTGGATTTTCGAGGTTCTTTCATTGAAAATGATCCGTCGTGTTAAGATGTTCGTTAGGAAAACAATCAAGGAGGAGAGTTTTCTCCACGTTCGTGTACGATTAAAAGCGTTTCTGCTCCCTGAATCAGGCTTCTTCCACTGAAATCGTTATTTGTGCAACAGTTCAAACCATCGCAGGTCTTTGACAGATAACAGCGCATTGCCTCAGGGTGGAAGATCAGCGCACGTGTCAGGGTTTACGAGCAGCTTCTCAATCTGAGTGCTTGTATCACAGGCTGGAGTATGTGCATGAATCATTTCCACCAGGCAAGACGGAGCCAAACAACTGCCTTTTGTACAGTCCTGCTGTATTTTTGCACAATGCAGCCATTGTACAGCAGCAGTGACGCTTTTGTTTGGACTCTTTCTTGACTTCTTTTATTGTTTCTTTCTTTTTCTGCATCTAAATGAACAGTCGATCTATAAAAAAAAAAGAATCTGCTCTGTTTTCTGTTTCATCTATTTTCAGGTATAGCAAGTTGCGAGTAATGTTCAGCTGATGAGTTTGCTGAAACACACTTTTACAGCGATTACCAGCAAGGCCACAGCTGCCAGCGAGGACGCTCATTTGGACTGAGACTAAATGCACTTGAAGGTACAACCTCATTAATATGCTTTCAGACTTTTGCGATGTCACAAGATCCTGCTCGTACGTTCACGTCTCAAACTCAGATTTAAGGTGAGCTGAGAGAAACTTTTCCTAACTCAGTCTTCTAGTTTCAAACTCTGCACGCGACATTGTTCTGCACAGTGAAGCTCAAAAATCCAAGCGACCGGGAAACAAAAAGCATCATTAAAGACAAAATATACTACTGTTTCTCCGTTAGAAGTCTATCCCAGGAGTCTTTGAAACAGCATTTCGACCAACATGTATGAAGATGTAGTAAACATGTTAATTGTACAGATGAATACATGAAGAACATTGTAGAGGCCGATTACTGATCTTTTAAGGCGACTTATCATCTGGGGTATTTTATGTTATGACCATTCTAAAATTCTGACTATGACCAGGAAGTTACTTGCAGTTCCTGTCCTGTGGGAACAGGTTAATGTGTTCTTCAGTATATCCTGCAGTCTTATGCAAAGGAGATCATCTAAAGCAGCCTCTGTTCAGTGGTTCTCCTGTACCTGATCCAAATTCCAGTTTGAGATCATGTTGCTAAATTGGTGTAAAGGAATTAGAGCTTCCCAATCAGATGAGGTTAATTGTACGTGATGATGAGGGATGAAGGGGGGGGTGGGGAGCATCATGACTGGGCTTGACTGCTTTGACTGCTTGCTGACTGCGGCAGCTCAAAAAAGTTGTGTCTGTGCCAGCGCGTTTGATCACCAAGAAAATCCTCTTGTGTCAAACTTCCTCCGACTCCCAACTTCAAAAAATACCCCAAATCAAAGAGCATCACGGAGCAGGAAAAAGATTCACCCGCACAACCCTCAAAATAGCATAAAGAGAAATATGTATCAAAATATCATCAGTCATCTTTTTTTCTCCAAGAAACAAGTCCAAAAGAACAAGGGAGGAGGGGGGGGAGTGGGGATGAAAGTGCAGATAAAATCACCTCCACAGTGTATGTGCTGCAGGTAGGAGATAAATTAGCTGCAGGCTGGGAGTTCTGTGTCCTCACTGTAGCAGCCGATTAAACCCAGATTCTCCAAAGCGGGACACAAGTGTCCTTGGATGTCCCCCTTTCTGTTTTTTTATTTTTCTTGTTTGATTTGACGTTATCATCATTGACTTGGAATAAGGCTAGCTTAATATTTGTGTCGGTCCTTACTCAATAGCAATTCCATCCTTGAGCTGGAGATTGAGGCGCAATAATAACACACTTCATTGTGCAAGCGGGACTCAATAGGTGCTTTGTTGTTCGGTGAGAATGCTGTTAGTTGGCCAATGTATTTTCAAGGGCGCGCCGGCGATGATGATGTCCGAGGCGCTCTCTTATTTGAGAGCTCTGGAAAACACACACAACTGCCTGCAGATGACTTTATAATGAAGGTATCTGGGTTCCATTAGCCAGGTGTTATGATCATCCAAGGTTACATAAGGCTAATGCTTTGCATAGGAAAGACAGCTTTTTAATTGCAATGGTCAGCACATACACTTACACCAACACATCGGTATGCATCTCATATCCTGCAAGTCCCACCTAAGAGATGTTTGACTTGTGTGTGTGTGTGTGTGCGTGTGTGTGTGTGTATGTGTGTGTGTGTGTCTTCTCCACTCTACTGTATGTGTACACATCCCCCAAAAAGACTTGAAAACAAGAAAAAAGGAAAAACATGCAACAAAAATACCTTCGTCTCGAGGCTTGTTCATTGAAGATTCATCGTGTTTTTTTGTGAGCGGACCTAGGGTTAAGAAAAAAAGGGGGGAAAAAGAGAAAAGAGAAAATTCAAAAAAGATTACTGGCAAAAACGGAAAAAAAAGAATATCAAAAAAAGAAAAGAAGAAAGAGCAAAAAGGACAAATCAGCAAGAGTTCATGGTTGCTTATTGTTTTTTTTTTCCTTTAAAAAGAGTACAAAAGCAAAAACAAAAGGCATCACAGACACAGATTTATCACAAGAAAAGACACAAGATCAAAGAAAACTGTTTTTGGATGTGATTTCCTTCTCTCCCCCCTGCAGAAGAAAACGGCTGCCATTGTTTGTGGTCCCCTCTTTCTCTCTCTCCTTGAGACCCTGTTGGTTCCCTGAGCCTAACTTTTGTTTTGGGTGGGGTGGGGGCTGGGTGGGCGGGGGTTGGTGAAGAGGGGGGAAAAAGGGAATGTGAAAGCAATAAGGCCCTTGCTGTTTGAAGAACAGGACCCAGCCCTTTCCTCCCAATACATGACCAGAAAAAAAGACATTTTAAAAAAGAACAGGCAAAGAAGAGGACACCTACAGGAAGAACGGCGGGTTTGGGTCCTGATGCTCAAACCCCCAAAATCTGAATGCTGACCTCTCAGCGGTAAAAGCACACAGAACATTTTAAAGGGCTGCTGCACAACATGAGCCAATCAGACCGCCTGAGATAGACACACTGAACACAAAGACACCTTTAATTCAGACAGCCTCTCGTAAGCAAATGCACAATGAGCCTGTAATGGTAAAAAGCATGTTAAACACGTTTCAGGTAAAATAGGGCACAGGTGCTTTTGTGTTTTGGAGTGTGTGTGTGTGTGTGTGTGTGCTTTTGTCATTATTTATTGGTTAAACCAGAGAGCTATTCCCCAGGCGGGTAAATAATTACATAGCACAGCAGCAGAGTGTCAATTTGAAATGACAAGTAAGCGTGACGCTAATTGCGCAGAGGAGTGCAGGTAAAAGGTGAATGCAATTTGATCCCCATCTGCCCACTGGCTGTTTTTTTTTGGGAAATTAAAAGAGTGGTGGAGAGAGAGAGAGAGAGAGAGAGAGGCATAGAGATCTTTTCCTCCATCATCATCTCTGAAGAGTTTATTTTTAAATTATTATTCGCTGATGAACTGCTCGTGTCAAATTCAAGGAGCCCGACTGTGACCGAGCGGTTTCTACCTCCCTAACTGTTCTTGGGCTTCTTCTCATGGAGTCATCATCAGGAAATGAGGCGTTAAAGAAAAAAATACACACACAACGAAATCAGCTTTGATCTCGGCCCCGCTTCATCTTCCGCCTCTTACGCTGCACGCTTCACTCATGTACAGGTGTCACAGAAAGGAGACGAGTCACCTTGTTTGGATGCAAGGAAAACGGTATGCGTGCACTGTTCACCTCATCTCTCGGGAGGCGAGCGTTAGTTGAAAACACTTTCCGCCCCGGCATTCAGAAAGTAAGCACAAAAACACTCTTCACCTTTCATTCGCTTTTTCGCTTTCATCTGATAAATCCACTTTGGGAACTTGAGGTTTGGCAAAGAAACTGGATTGTATTCAGTTAAATCTGCAGAGAAAAAAATACTTATATAACATAACAGAAGCTCACTTACTGGAAGAGTCTGCTCTTCATCAAGGTGTTGAGCACAGGCATAGCCGACAAGATGGCTGAATATCTGTTAATTACAAAGTGAGAACTACTGTGGACACATGGATGGCCGGCCTCTGAAGGAAAATTCAAAATAAAAGCACACGATAGGATAGAATTTAAGACCTATAGTGTGTGAAGAATACAACTCAGGTTGAAAGCTCTGGAAAATATACTAAGTGGACATCGCACAGACTTGTTACACCTACTTGGTGCCTCGATGGCGACCATATAAGGACCAGGGTCAGCATGCCAGGTGTGGACGGGGTTAAACTGTTCCACTGTGGTTTGGACTAAGAGTCTAAAGCCAGGCTCGTGACTCTGTGAGGCTCCACTTGGACGTAAAGGTCTTTTAAGATAAATGCAAACATCCTAACAGGGACACTGTTGACATGCTGAAGTTTAGCGGGTATTAAGCTCGCCATGTTCACCAGCTTAGCTTCACGTGTTAGCATGCTAACATTTCCTAATTAGCACTGAACCCAGGGTAGTGACGGGGCTGACGGGAATGGTGCAGTTTTGTCGACCTGTTTGTGAACATCTGGGGCGTCACTATGAGGATTCAGTGTCTGGAAACAAAATTTTGTGACAATCCTTGTTGCACTGAGAGGTTAATAGATTTGACCTGCTGGTGGCGCTGGTGTAAAGTCAGAGGATAATCAGGCTTCATCCTCTGGGGAGCGTGAATGTCTGTACAAAAAATTCCTTGCAATCCATCCAATAGTTGCTGAAATACTTCATCCTGGAGCAAAGTGCTGCTCCACTGCCAGCATAGCTAAAAATGAGCAGACAGTCGACATCTGCAAACAGAACAGAGTGTAAGACCCAAGTGAATATTCAAAGTAAAACTCCCTGATGAAGTGTGGCGAGTTATTTTTTCACATGTGACCCTCTGTTGAGCAGACTCTCCCTCTGGATGTTTGGGCCTTTACGCCTGGAAATAAACGCTGCATTCAGGTGCTGAAATAATTACTGGAATTAATTGACTGCTGGCTCAGTGTCACAGCTAACAACAAAATGACTTCCAGTATGAAAGCTAATGGAAGGAAAACTTTTCCTTTGACAAGTAATTTATTACCTGAAAGCTGAGGTTTACAATATGTTCTAGTAGTTACAACCCAAAAGCTGAAGTTCATGATATGTTTGGTGGTGATGCATGGTGGGATTTGTTTTTTTTAGAAAAGCTCCATCATCTGCAGCACCTCATTAGCTAATTGATTATTCCAGAAGGTTTGTAGAATATTAAACAACACAAAACAAGTTATTGACTGATGCATGTCAAGGCAATAACACAGAGTAAATAAAAAAGTTTGAAATAATAACCTGCCCATCAAAGAAAGCAGACTAACACTTTTTTTAGGGAGGGTGACACAATGGGGAGAGCAAAAATCAAGCAACCATTACCGGCAACACGCTGAGAAAAAGTGTAAAAACTGAGCTTGATTGACATCTTTTTGCAATGAGCGGGCGAGGAGCCGAGCAGTGTGAATCAAGCAGAGAGGGGGGAAGAAATAGCTGGTTTTCTTGACATTTTAAGACTCTTTTCCCAATCAAAGGAGCCGAGAACGACAGCGGCATTTGCGAGAGCCGTACCCCAACTCCCATCAACCCCCTCCACAACACACACACACACACACACACCTGTCTGCAGGCGACAAAAATAACAGCGAAGGCAATTATAAAACAAGAGTAGTAGTACATTTGCCTGATTTCTTCAGGACGGGGCTAAAAAAGGACACCCAGCAAAACATAGTACATTATTTAAAACTGGAAAATAAGGCTAATAAGACTTCAGCGGCTGTATGACGCATGCACTTCTCCTGATGTAACAGCCAATCACCCGTGCTACTTTCGCCACGCATAAAGTAGCTGCTGAGAAATATTTTCCACCTAAAGTTGTTTACGCCCTCGCTCCTCTGTGCCGTCTCTTCCTTTTATCCTCCTGTCTGCGAAACGCTTTTCCTCCCTCTCTCCTCGCGTTTTGGCCGCGTCTGGATCGCCGGCCGACCGGCGGCTCGCTTTGAAGCCGGTTACGTAAGGCTTCACTTCGGCTCCGCTTCTCCCCACGGCCGCACGCACGTGCACGCATGCGCGCGCGCACACACACACACTGTATGGACGTCACACCCAAAAGAGACATACAACACAGAGTGGAAGGCAAGCGGTGTGAGGACGCGCATTCCTGCAAAAACTGCAGCAAAAATAATGAATCAATCAACAATCAATGCTTGTGGTATTTGGTGTTAATGCACCTATTGAACTGTATTTGTGCAGCTGTGACAGAGATCAAGGCATAAACAGCCATTTCTCTCCTGCAGTGTGTTCTCAGACTGTATACTGTCTACGTTTTTGCTTGTATGAGTCGCAAAATTGAGCAAAACCCAACATCGAGCCTCTTAATAAGGTGCTGGGTCACCAGTCGCCTCTAAAAACAACCTTAGCACTGTGTCAAAGACTCTCCGAGCGTGTGGATCTCGATTGGAGGGATGAACGTCATTTTTCCGAAAGATGTTATGGTGGAGGCGGTGGAGAACGACGTGTGACTGGGTTGATATCTGGCGGCTGTGAGATCGAGGCATGTGCTCCACATCATGTTCCCATTCATCAATTCGTGCTCTGTGTGAAGGCGTCAGCCCGAATGTTCCTCCGCTCATTCACTCAGATTGCCCGTTTAATTTGTCGCCTATCTTTAAATCTAATCTGTAGACTTAATTTACATCTACAGTCTATAACTACTTTATATTTTCCAGTAATACGTCTAAAGATGAGCATTCAGTCAAGATTAGAATTTATAACATTTCAGCAGAATCACATCATATTTGATCTTATCATGTTACAGATTTTTCATAATTATTCCAAGCTGTGACTGAGGCAAGCAAAAAATCCTGCCAGCTGTGCATCACTTATACTCACTTCACACACACATGTATTTGACTACATCATGAGTATTTTTTTCTTATAAAGTGATTTCTTTAGGCAACATTGGCCTATTATCACAATTTTTTAACCTAAATTAATAAGTAAGATAAGATAATGTCCTTAAATTGAATTCATCTTTTAAAATGTTCTTGTCTTTGTCATTCTTATGGCTGATAGGAAGGTTTATCCTGTGACATGTGTTAATATACTATGTTATCATCATTGACCGCAAATTGTATGATTGATGAGAGGTGCTGTTGGGGTCCTCTGATTGGCCAGTTTTTCCCAGGTCAGAGGTCAGATGTAGCAGCAGAACTACATACATATTGGACATTTCCTTAACAATACTGAGATAATGACCTGACACCATGTCATCCAGCCCTTCTTCATTATTTAGATTGGTCTCATTTGGTAACATTGTGTGATCTGAGGCAGACATAGCCCATACACAAAAAGAGCCTTATATCTCTGTGTTTGTGGACAGGAGCGAGTGTGTGTTTGTGTGTGTGACAAATGTTTGCGCGCAGGCACAACAGTAAGTAGGTGCTGAGTGGCTCATTTAGGCAAAGTGTGCCAGTCCGGCGTGATCTACGAGGAAATGGAAGCGCGTCTGACAGCTTGTGAGTGAGCGTCAACCATGAGTGATGGACGCTCGTTCGGAGCTGTACAAAGGACTGTGTGTCTGGGAGAGGAGAGAGACGGGGACACTGTCATCGTCCTGGAGCTAAAATGTTGCAGCCCAAATGCAGTGAATAACTCAATAAGATGTGTGCATGTGTGTGTGTGTGTGTGTGTGGATGTGAGACCAGGTTGTAGATGAGTAACTGGAATGCATGAGATGTGACTGACAATCTGAGAGCTGTTCACACACACACACACACACACACACACACACCTTCTACTTCAAGCACTGCAAGTGGACATTCTGGTGTGTGTGTGTGTGTGTGTGTTTGCGTGTGACATAGAGAGAGAGAGGGCGATAGAGTTAAACGTACAGACAATCAGGAAGGCAGACAAGCAGAAATACTATACTGCCAATCTTCTGCTTCATTATCACACACCACTGCTCTCTCACTCACTAAACTGGCCGTGTGTGTGTGTGTGTGTGTGTGTGTGTGTGTGGGCAGGTCACAGATGAGTAGCTGAGATGAGTAAGCCGCGACTACACCACAAACAGCTGTGAAGTTCATTTTGGGATGAATGGCAGTTAAAAAAGGATGCTGCGCGAGCCAGCGGAGCTCCTGTCCTTTCAGGTGATGTTCAGCGTTCGCCCTTCAGAAATATTCTAAATGGATTTGTACAGTCGTCATTAGTCACCCTGTCACAATTAGTTTTCTGCCGCTCTTGTATCATTAAGTCTCGATTCAGTTCTCTCAATTAAATGGCGTGATTTGCATGACTGTTTATCAGACAATGCTGCCAGCACGGAATATAAACTGTGAGGACCTAAGCCCAGCGAACGAGAGGCACTTTGAAATGGCACATTTATCTGAAATGCTGGAGGACTGCAAAATGAATCAATTTAAAGCCTGGGAGCACCTCATGTGCCCTTGTGCGCGCACACAACATGTGTCCTCCTCTTCTCTTTAATCTCCGGCTCACTTTGTGCTCCTGTTGAGTCACAAGATTTCGTACGAGGACTACGGGGGGGGGGTTTCTCCTTCCGGCCCGTCCATCCCACTCAACACACAGTAACCTCGCCCGGAGCAGCATCTGGTGAATAATAGTTTTTTTGGGGGAATTCAAAGTTATAGGACAAAAGACAGATGAGACTGTCACGCCGTCCCAGCTTGTTCCGGCAGCGGCTGCGAAATGACCACAGCAACATGTTGAGCAGCCTAGCAGGTCTGCCAGAGGGCAACAAAGGCCCGGTAGAGGCTAAACACCTAATAGTTCTATGAACATTATTTATCACTGGCTGCGGGCCCTCGTCTTGTGTAGCCTGACTGAAATTTGGCCCGAATCAGTCAAACTGTTTTCACACTGTTTCTCCATTTTTTGGAAAACATAGAAAAGAAGTGCAGCAGGAGTGAAGCTGCGTACATTAAAATGCTGGTTCCATCTACACATTTCAGAAGTGCCTGATAATTTAAGGAGTCTCCTAATTTCAAAAGAGCAAACTCAGTTCTGCTTCTTCTCCGTCCTTGTTTTGGGCAATCAGGAGTAGAATCCGTTGTGGTTGGCTTTGGTGGCTTTAATCTGATTCTACATTCCTCTCTGGGGAGGATATGCACATAGACGGGATAAATTCAGTTTATGTGGAGGTTTCCGCAAATGTATGCATATCTGCATCCACGATCGGAGGCATCAACTGCTGGAATAAATAAGAGTTTCCAGCTCCGCTGACCAAAAATGGAACAAAAAAGGGGAAAATGTGAGAAGCAGGAGATGTTGAGATTCCAGCTGAGACATGGATTTGGGAGGTGTTTACAGAACAGCAGCTGCTTTTTCATGTCATGTTTTGTATATGTCAACATTAGTACCCCCGAAGTCCACCGGGCGCAGCAGCGCTACATTCCAGCTCCACCACTGCTGCTGGAGCTGATCGGCTGAAAGCATACATTTATTGACAGCTGACCTAAAGTGAATAATGAATGATGCATTTCACTTGTCTTTTTCTATGTACGGCAAAACTATCTTTTTTCTGTTTGTTTATTTCACTCCTCGCTCTGAAGTCTGTGAAGCACATTGGGTTATGATAAACTCTGCATGGCTCTGCATGGATGTAGTACAGTGATTACAATGAGTGCTGTTCATGTACTTTAACTGTAAATATAAATGCAACAATGTACGCACAGTGACAGCATCCAAACACATATATTCAATATGTGTGTGTCATAGAGAGTAAAACATGACCTCAAGTGTTTTATTGCTTACTGACATTCAGCATTAGCTGTTCAAATATCTATTACATTAAACGGCTCAATGTTGTTTATTTTTAAGGTAAATGCTTTGATTGTTGGATTCAGTTGATGTCAGCTGTGATAAAAATAAGCTTTCTACTAAGCTCTTATGCTCCTTCTCACCCTTGTTGTCTTTCTCTCACCCTCTCTCCCTCTTTCTATTTCTGTCATCCTTTTTCCCCACTACCCCCCCCCCCCCAACTCCCTTCTCTGTACACCATTTTTCTCTCTCTCGCTGTCAACTCTGCCTTTTCACTCTCTAGCCTTAGACTGAGAGTGAAAAATACGGCTCCAACCTGGCTGCAGAGGGGGAATTAAGTACAGAGAGAAAGGGAAGGAAGGCAAAAGAGAAAGAAAGATAGAGAGGATGCCGACATGGATCTTTAAATATAAGGTGTGTGTGAAAGAGAAAGAGAAAAGCGGCGTGTGCTTTGGAAAGGGATGATGAGATGAAGCCAAAGAGAAAGAGGCAGGTATCGAGGTCGGGAGGGCTGAAAAATGAGAAGAAAAAGTCTGCGTGTGTGAAAAGTGTGGTTAGGGGGTATTTTTAACGGCAGAGGAAGGCAGGAGAAAGATTTCAAAGTGAGAGGAAAGAAGAGGCGTTAAAGGAAAGGAGAGGGTCGGAGGGAAGAGGAGGTGCGATCCCTAAAAAGACGAAGACGTGAATGTGAGAGAGACAGAGAGATTATGTGACGCACAGAGAAAGAGGTAAACAGAGATGTAGAGAGTGGCGGGCAGGCAGATGTAGTGACATTTGCGGAGTGGTGATGATCGAGCAGGCATGAAGGTTAAAGCCATTTTCTCCCCATGTAGCAACACACACACACACACACACACACACACATGCACACACACACTTGTAGGCTTATCCGCTCATGCGTTCATGCATACACTACATCGACAAATGTGTGCTTTAGAGTTTAAATTCCAGCCTGAATCTGGATAACTATACTCTTACTATAGAATGATTACTGGGTTATTACTATACAGGCATTATAAAATTATTATAAGATTGCCAGCAGCCTCTCTCACACATTCTGCTCCTCTCGACCAGGAATATTGAACTTGATTTGAGACCGTGAGCTCGCGCATTAACTTTTCATAAGCCGATCATATAAAGAAAAGAAATCCAATAGTTACAGTACTTCATATGTCATGTGGAATCCCTGGTGTGTGCGCTGCACACAACTTTTAATGAAAAACACATTGATTTACACATGGTCTGGAATAAACACATGGTGAAGCAGTGGTGTGTTTGTCTCGTCTGCAAAAGGTGATCACGTCAATGTTATGGGTCGGCGACTCACGTGCGAACGATCCTGCAAGAGGATCAGAACTGTGGGGGCCTCTTGGATGAGAGGCGAAACGTCGTCTAGAACCTCAAGCAAGTCCAGCTGCCTTTGGAAAGCACTTTGGAAGAACCATGACCCTCACAGACAACCTGATAAGCATGGGCTAAAATCGTCAAATTTTGTATAGAAAACAAGGAACCCTGAGACCCCGAGAACAAAATGCTACAATTTCCAGTTCTGTTCGTGCCTATTCATGTATCAGGATGTGTGTGTGTGTGTGTTGAGGCATCAATTCCCAGTCCCAATAGTGTGATTCCTTCTGCTCGAGAGGTGATAGATTACTGAAGAGACTCCCACTCCATCTCCCATGATACCCTGCCTGCCAGAACAGCGCCCACTGTTTGCCTCTCCACGTAAGAAGATAAGGGGTGCGTTCGGAGAAGGCCGCTTTTTAACCATTTTGACATTTGCGGTTTTGTCAGCAGAGCTGTATGTGCTCTTTATTGGACTAACCTTTGAAGAGCATGGAGACTTTATGTTGCCTGACATACAGCGCGGGGAAGGAGGAGAAGGTAACAGGAAACGGGAAGAGAGTGGTGGGTGGTTGTTATGTCGAGCTTTCAAAACGCTGACAGGCTCAGCCGCTCTGTTGCCATTTCATGCTGTATTTCATCTCCGAGGTAATCTCTGCGGTACATTGTCTTTACTTGGCTTTGTCCGTGAGAAACACAGAGGAACCGATCTGTGTTTGTGTGTTTGAACAGTCATTCAACCCCTGGGCTATTTCTGCCCTAAACAAAGGCTTGCTGGTGATCTGTGCAATAACCTTCCAGTATGATCCAAGATCACTGTCGCAGTTAATCTGTCCATGTGGGCTTTGAACTCTCCTTGCTGCTTCAACACCAAAGCGGTTTCCGTCGTATGTATCACAGAGGTCCCCCCCCCCCCCCCCTCTCCTTTTCTCACTTAGACATTCGAATGTGCAGTCATCAGATACCAGGCTGCTGAGAGTGGCTTGAGTGTTTTGTTTTAGTGTCTCCATGCGACAGGCTCATGGCTAAATGTGGAAAAACCAAAACCAAACCAAGCACTGAAGCAATTTTTTGACTTTTCACTGATGCTGCGATCAGACTAAACCATATTCTAGTTTTTGACAATAGTCACCGAGTCAGATCTATCGATCACAGTGCCTTAAACCCTTGCTGTGTTTTGGTCAGGCGACTGGTGAGACTACATGTATGGCCTCGACCAATCACATCACGTTTTATTTCACGATCACACATGAGTTCAGATGAAACAGCTGTCACTCATAGCGACAGTAGCGTTGTGTGTGATGCTGATGGTCTTGTGTACCGGAAAAAAAGGAAAGGAAAAACAGCTGTGGATGTGCTACAACACCGAAAGCAAATGCAAGAGGCGGTGTAAACTTCAGGTCATTGTTTACACATCCAATGGATAGCATCAATTAACCATTAGGACAGGTACAACAAGTTCCACATTTAATTTGATTCCCATAGTTATTGATTCTACAAGGAGCAGACCTGGCTGTGTTGGCCGCATCAAACAGGCTACTTTAATGTTAGATCTGGAATTATTGTATTGATAAGAATATTCCTGTTAGGACCGGGGATAATGTTGTGACAGCACAGCATGGTTACTCGCCAGGCTGATGAAGCGCTTCCCCTATTTCTCGCCAACATTTGTCTTTTTTGACTCGGTCATGGTTCTCCCTTGAGGAAACAGGCAGGGGTACTGTTGCCACAGCTCAACCAGCTTTTCCTCTCTTTCGTTGTCCCACCTGACAGCAGCAACCTCAGCAGCATCCCTCCTCCTCCTCCTCGCCATGGCTACCTGACAGGGCTCTGGAGAGAGCAACTGATTGGTCAAATGTGTTGTGGGAGATGTCACACTACGCGAGTCAAGACAAAAGACATTTTTATTTTCCATATTTTCTTGAGTCAGTGACTTTAAACACATCATTAGGTGACTGGTTGAGAGGGACTACGTATGGCTAACATTAGCCACCATAAGACAGTGGTCCAAGTAAAGCTGTGGCAGAATAATATCCCTGAGTGTCTTGACGGTTAGCTTTATTGCTAATTTATTCACATTTTCATTTGTAAGACAAAAGAAATGGTATCTCTTCTTTAAAAAGCTACACAGTGTCACTTCATATACGTGCACACCTTGTAAGCTGCAGACCTCTACCTGACACTGTCAGCTGAATGTCAAAGAGACATCATACTTCATATTAATAACGCTCGGTACGTGTGTGGTCGGTGGAAACAGCCGCATCAGCGTGTCTCTAGAAGAGAAGCTGACTGTGTTTTGAGGGCTGGAACGGGAGCACAGACACAAAGAAGTGAAGCACAAAGCTTGTTTAGGGCAGACCCTTTGCCATCCTTCTCCCCCACCCCTCTCTAAATCCATCTCCTCCTCTCAGGCCAGCCTTGTAAGAGCTTATTCCACCGCGGGCTGCGGCACTGGGACATTACTAACCAGTGAGTGGATGAGGCAGAGCTCCTAATGCTGACAGAGTGGAACACTGAGGGAGTGCCAAGATGGAGGATGGGAGTAATTTAGGTCAAAGGCCTACGAGGGACACCAAGATGCAAAACACATGCCCATATATATGTTTCCTTTACTTTCTTTGTGCCCTCCCAGCTCATCATCCGTCCATGTACTTATTCCATGGACGGAAAAGTTTGCTCTTGCCAAGGTTCAGCTCTAAAATCATGAGAGACCTTCCACTTACACTAATTTGTCCCACTAAGGTCTTCTAAAATGGGATCGAAATCCTGTTAAACTTGAGCACAAAACTAAAGCAGAGTCCTGGGAAATAAGGCAGAGCTGACAACAGTGATATAACAGAATACATGTTATTTTAATGCTTTTGGACAGTTCAATTGCCATCTCTCTCTCTCAAGGCGCCGCGTCTCCCCCGAGCTACATCATACCAAAATACCTACAGTGTAATCTGTTGTGTCACCTTGAGACTAAACCTGGAGCTGCTGCATTTACTCGACAATCAAGTTAGGAGCGGCTCTGTGGACTTTTGATTGGATGTCTCCAAAAAACAGCCCCAATTAAGATTAATAGATCTAGAACTTTAGGAAAAAAGTGCTCGTATCACTTTAGTTTGTGTTGCAGTGCCTTAAAAATATGGCAATTTTTTTGTCATGAGTGGGAGAAAGAGTGTGTGTGTGTTTGTGTGTGTGTGTGTGTGTGTGTGTGTGTGTGTGTGTGTGTGTGTGTGTGTGTGTGTGTGTTTGTGTGTGTGTGTGTGTGTGTCAGGACCGGCTCCTCTGATGCTGTCCATGGTCCTGAAATGCGAGCTGACACGAGTGTGTAGCATGCTGCTGTTCTGGGTGGCTTTTTTTTCTATTTGCCTCATGTGAGAATGAAGCAGAGGCCAAGCGAGCCTTAGACTGTCCCACTGACTGCACAACGCATGACGGTAGTAAGTTCTGCATCAGGGACCACTAACCGTGCACCACTTTTTGTCGTGCACTGCAGAATTATCTGAGGACAGAACAAACCAGTGTTTCCATTACTAACATTTCCTTGTTGTCTGGACGGTGCAGTTCATAAATGTCCTGATTTTGAGGACAGGCTTCTTCTCATTGCTACGATCTCATGTTGACATTGATTCATTGTTCGGTGGCTGGGTGCATCCTGTAAGCGCCTGGGTATACTTCAGTCTCCAGTTTGAATTTTGGCTTAAAGACCAAAATAAAGACCAATCAATCAATCAATCAATCAATCTAAAAGGACTGATGACACTTCCTGTACAATTCCCATACAGCACACTGTCTGCATCCTCTTTGTTATTGGCTTTAAAGAAGCTTTCGCAGGAGATGAATTGTAAACCCATGTGTGCTTTTCTTTATGTGTCTGTATGACAGCTCCTTATGCTAAATTTAGACACTTTGGTAAGTCGTTTATTGTTGAAACGCTGTCACATGCTTCCTTTTTGTAAGGATGTTATTCAGCCTGCATACGGCACTCCACACATGCAATTTTTTTTTGTGTGCGTCTGTTTACATCAGCATGTACAATATATGCATCTGTGTGTTAAATCAGTGCACTTACAAGTGTGTGTGTGTGTGTGTGTGTGTGTGTGTGTTGCAGCGGCCCAGGTGTTGGAGCTGCACAGATGATGAAATCACAAAGCTGTGGATTAAACCGAACTTCCAGTCATTCGTACCAGGCGTCGACTGGAAGCTACTCTCGCTAACTAGTGATGAATTGCATAGCAACGACGCACTGACTGTTCTCCTGCATGAACATATCAGCAGCCTTGTTCCATCAGGAGGAGGAGGAGGAGGAGGAGGAGGCCTTACCTCTGGATAACCTCCTGCTCTATCTGTCTATTCCTTCATCCCTCATTTCTTTTAATCTCTCCTTCTTCTCTTTCTCTCTCTCTGCCCTCGCCATTCAGTGCTGTGGGAGGCACTGTGAGCAGTGGGACCTGGCACAGGGAGCTGTGTGTGTGTGTGTGTGCGTGTGTGTGCGTGTGTGTGCATGCGTGTGCAGGAGGGGTAATTTGCATTCACTGCCACTGGCCACCTCAGCCTCAAAAGCCCTGAAGAGATGGCCCTTTGAGCTATATTGAAAGAGAAGGAGTGTGTACGTGTGTGTGTGAGAGAGAGAGAGAGAGAGCTGGAGAGGGAGAAGGAGGAGGATGGCAGCTAGTAAAGAATGAAAAAGGCAACATATCTCATAATGCAGAATGAGCGCTTCATGTGCATGTGTCGTTGTGCCAACAAGTGTGTGTGTGTGCAGTATTATCTGATTTTTTATGTATATTGAGTATACTAACAAGTGTGTGCGAGTGTGTGTATGTTTGCATACATGTGCATCTTCCGTTAGTCAGCTCTGGGGCAAACCAGAGTCATTACTAATCCCCGAACAGCTGAATTTTGCTTTTTGCTGCGCGCCTCACAGGTTGCTGGGCTCTTTCATCTTCCCACATCTTCTTTTCTCAAGGTTACTTTAATAACAGGTACACTTCCAGTCTGAGAGCACAATCTGCTTCCCATTTCCATGGACAGAGGGAAGAGAGGTAGATGCGATGCTGTTTAAGGTACAGTCTGTGCTGTAATCCCTTATAAACTAGCAGTATTACTTGATTTTCTTCTTTCTCTGAGTGGTTCTTCTATTAAAGTGAACATTGTTCATATGCGGTATAAAGGAGAATGATGATTCCTATTTAAGAACAAAATAAAAGAATGCCTAATATCAGTTTCACTCAGTTCGATACTACAATTCAATAAATTCTTGCAACACTGCACTGCCCCAGACTCGAGCTTATCTCTACCTCACAGCTCAACGACATGGAAACAGGATAGCTGACCACGCTGGCCTGAAATGGCCGACTCAGCAGTTCAGAATGTGAACTGTATCAATAAACTGGAGGATTAATTATAAAAAGCAAATGCACTGAGAGCTGAGGGCCATTTCTGTCTGTCTGCTCCTGCTATACATTACATGACTAACCTGAACCCTGTTTATCGCGCCTGTTGAAGCACAGTGTTAAAGCTAGCTGAGGTCGTGCTAAAAAAGCATCAGTACAGCACTACAACTATACTTACAAAGCCAATTAACCAGTCGAAAAATACTAACAACAATTAGGAATAACCTTTCAGCAGTGAACAAGGACACTTTCCCTTCAACATACAAGTAAAGATCCAGCTGCCAAACAGGAGAGTAGAGTTATGAGGAGATACGTTTAATAACTAACTGTCACTATCTCCATGTTTAAACTACAGCAAAGACTGTGGAGTAGTTCGCTCGTGTCACATTTGTTAACTTGTGTTCACAAATCTCCCTCATGAAACTGGCTTGAGAGCCGCGCTCTGCAACACGACACCGGCCTCCCTGGCAAAGAGACCCCAGACAGTTGGGATTGGCGGTCACACCTCCTCCCCCCGGGGCTGTGTGCTCAGCCCCCGCCCGTTCACGCTGAACTCCCATGGCTGCGATCCCGGACACGGAGACGATTCTGCTGTGTGGTTTGTGGACGCCTCAAGCGGCAGTGAGGATTCGTATCAGGAGGAAAATGAGTGGTGCGCAGAGAACAACCTGCTGCTCAGCATCACCAAAATCAAGACGCTTCCACCAAGTGCCTGGCTGGTCCACCTTAAAGGTCAGTCCACCTTAAATGAGCCTGGGATGAAGCTGTCGCTAACTCCGGGGCGAACCTCCTTCACTTTAATAAGCATGTGGCGGGCGAGGCGTGGGAGCTCGGCTCGGGTCTCGAGGAGTTTTAGCACTTATTACCGACAAACAGCTTAAACTGTATACACGCTGCTACGCTTACAGCTACAACATTACTGCTCACTTCACACTCAGCACAACAGACACACGCTCTCCCTCTCTTCACCGCACGCTTGCTAACGTTATGCACACAACCTACGCACTGAGCTATTATCCGTATAGCACTTTTTAGCTGAAAAAACATATCAATATAAATAAAAAGGAGAGAAATACCCAATGCTCAAGCCCAGCAGGTAGTCAGCTTAGGCCCAGTGGGCCGCCGGGCTTGCAAAACGATCACAGGTTATCATCTACTGAGGATCAGTGACATCAGTGAGGTGAGGTGCCTGTGCAGGGCCCAAACGATACTGTATTGTTTGCTCGCCGGCAGTGGCACAGCTGCCATACCACCAGACTGCAGAGCAGATTCTGTCTTCAGGCTGAGCTCATCCTCCACACTCCACCATAAATAATAGTTTATTTTTATGGCCTATTATTTATTCATCCGTTTTTGTAATTTTTGTTTCGTGAGTAGCGGAAAGGCACTACAACTTGCATCGTGTTAGATAACCCTGAGTTGTAGAATGATAAATAAATGAACTTGAATGACGCTGGTGTTGCTTAGCATGACTCGGAGCCGCTGCACCACCTGTGGGTGGGAGCTTATTTGTAATGGAATGTCTAATTGATAGTACGGGGTACATCAGACTTCATCAAATCCCATTAGATTTACTTCATCAATCCCCAAGTTAAATCAAATGATATCCCAGATTGTTCTGGAGCGCTGCAACAGAAATCAAGCCAAACGAACACGGATAGTCAAAGCCTGAGAGCTTATTATTTAAGTACTGCTGTAAAGTCGATTCACTCTCCTGAGGCTAAAATGATCATTTAAATGGACCGTCTCCAGCTAAATCCTATTTCTGCCTTCATTGCTCATCCAAAGCATATGGTGACGCCTGGGACCTTGTGAGAATTTCAGGCGGGACGAGGGGGGGTGGGTGCGCTTGGGGAGAACGGCAGAAAGGCGAAATGGTGGGAATGTAAAGCGAACAGAGGTGGGATGAAAAGTGTGGTGATGCAGGAAGAAGAGAGATCATATGATCTGAGTGGGGGAACCGAGGGGGGGCGATCAAACCGATGACCCACATGAATGTGACGCAACGCGCAAAAACACACCGCAGAGATTATTAGGATCATGTGACGGGCATGCACGTGCATACACATGCGTTGGCACCCCCACTGAATGCTGAAACCAACCCACGTATGCATCCATCCACACACACACACACACACACACGCCCTCCTCATTCCTCCTCTTTCTCTCCATCTCTCTGGCTTACAGGCTATAAATAGCTGGAACTGAGCCCTTGCTAATTCCTTCATTCAGAGTCTAGTGCAAAGGCAAAATGCATGTGGCCTTTGATGCGCACCCTGACAACAAGATACAGGAAGTGGTGGATGGTTGCCAAGACAACCCCTCTGTCCCACTTCCCCCCTTCTCGTGTCTTCAATCTAAATTCTCCTCTTCTTAAACCTCCCTCCCTCCCTCCCTCCTCTCCTCCCTGGCTCTCACCCTCTCTTTATTTCGGTGTCTCTCACTAACCACACTTGCTTCTCAGCCTCCGTCAGGGTTGAACTGGAGGGTTCAAAACGTGATCAGTGTAATAATCTGGCAGTGTCTCCGTCATGTAATTGCACTATGAAACAGCTGCATTCGCTTGCATCCACAACAAGTAAAGACGCTGAGAGAAAATGCGAATAATTCCTCCAATTACAGTCATTATCAATATCTACGGAGATTTTTACAACACAGTTACACTTCAGATGTTCCCAGCCTGAAACAAAGGCACATTCACGCTGAAACAGTCCAAAACTTTTAAAGCAGCAGCCAATTATATAATTGGCCTGCATCCCACAAGGATATTCTGCTTTCAAATCCAGACACACTCTGCAAGATCTGAGAATCCATCACACGCTACACAATATTAAGATGATCTGTTCTTGACAGAGCTCCTCCACACACTGGCTCCCGTACTCACGCCTAATTCTGCTGCTTCTCAACTCTCCTCTTTGTCTGCGCAGTTATGATTTGTCTTGTAAGACACGTCAGCCTCAGTCGTCCTGGACACATTTCTAATAACCTTTCCTCCATTTCAGCAGTCCATCAAACCCACCGGCTGCACCAGCTTAGCAGGGAGCAATTTAAAAACCCGCTCCTCCTCTCAGCTCATGGCTCGTATTGGAAATGGTGGGTCTGTGTTGAAAAGACTGATGTTACTGTCCAGATTTTGTCTTTATTTTTTGCAAATATTAAACAGAGATGGAGTTCTGTTTCCTTTGAGAAACCATCTTTGAATCTTTACTGACATCTTGAATGCTTTCAAAGTGAAACTTTTCATATATCTAGAAAATCTACATTAAATCAATTTTACTTGGAATATAAATGTATACGCCTGTTTCTGGTATCTCTGATCTCGGAAGGAGAGAAACGCCCTGAATTTGTCACGCTGATGATCGTCAGACCCGAGCTAGCTGCTCCTGAGCACAGCAAATGTATGAGGTCTCACTCTGCCACCATTTCCAGACACCACAAACGTCACGTCGGATTAGGCAAACTACACTTTTTGTTAGTAATGTCCCTTTTGACACTTAACTTCTATTTTTCATCTCGTCCAATACTGCGCAGATATTTCATCAGTTTCTTCATTTTAGTCCAGTTATCAGGCTGAGTGAGAAAAAACTGTTTCTCCAGCTGCCATCATTGAGCAGCTTCCTCCTTTGAACTGAGTAAATGCGATGTGTAACGTCATTTTCTTTTTGTTAGAAATGATGCTCGCTCATGTTCCACTCGTGTGAACACAACCTGTCAGTCAGCTTCCACACCGGACACAGGCTCGTGCCTTTGCATCCACGCGTGCACACACACGAAAGCGCCACACCCTCACAAGGTTATCCACAGGGTCCTGCGAGCTGAACTTAATGCTTTTTAAGACATTTCATTGCTGCCTGGAACTGGATTGAAGGCAAATTTAAAAAACAATTTCATAAACTAATACCAAGTGAAAACAGTTAAGAAGGAAAGCTCTCCAGGTATGAACGGGGGTTAAAAGGAGAAAGATTCCAGGACGTCCAACCAGGTTTATTAAAGCACATGGGATGAATACAATTTCCTATCCAATTATCCTAAAGTGGCCCAATAATCATCCTGAATTTGTTTCACTTATTCATTCAGTCTCACATCATCTTCGTGTTAGCAGGTTTTGGCTCGGAGAGAGGCTTATTTTGCTTCGCCCTAACTATTATCCGGGGCTAATGTTTTCACACACATGATTGAAGCAGAGTTTTTAACAACCAGGAGGCTCTCAGTGTTCAGTGGCTGTTGGTGGTCTTTTCTGGGTATGCATGGGTTTATCCTAGATGAATGGAAAAGATCAAAGCAAGTGACCGACCCTGGCTGATGCGATTCTCCCTCCACCCTCAGCACCTCCCACAGTAAGACGAAGCCTCACACCAAGCACTCCGGTCGCTGTCTGCTCCACAGTGCCTCAGGACAGGGCAGAGAGCACAGAGGGGGGAGCCAAGGGGAGGTGAGACATGAGAGGAGGCGCCAAAGCAAAGACGAACTCGGTCAGGTTTGATTTGTAAGGCTTGGACCGCGGGCTGGGAGAGGCCCTCTGTTCTGACCCCCATCCTCTAAGAAACGACAACTACCTGGAGATGCCGAACCTCAAATCTACTGCACTTCTCACTCTGTCCTTGTCTCTTTATCGGGGGCTGTGTTTTGTCTCCTTCAGTTCTGCCGAGCACGCTCACATCAAAGAAAACTTTTGGGTATGCGATATATGATGTGTGTGTGTGTGTGAGGGAGAGAAAGACAGAGTTTCATGAGTCCCTTGGGAAGCGGGAAGTGTGTTCTGCCTGCAGAAAGATGGAGGTCTATTTCCACCCCATTCTGTTTCTTTAGAGGGTATGAGCTGGGGCTGGCAGGAGAAAGAGATGGAGCACAATAATTAAGGATTTCTCCAGCATCAGAAGCAATATAGTATATCATATTTCTACGGCTGCATTGCTGGCACCTCTCTCTCTCTCTTTGCATGATTTATCTGTTTGTTTTATCTCTTTTATATATTTACTCATCTGTAGCTCTTCGGCGATGACGATGTTGCAGTCCTCGGCCGCCAGGCGCAATATCGTATTAGTATCGAACCCCCTCTTGACGAATCTCCTCAGAAAATTGAAATATTGCAGAATGGCGAGATGTGGGAGTTTGAGCTTGATGCATGGAGATAGATGAAGTACCGGATGGAATAATTTATGAGACCCCCAGCTCGCACCCTGCAGCTCATCCCAAGAAGCATGACAACGCTGAGGTTAGCAGTTCAAATCCCGGAGGAATATCTGGCAAACCCGATGTATGCCCTCCTCAAACAGGACTAATTGAATAGAACTAGCAGCTTAAAAGGCAATTTGTAAAGGCTTATCAGGGTTAAACCCGAGCCTACCACCAATAAAGTTCTTCCAAGCATGGTGGAGTCTGTCTCAGTTTGTTCAAGATCCATGCTCGTCTGGTGTAGACAGCATTTTTAGATCAATAATTCCATCCTCCTAAATAATTAAGGACTGAACAGCCACAAGCAGGATGTCAGCATTTCATAAGCAACTCTTATCTGTGCATTTTGGTCCCACATTCAGCTGCTTGTGATTGCTGTTTCTTGTTAAGAACCTGTGGAAAAATGTCATCTGAGAGGTTGTTTTGGGTTGTGCCACATGCATGTGCTGGTTAGGGTAACAGAAGGGCAGCAGCCCTACACGAACCAGAAAGTGTTTGAAGGAGACAAAAACAATGCATCTCAGTATAAAAACTGCAGTTCCCTTCAGGAAATGCAATCCATCTTCCACATGATCGAAAACAGCCATGGCAAAATATGGAAAGACTCTCAATAATAATCAATGAAACAATGGGATGAACCATTTGCTTGGTTGTGATAAACTCGTAAAATGCCCGCGCCAAAGGCGGGCTGTTGAGGGCCGAGGCTGCAGTGCCGGAGCGGAGAGGCGCGAGGAAAGGTGTCGAGCTGCGAGGGGCGAAAAAAACAGTGCAGTCAAGAGTCAGCGCCGAACGCGAGGCTGAAACGTGTCAGAGGGAAGAAAATGTTCACTGTGGAAATCAGTGCTGCATCACTGTACTGACATACATACCAATGTGCACATACAGATAGTAAGAGAGCCAGAGCTGAATACAAACGTAAAGGCGCACAGGCGCTGATATTGATATCAGTCTGCTGGTTCTACAGATGTGATAAAGTAGGAAACTGCCTGGCTGAGCGGGTTTTAAATCAAGTGTTTACACGCGCATGTGGGAAAAGGTCGAAGGTGTGAATGTAAAGGGATGAAGCTCGAGGATACTCCACAGCCAGTAAAGATGCTACGCTGCTGGTGAGCACGCTGCAAGGCCGGTGTAGATGCTACGCAGCAGGTGTAGACACTATGCGGCAGACGTAGAGGCTATTTGGCTGGTGTAGACACTACGTGGCTTGTGTAGACGCCATGCAGCTAGGGTAGACGCTACGTGGCCGCTGTAGACGCTATGTGGCAAGTGAAGACGCTACGTGGACGCTTTAGACGCGACAGGCTACGTGGCTGGTGAGGACGCCATGCAGCAGGTTTGGACGCTCTGTGGCTGCTGTAGACGCTACGTGGCCGGTGTAAACGCTACGTAGCCGCTGTAGACGCCATGCGGCTGGTGTAGACGCTACGTGGCCGCTGTAGACGCTACGTGGCCGCTGTAGACGCTATGCGACAGGTGTAGATGCTACGTGGCCGCTTTAGACGCTATGCGACAGGTGTACAGGCTACGTGGCCACTGTAGACGCTACGTGGCCGCTGTAGACGCTACATGGCAGGTGTAGACGCTACATGGGTGGTGTACACGCTTCAGTCGGTGTTGTGGGTCTCCTGATGAGATGAGCCTTCTTCTTCTTAACTAATCTGTTGCTGATAACAGGTAAGCAATGGTTTCCCCATCACTTCTATGCCTTCAGTCTAACTGCACAGAGCTCAGATAAATGACTGTTGGTGAATGTTTGCAGCGAGTTCCCATTGAGGGGCTGCTGAGTCCATCCACTCCGACTTATTTACCATGAAGCCTTGCTCTGTGTTAGGGGCTACTGACTGCTTAGAGAAGCATGCGGCCTGTCTGCGGGCCTGAGGCAGCAGCAGCCGGCCGGTCCTTCCCTCCCTTCCCCTGATCCATCGATCCGCCGTGACTCTGCAGGAGCCAGATGAAAACCTCTCGCTATGATTTATGGGATGTCATCTCCAGGGGAACTGGTGGAGCCCCTCCCTTCCTTCATTTGGTGAGGGAGCAACCTGCAGGAGGGCAAAACCAGTTCCCCTGGGTCCTAAGGCCTGACACACCGTACAACCACAGGGACAAGGAAACAAGCTGTGTTTATGGTGAACACTTTACATTGCAGAGGTGTGCCAGTAACCATCAATTCATTCCTGGGGAGTTACAACTAAAGCAAACCAGGCAAAACCCTCATTGGCTTTAGGTGGTAACATAAGAAAGCACTTGTTCTGTGTATTATGTGCCACAACTTTTTTTGTTTGAGTCAGTTCAGAACGATGTTAAACTTAAGACTGATGAAGAAAGAACAGAGAAATATCATTCCAGGCGCTAAAATATTTATATAATGAACGTAATAAAATTTAAAAGCACTAAAATCCTCATTTACATATTAGATTAAGCTTCTGCTAATCACATAGTAACAAGTGTAATTTTGTATCATTTAATATAAGGTGATTAGCTTCCTTTCTTGGTTTGCTCCGAAAGAATTACAAATTCCGAAACATATTTATTCCTGAGTGCCATGGAACTAATGAAAAAAAAAGAAAAACACATGGCTAGCTTAGCAATTTACTAAGTACTTAAGTATTAATTAAGAAGCCATGAGTAACCACCAAATGTTAGCGTATTTGTTTATGAAGCAACACACACATCCATGTCAGAGTGTCCCACTTTCCTCCATTTGCACTGATAGCAGCATTAAGAAGTAATTCTGGAGGCTTAATCCACTTAAAATTAGAGGAGGTTTTTAAGGATTCTGTCTTAAGGGTGCCCTAAAAAAGCCTCAGGAGACTCTGAGAGCTGCAGCGTTCAAGTTTGAAAAGTAAGAAGAATCCAAGTCATAGACTCAACGACAAGGCAAGAGGAGGTGGCAGCGAATGGGTGTGCATGTGTGTCAGGATGGGAACATATTCAACTTGGTGTTGTGCTGTGTGACAATGAGCTGAGCTGACAGTCCCCATGGACAGCAAGTTGTGATTTTTGATCTGCTGCCCAAAAGCTTTCTCGGCTTCCCACTTTTCTGGTCTCCTCTCCTTTCCTTTCCTTTCCTTGCCTCTGATCCCCCTCTCTCCTCTTCTCCTAGTTTTCTGTCCTCTCCTTTGTTTCCTCCACTCTCCTCTCCTCTGTTTGTTTTCTTCCCCTCACCTTGCTTCCTCTCCCTCTCTTTCCTCTTATTGTTTCCTCCTACCTCCTTCTGTCCACGTCTGCTTTTCTTGTTTCCTCTCCTGCCTTGCTTCCTCCCATCTTATGATCTCCCCATCTGCTTTTCTTGTTTCCTCCTCTTTTTTCACCTCTTCTCCTTCCCCTTTCCTTTCCTATCTTTTCCTTGATTCCTCATCTTGCTTCTTTGTTCCTCTTCTTTTTTCCTTCAATCTCCTTTTCTCCTCTCCTCTGCTTGCGTCCTCCCATTCCCCTTGCGTCTTCTCCTCTTTCCACTCATTGTTTCCTCCTTTTCTCGTCTCCTCTCCTCTCTTCGCCTCCTCTCCTTTCCTTCTTTCCTCTCCTCTTCCTCTCTCCTCATGTCTGCTTTCCTTGTTTCTTCACCTCTCCTCCCTCCCCAAGACACCCCTGAGGCTGCTGCAGGAGCGCTGAGGCTAGCGTTGTCATGCCTGACTTGGCCACCATAAATATACCAGCAATGATGATGATGAGGGATGAAACAAGACATATTTATCTGACTTACACATATGTGCAATGTTGGTTTTATATTCTTAAATCATTAAACATCTGCCCACACACTGCCTGATACAGTATTATGCTAATGATGCTGGGTGATCGTTCATGTTGATGAATGAAGGTCATTATTGGAAGGTATTTTACAACTATGCGACATTTCCAAAGAGCGCACCGTGCACCAGTGGGACAGTGTATAAGCGTGTGGGTGCTAGTGTGTGTACATCCCTCCGCGTTATGGCACTTGCGTTTCCACCGAGCCACACATCTCAGAAAACAGGAAGAAAAACAAGCCATGTGGCGGTGCGAAATGACTCAAGCCCTGATGTATAGTGTTCTATACGTGCCCGAGGACCTATAAGTGGCAATGACGGGCTGCTGATGGCTGAGGCTGCGGTGTTAGAGTCGAGAGGCGGAAGGAAGTGTTGAGCTGTGAAGGGCTATAAAAAAAAAATCCAGTCCAGTCAAGCACTGAAAGGGAGACTGAAATGTGTTAGAGTGAAGAAAAAGTTCAGAGTGGAAATCAGTGCTTCTTCACTATGCTGACGCACACCAATGTGCATTATAGACAGTAGAATAAACACAGATGAAAACAAACACAAAGGCACACACACGCCGATACTGTCGCAGTTACACACACTCTGTTAGTCCGATGCTGCTTGAAAGCTGCTTTCTGATGACCTCCATCAAACCATGTTAAAAAACACTTCCTGCATGTGGACCCCGCCTGCATAATGCTTATGGCCTTTACTCTGTGAGAGGTGCTGGCTTTGTGCAGCTTACATTAGAGGTGGAAAAATGAAGAGATGTGAAACACGTCTTGCAAAACCCCAGGCAAGGAGAGAGAGGGATGGGGGGGTGAAGGAAGTTTCTATTCTTCGTATCACACCTGCCGACAAAATGGAAATATTTCTCATTTATTGCTGACACCCCTAATAGCGCCCGGGCAGACAAAGACATCTGCAGTAAGATCTGAGTTGAGAGAAGAGGGTTCTTGATGGTAAAAAAAAAAGTCAGAAAAGTCAAATGTCACCTAATCCTTTTCTCATAAAGCACCTGAAAATGGCTTCAGCCCTGGCCTTTGTCTTGTTTTCTAACATCTCAGATGGAACGTACTGTAAAACCAGGGAAGGGTAATTGAAAAATTCTTTAACCCTCCGTGGAATATTCTGCATGTTGTTGTTGTTTTTTTATATAACCCTTCCCCTCCTCCCTCATTCACAGCCCACCGTTCATGATCCACAAGAAGCATATGCAATATTAATGGTGTTTAAAGAAGTGCACGGACCTACAAAAGAAAACAGTCACAAGAGTTTTCCAGACATTTTTCAACATTAAGTGAACGTCCCTCGGCTCTTTCCACTGATAAGTGGTCCTTATTGACCGTTTGCTAAAACCCGCCCCTGAACAGCGCCTGTCCAGTCATTGCCTGGAGACCGCAACAAGGCACAAAAGGCCTGTCAAGCTTTACATTTCCCCACATGTTGAGGCTGTGCACATGGTGCTGCAGTAAGAGTCCTACTCCATATATAAAGCAGCAGCAGTATTCCCCCACTGTGTGAGAGCTGTGTAGGCTAACATTAGCTACTCTGTGCTGCTCTATATTGGATGTGGAGAAGTTGACACTCCGACCTCCAGCCAAACAAGCGATAGTGTTATGTTTATACTGAGTTTGTGCCTGTGATATGTAGCTTTTGCCTCAATGTATGCAGCCACCAAGCGAGTATTTACAAAAGCTTGACAGGCACAGAAAAAGCAGCTAAGGGGACGGGGCTTAGCGAACAGTCAATTATCTGTTCATTGTTCTCCATGTTACCCTCTAAATCCCTCATTTCCCAGCCTACACCAACCCTTCATGTAGTACTGTCCACTCACCATCCTCCGTGGGCACGTAGATATTGAGGTAGAGGCAGTCCTCGCTCTGGTTCTGGATGTAACCCGCCGCCACGTCCAGGTTGTCTGTGAACCACACGGGCAGCATGATCTCCGGGAGCACGCCGTGGACATTCTGAGGGCACACGGGGGCGAACTGGGTGGCGTTGCGGATCTCCTGCCAGGATCCCGGGGCTTCGGGCGGCTGAAAGCGTCGGTCGCCGATGGGCGCGGTGGCGTAGGGGACACCCAGGTACTGCTCCACAGGGCCCAGGATCTCGTTGTTCAAGTCCTTCTTGATGCCTCTGAGCTTGCCGTAGTTGGTGGTGACTATGGGGTGTTTGGAAGGGTCTATTTTCTGGCTAGAGGCCAGGCTGAAGAGCAGGATGAGGCCTAGCGCACCCATTAGGCACCAGTCTGTCATGAGACTAAGGGGGCGTGTCCTGGACAACAAACCCCGCCAACTTTGCTTACTAAAAGGAAGGGGAAGGGGGTACATGACTGGATTCATACTGTTCAGCCACCTGCTCCTAGTCTGTTTTTTTTGGAGTACTCCTGTGTTTTTATGAGCGAATGTGGATTATAACCGAGAGTCGGGAAGGTAAAGCATAAGAGAGGGATTAAAAAAACAAAAGCAAGCAGACCAAGAAAGACTATAAGGGGCTTTTTTTTTGGAGGTTTGTTCGAGACCAGGAGCGCTGAATGTGGGTGAGATGAAGGGCAAAGCAGTTGTCGGGGTAAAGAAGGGTCCTTGGGGTGCTGGAGGAGGAGGTCTGACCTCGGTGTGGGTGCCAGTTCAGTGCTGATTCTGAGCAAGGGCGATCCGAAACACTTCCCCGGCCATGGTTCTGTTACGTTCCATCCCTACTGGCCCGCTATAATCCAGATCGTTTGATTTGGAGCCACTGAATTCTGCAGAATGAAACAGAGAAAGAGGAGGGAAGATATTTAAAGGACAGTGATACATGGAGAAAAAAACAGAAGGACAGAGAAGGAGGCAAAGGGGGACGAGGGAGAGAGGAAGATGAGAGAGATTACAGCTTATCTCGAACAGAAATATATTCCATTAAATGTTGTCGGTGCGACACTTTCCCTTCAACTGCTGCCAAGTGAAAAACATTTCTTGAAATGAAAGCAGTGGAAATGAAACGAGCCTCAACAGACAGTATTGTCGAGATCAAGTCAATAGGCCTCATTTTGGGAACATTTCATGCGGTGATCACCATGTTTCGCTTCACTTGATTACATCACAGGCTAAAATACGCAGTTCTCCAGCGCGTAGAGGAAGCCCATGATCACATTTTACTCGCTCTGGTTTTATACGTTATCTGACCCGCACAAATCTAATGTATACTCCATGATGAGTGCACATTTCTGCACGACTCATCTTTTCTATTATGGATGAAAACTCTAAATTGGGGTTAGCTCACGGCGTCCTGGTCTGACCTGCGTGAGGACATGCACCAAATCCCCCCTGGTGAACTGTGTTTAACCTGCTTACTCCTAACACGCTCACGTCTCTGTAGAGCGCTAATGTACTGCAGCTGATGCAGTCACGCCACCACATCAAGTCTTCCTGTGGCAACGCTGCCACTGATGCCTCAATATTTATGGCTATTCATTTCTTAAAGGTTTCGGCGCTGGAGATGAAAGTGCAGCAAACGGCGCAGACGAGGAGTCGAGGCCACAGATCAGGGTGAGCCTTTCACTGCCCAGTAAGTTCAAAGTTCAGTAATGCGCGCCTGTAAGCAGCTTATAACAGCCCGGGACACTTGCGGGCTACACGCAGAGCACAAAGGCGCACACGTGCACGCGGTAAGCCTTAAATGACCCACACATGAATGAGTGCCCACACACTGTACGCCCATTCATGTAATCTACTGCGCAAATGTGCAAATCCTCATGTAACAGACCCAGTCAGAAATGCATGAGGCATGGAGATTATACAGTCACAACATTGCTGGGTGGTGTTATGCACCGGGTGGGGACACACACCCTAGCAGTAATGAAGGCTGTGCAGGAAAAAAGTGAGACGCTTCTTTGATGTTCACACACACACACACACACGTTTAATTTCTTTCAGTCTTATCTGATTTTTAAAATTCACCATTGCCTCTTCCTCTCCTTCACGCTCTCTCTTGCTTTATCACCACGCCATAATTGTCCCATTTAAAGTCATCATTAACCATATTATTGCATCGCCTGCACTCGCTGAAGCGCCCCTGTGTTTTTGTTGTGTCCCCCCCTCCGCCTCTCTCCCACTGCCGATGAAGCTGTTTGAATTTGAGAGCATGGGAGTTAAGTGTCCTGAGGCAAAACGGCAAATAATTAGAGTATATAGGCCGATGAGCAGGCGAGAAGACTCACTCAAACTGATGTAACACACACAAATAAGGAGGCTCGTTCATGTAATAATAAAGTTTCTTATGTACAACACGATTTCTGAGGGGAGCGCTCCAACTTGTATGGGAAAGCTGCAGTGAAAGGCAGATTTGTGCTCTTTCAGAGGGCGGTAATTGTGAGCGAGTCCGCAGCGTCTGTAATCGCTCATTGTCTTCTTTTGGTACGGTGCGTTCAGCCTAAATATATTGGTGTCTGCCTTTGTTCCTCTCACTGTGGACTGTGTTGTTCTGCCCACGCACCCGTGTGTGCATCTGGGAGCGTGTCCTCTCACGGAGGAGCGGGCAGCACGAAGCGTGCTCTAATTAAAACCTCGGAGAGTCTAGAGGCCAGACTGGCTTTGCACTGCACACAGGGGCGAGCCCTCCACCCATCCACCCACACACACACACCAGCATCTACCACTGAACTTTCATCCTCCAAAACACATAAAAGAAAGTGGGAGATTGGGAGATAGAGAGGCGGGGGATTGAAGAGAGAGCGGGGATAGTGAGAGACAAAATAGAGATGAGAAGTGAGAATGCAGATGAAGAGGAAACAGATCCTGGTGTTAATGAAAAGCTTCTCTCCGGTCAGCAGAGACCCTTCAGAGGCGCTGCTTCACTGGAATCTCTCAATAGACCCACATCCAAAGGCCCAGGGAGGGGGCCAACCGGACTTGTCTCGCCCTAAACTTGCACCTCAAGCTCGGGCAGGCGCGGAGGACGCCAGGGGCGCACACGAGCCAGAATCCCGGGTAAAAATCCAAGGTCCTGGCAGGAGTGAGCGCGCCAGGAGGGACCTCCAGAATTTCGGGGTGCATCTGAGTGTTTAACAGCTAATTGGCTCAATTAGAGGGCGTAATAGGTCCAGCTTTGCTGTGAGCAGCGGGAGAGCTTAAGTGATTGATGAAGTAGAGAGGGAGGAAGGAAAGTGGGGGGATTGGTGGGAGGAACATGGCAAGAGAGCCATACAGAAGATACCCATGCGGGTAGCACACACCATCACTCTTAAAAACATAAAACTAAAGGAACTGGATTCCCAGAAATACCATATCAAGGACTTTCTCACACATACGTGCACACACACACACACACACTGATGCACAGCTCATCCATGATTCATGTCATCAGGAGTATGTTTTTCCTCAATCCCGGGAGACAGAGAGAAGGAGGGGGACCACACAGGTCGTTCAGTGGCAGACCGGTATAAACCCCTTCATCTCCCACTCCCTCGCTCACTTGCTATTTCTCATCTAAACGTGCGCCGCCGAAAAACCTCTCAAGGACAATACAATCCAAAAAAATTGTATTTTCCAATTCTTGACCAGCCTGTTTACTGCAGGCTGTTTTGCTACAGGGCTTTGTCACTTTGCATCATTGCAGATATAAGCACAAAAAGTTGCTCAGACGGCTTCCATGACTAAACATTATTCAATTGGGTACAATCCGGGCTTTTAGCAGACATTTATTATCACAGCAGCGCGCAGCATGCAAACCAGTGAGGTGTTCGGCAGCACGCTTCGAGGCTCTGGCACGGTCACAGGACTCAAACCTGCAGCCTCTGGCTCGCATGTGGCGCTCATCATTACGAGAGGGCCTGGTTAAACTAGGGCCATAGGCTGTGGGCCAGAGCCAGCCTGTCAAACGCTGTAATCTGACCCACAAATCTGCAAGTTATACAATTCTGGTGCTTAATTTGTTGACCTGAAATGTCTCCTGCCTGTTAACAAATTCGAATAGATGGTGCAGTAATGTTCTTATTATGAGGCCCTCAGCTAGGCTGTAACAATGTCACCATTGCTCAGAACAGTCGATATCCCCTCTGCTGCAAAAGAGTGCTGTGAAAAGGGGCAAGTCGACAGTGAATGCTGAGCATATAGCACCGAATGGACAGCTGAATACGTCTCACTGAGGTGGAGAAAAGGCAGAATGACGGATCTGTCACGAGTCTCTTGAAGAGTACAACATCACACGCCATTTTTCCAGCATCTACACTAAAAAGACTGTTTTTAAAAGGAAAATAAGGCAGCGCAGTGTCTCCTGAGCTTGCAAGCTCAGCAGGATAATGCATGTTTACAAAGGAACGTACAACTCGGCAGCAGGTCAACAATCCAAGTCGTATTTTCGCTGACAAGACAGCAAATCACAGAGAACAGGTCGTTAAAGGGAAGTGTATGAATGAGTATGAAATGAATGGAACAATCTACGAACACAACACAATGACACCATCTCCTGTTTTGTTTTTGGCGTCCACACCCCTGAGGGAAATGTCTGGCTCTTTAGCTGCTCAACGCTCCGCTACGTTCGTTAGCTAGTCGTTAACGTTGTCTGCAGCTTGGTGCTGAGCAGGTAGTGAGACAGTCATTTATCAAAGCCTTTTCAGTGAAAACAGCTGTCTGCTGAGGCCCCCTGAAAAGAACACTGAGAGTGAACCGTGATAGAAGGGCTCAAAAGCTATAATGAGTTAAAAGATGCACCATGAAGCTGAGGGGAGCTGCAGATCAATCTTCTCATCTCGCTCTCAGCAAGAAAGCCAATAAGCATGTTTCCCAAAAATGTTTAACTATCCCTTGAAGCAAAGGAACACTGAACACACTGCTCGATGTAATATTTGTTTAACTAGCCTTTGCAGGGGCGCAGAAACTCAATGCAGTGAGGTAATCATGCAGGGGTGCATATATTTTGGAAGAAGCGAGCCGTCTGTGGGATGGCGTCACAGCAAACAGGTCGACCGAGCTATTAGAGGGATGTCACCTCTTGATGAAAATACAAGACGGGGAAAGTGATTTTTCCTTGCAGTGGCATCGATCAGGAAGCGCTGTGAGGAGGCGTGCTGAAGCTCTGCCACGCCGTGAAGCCATTTGTGCCGCTTTTGAATTATATGTTAGACATAAATTGACTTAAATAACAAGAACACGTCGCAGGTATAAAATCCAATACAAGACCACAAGCTGCGACTCGACACATCTCGGCGCCCGCCCCGGCAAAAATTTACTGCACAGATAATTAGATTGCAATATACTTTGCAAGTTGGTGTTATTATTATGTCTCGCTCTTGTATATGTGTGCACAATGTTCCCCCTCACTAATTACAACAAGTCTCGCCAGAGATCATATTCCACAAATTATTGCTCGTCCTTTATTCCGCGGATCTGTGCTTCCAAACTGACACCAGACTTTGATGTTGTTGCCATGAGGGAGAGAGCTGCTTGCTGCTCATATCAAGGCAAAAAATTACACAAGGTGCTTATGATTTCATGTTTTTAACAGCGAGCCCACTTTGTTATCTTTAATTGCTGCGAGGAGTGTCCCGCGCCACTTTTATGAGAGGCTTCGTCCAATTAACCCGCTGTTAATCTTCCATAGGAAGGTCGCGTCTCTGCTCATGGCGTCTGAATTGTGATCAGTGAGCGTGATTGAAATTGCACTTCATTCGGGAGGAAAGAAGCATTATTCCTTTATGTTTCTGAAGGATGAGTGTGTAATTGACTCGCGTATGTCAAAAATGGCGACGGTGCAAGCGCGGTTTGAGGCTTTAGCCTTTTCATATTCTGCTATACTCCTGTGTGTTTTATATTTAGCTCTTCTGCTTGACTTTACAAAGCCGGTGATTTTAAATGATTCATGAGTTCCAGCACAGATATTAAACAGAACAAAACCTTTTTTTGTGGTTAACAAAGGAAGACAAGTGCCTCAAAAATGAAATGTTGCCTAAACACAGAAACCACACAAAAACAATCCCTGCATTAAACAGCCGAAAACTGGCAAATATTTTTGATTTAAATGAGGAACGATCAAATAATCAATCAATTAAGTAAAGACAAGTTCAGATCTGATCACACATTGAGGTTTCGCAAGTCCCAAAACCTACCAGAGCCTGAACATTTATATCTAAAAAATGATAGTCGATCCAAAAGGGTTTCGAGCCTGAAACAGACCAGAGGACAATCAGACCTCCATCCAGAATGTGGTCCAACTGGACAAACCCAAATAAGGAGAGTCCCCCAAGACCGGCAGCAGCATCGTGTGCTACCAAGAAAAAGAAGAGAGGATCCAAAGAGGATTAAAGGACAGTCAGAAGCAGTCTGGAATATATATTCAAAGGAAAACTGGAAACACTGGAGCCACAGTCTCACTTTTTCTCTTCCAATACTGATGAAGCACCACTTGATCAGAGTTGTTGGTGATCCACTCAGCTTCGGTTCATGTTTGTCTCATCATACACATTGCTGTTCATTTGGTTCCAAAAGTTCAATGCGGCTCCTTTGCTTAAAAGTTTCCCCAGTTTTCCTCCCGCTGACAAATCGGCCTGGAGATCACACTCTCCGAATCGAGTCCATCACCATTCTGCCACATGGGTTACCGACTACAATCTAAATCCCACTAAAACCAATTCCACCCAATTCTCCTCCTATACAGTCGCAGAATCACCCACTCAGACCTCTCCTGTAATTGCTTGCCACCTCTCCCTCTGTGTTGTTTTGCCAGTCAGTCTGTCAGTACACCGGGTTCAGCTTAATGATAGATAATAACCCGACTTCGCCGGGCTCCTGGAGCAGGCGAACAGCTGCAATTCAGCGTGCGAGGTCGCCGGTCGGTCGAGGTCGACGCACGGACGGCAAATCAAAGCCGTTGCATGAATAAAGCGAATCAGCGCAAACGCGCGCGGCGCATTTAGTACGTCCGTGTGCAGCCGTGCATGGGCGCACACATGCACCCACGCACGCGAATGTATTACGCTCATTATCGTCTCAAGGCTTTCAAAGGCTGACAGTATTTGAATGAACACAGCTCGTTTGTTTTCACATTTGCTAATTAATACATCAAGGCTGAGACATGAAAATTGGACATTTGAAAGTCAATGTGCCCCCAATATGTGTATGTGTTTATATTCGTGAGTCCATACACATATTCATCGGTGTATATATACATTTTCCAAGACTGTGATGTTTGGAATCTCTCTATATGTCTGCTACGCGTGTGCTTTTATCTGTCTGACAGCAGTTTTGATGTGTTGATCGCAAAGTAATTTTGCGGGCACGGTGGAGTGGATGGTAAGTGGCTGAACAGAAAAGGGCAGTTTCATCTCTGCAGATGCCACATTAATGCCAGTGGACGGGGTGGATGTAAGTGTGTGTTTGTGTTTGTATGTTTGCTGTCCTGCTGACATCCTCTGTGTGGGCTCTGAATAGAAAAGAGCCAGCGGGCAGGTCAGTGCTCACTCAGGCTCCTGTCAATCCCGTATTTTCAGTGTTTTTCATTCCCGCTTCTCCCTCGCTGTGAAGGAGAGAAGGAATATCAGAGTCGGGCCAGAGTTCGACAAATATAGGGGTATGTTAAGCAGATGGGGAAATATAAGATCAATCCGACATTAGATAAAATCGTGCAAAAGCCCTGGAGTTAAACACCAAGCTCTCTGCTTTTTGCCGTAGGGTTTGAGCATCAGCTATCATGACCCCTCAAAATCTGCAGCTCATCATCACTCTATTAAACATTATCTAGTTTCCATGTCCGACTATCAGTTTCAAGTAGCATCACAGAACGCATGCTTGGATTTGCTATTAAAAATTCAAGCAACAATTTTGATATCTACTTTCAGACTAATTTGCTGGCAGATTAGTGTGTCGCATTCTCTACAACCCCCATGACTACAATGGTACAGTCCAACTGAAGGCAGTGCCACTGATGCTCAAAGTATGGATGTTTAGATTCTGCAGTCCCCTTTCCGGCAATGAAGGATGAAGGTGGCCTATGTGACTATGTCAGTGTTATTCAGACTTAAAGTGGTGGACTGAAATGAGAAAATAATGCATTGATATCAATAAATCAATCAAAATACATAATTCTCCGTAAGGCCTCTGTGAGGAATGAATCATCGAGATTTCATGGAGATAAACTGAAATTAAAATGAGAGGAGAGAGCAGACATTTCCATTTTCTCCAAAGTTAAGTAAAGTTCATTGTTGGAGCAGCTGATACAATAACAATGGAGTCTGGGTGACATTCAGGTGAAAGGACAGGCATCTGTTAAAGAGCACTCCACTCACAGCATCACGCTGTTTTTTTAAAGTATGAAAATCGATTGCCACAGAATCACAGATACTGCTGTTTTTATTCCACGCATCCTGAATCCCTTTCAAAACTTGGCACCTACATTACCCACAATGCAACTGGACCGCTGACAGTTTGGTTATGCTAGCAGAGGCTAAAGTAGCTTCGAGTCGTTATTGAGAGATGGGAGCTGGCTACAGAGGTCTGGTCGATTCCTTTCTTTCTGACACACACCCCCAGACTGTTTTCATTTCCCCCCCCTGCTGTCTCTGACTCAAGTGACATCACTCGAGGCAATTTATGACATTCTGCACAGCTCCCGTCGAAGCCACAAAAGGCTTTTTTTCACATATGGGGTGGTAAGACTTTTAAACAGACTTCGATGTGCAAAACTGGTGGCGCTCTTTTTAGGATATCTAGATTACATATATTTATATTTTGAGGACTATGTCTCAACTCAGGACAGACTTCTTGGCAAGAGCGTGAAACAAAGTTAAACTCTTCACATACGTAACAATGTTATGTTATATGAAATGCCACTGCAGTAATGACAGGTGTAGCGATACTTTATAGACACTTGAGAACATCCAAAAGCTGTTCAAAGTGTGTCTGTAAACATTGTTTTGTGAAGAAAAAAAAAACTTTTTTGGCCTCACAAAAGCATCAAACTTTTTTTGCCATTTTGAAGAAACCATATTGAAATGTGCTGCTTCTATTCAGCCTTTGTGTCTTTAAACATTGTACATTGTCTTCCCAGACTCTATTCACTCATTATAGAGACTAGACTGTGCTGACGGTGGAAAAGAATGGGCTGATGGACTGCAAGCTACAATACAGACACAATAGGAGGAGGCAGAGACGGTGGGAGGGCTGGAGGAGGAGGTGAGTGTAGAGGCTGTCGGCAAACTTGTTGACAACACAGAGATCTACACACAAACACAAACACACGCACCAGTGGTGGGTGGCGGCTGTGTGCGTGCGTGCGGAGGAGGGGGTGTCGGGGTTGCGGACCACCGGAGCGCAAAATTGGAAACAATGTGTCGGCAAGAGTTAAAAGCAAATATTTACAGGGCTTTAATTTGCATGGGGAGCAGTGAGTTTCCGGCGTGGGTCAGCGCGTCTACGGCAGGGCCGAGGAACACGGAGGGGCATGGGTGGTAATAAGACAGACAGCGGTAGATTAATCACAGGCTGACAGCGCAGCCTGGCAGCCACACACAATATGTCTCAAGCTACACGCAGCCTCGTCACTTCTTCTGGCAGGATGCACGTGTCCGAGTACCCAGCTTCTACCACCAGGCCTCATTCTCTTATTTCGCCGTTTCTTAAAACATGCGCTTGTGCTGACTCGCCGATTACCTGCTTCTTTATGCTCCTCTGTCTGCACTATAAAATCCACCCCATCGCTAGAGCTACAGCTCCTGAGCCGCTCACCCCCCCTGCGCACCCTCCAGTGGGAGAGTCCGGGAGAGGCAGAGGACGGCGTGGTCTTGCCCCCACGGGGAAGAGCTCTTCCCTCGGCTGGAGGACGCTGCGACAGCTCAGTGAAACGTGAGGAGGAGGAGGGAGATGTGCTAGCTGGCTGAGAGCGCTGCCATTAAACACGTTCCATATATCATAAATATTTTACAGTCTCCTAAGTGGTTTTGACCTTGGATCAAACTGCTGTAGGTTGTACCACAGCATGGAGAGACACGGGCCCAGTTTGAAAAACTTTTAAGAGTTTCTTACAGTGCTAATTAATTTTTTTTCTTTAACAGAAACAGACTACACTTCTTTTATAGTGGAACACCGTCAAACCGTGGGTTTTACAGTGCACCATTCGTGATAGGACTGATGCATTCTGCACAGGTTTAAAGAAGAATGTTAAAGCTGTTCTGTAAAGAAAACTGGCTTTGACTCCCAGGACCTTTAAAGTGATTGCTTTGCAATGACTTCCACAACACAGGTTTAAAAGCCCTCTCCTTCTAACCCTATGGCCACGTTTTTTAGCGTGCTGAGCTCAGTGCAGGCCGACTCGCATTAGCAATTAAATATGTGAAATTCTTACTTGATCCCTGCAGGAAAAAGTAAAGCTGCGTGAATCTTTCACGTCGCCGTCGGTGAACTTTGACGTGCTAATTTGTGCAAATGGCCAACAGGGAGCTGCCGTTACGACGCTGACCTTTGGGAACAGAGGGCCAAAGAGTCAAAAATGGAGGACGCTGTTGGAGCTAATTAGCTGTGCCGCACCATCCACTTCTATTTAACCTTGTCTGAGTAAAAAAGGGGGGCAATAGTACAAAGATGTTTTGAATACACCAGTGACAAAGCTAACTATCCTGCATTCCACCCTTGAGTAGCTCCTCACAGAATTTAATTATGTACAGTCATGTGAACAATATTCCAGGGGGGTAAACAGAGAAAAAAAAAGCTGAGGGGACCTATTGTCACTCACCAGCTCTATCCCAGCGGGCTAGCAGGGCTAGTTGGTCGCCAAACAACAGAGGTTCACCAACAAGCCCTGCAAGTAGTCCCTTTGTCCTGAGCTTCTAGAGGAGAACATGTAGCAGGGATGTGCACATGGATTTCGCTCTAACACGTCCTGGTGTGACGGCCTTTAACTCTGAAAGAGTGTCTGCTCGCTGTCAATACTGTAATGTGATGTGAACAGATAACAGGGCCTAGAATGGGGTAAATGGAGGGTCATCCACTAAACTGGGTGACTGGGATACTTCAGCGCACCAGGATTCAGCCCGAGGCAACGTGGCACATCGCTTCAGAAAATGGCTGCAGTGCGTTGGTGAGATGGGGTGAATGGGGTCTAACTGAGCAAATGAACGCTGCTTAAGGGAAATTGACACATAGCAGTGACAGAAAAGAGGGTACATAAGGACAAATGGAAGGGGGGGGCTGCAAAATACTGCTCCCTAAAGCCAATCTGCTGAATGTCAGTTGTAGCTTACAGCTGCTCACTTGACAAGCAGAAAGGCACTTGGACTTTGTTTACAGTCAGGCAGGGACTTGCAACCTGGGACAGATAAAAGCTTTCCATTAAAATATTTACTTAGAGGATTAGGAGGGTGGGACAAGTTGTGTAAAGTGACAGAAATCTGCACTTTTCCTACTGAGGTGCCACCGAGGCTCCAGAGAATAGAGATATTAAGACATCACCAGATTAATTGAAAGTTTAATCTGTATTTGTCGAGCACAATACAGCAAATAATGAGAACATACCTCCATTCACACTCGCCTGATCGCCCTCCGCGAGGGTTTCCGAGGCTCCGTCAGCGGAAGAGAGACTCAGGAAATGGTGACAAGTTGTTGTTAAAGCTTTTTTGATATAAACTTGTGTAATATTGTACTCTTACCGTAATATGAGTGTCTTTAAAATCATGTTACTAGTAACATCTGTGTGCTGTATTTCTTTAAGAGTGAATATTACTGTTTTCCAGTGATCGAACAAGACAAACCCCATTAGTTTTATTCCCAATTCTAACGGATCCAAAAGTTACCAAATACGTTGAATTTGAGAAGGGAATCTAGAATATTTCCATCTAATGAAATGCTGCAGCCATAAAAGTGATGGAGTCTTGAATATTTTATTGAGCGGAGACATCAGTTAATACAGAATATACCTGATACTGTCAGTCAGCGTGGGATAGGATGATTTTAACAACCTAAATCTAATTATTAGTGAACTTCATATTCGCAGCGTTACAGCACAGACCCACTATAAGGTGTACAGCAACTTTACATATATTTATAGTTGCAGATGTGTAGATCTAGTTGTAGCTGCACCAATATTTACAATAAGGAGTCAAGTCATCACAGTAATAAGAGTGTAGTTAGTTACAGTTGTTAAAGATTATATTGAAGACGCTGAGCTTGTTATAAAAGCAGGACGGCAGAGCCACCTGAGGCCGTGACACAGAGGAGTGAAGCCAGCGTCACCTGGCTGGTGACGACCAGCTATGACCCCTGAGTGAGAGCGATATGCATAAAGATGAATGCCGCAGAGAGCGATAAAGAGAGGGGGAAGAAGCGCTTGGAGAGCTGCCATCCTGATCTAGTTGTCCCTGACAGATGGCCAGCGAGACGTGAGCAGCTGATGTGTATGATTGTCTGCCTTCCAAACAAGAGGGCGCGTCAACAGTGGCTTCCCTCTCCCCCTGCCGGCCTCCTCCTCACTCCGCCCGGCCTATTTCGGTCCTCAATTATTCTAATTCAATGCCGGGTGAGAGCTTGTGCCGCATCCCTCTGAAGCCAAGGAGAAGGTGAGGGATGGATATCAAAAGAAAGGGCACGGTGAGAATAATCCTCAGATTATAATCAGCGTTATTAAAAACAAGTTGCGGCGGCTCAACACTCTTCCTCCCTCACCCAAATCTTCCTCCCCCTTTATCTCTCTCTCGCTCTGCTGTCCTCCTCCTATTAGCATGAGCGATGAATATTCATCTAGTGCTTTAATCTATAGCTGAGCTCATCTAGATCAGACGTGTTTGTTTTACAGCTGGGGGGGGGGGGGGGGGGGGTGGCTATGAGAGGAAGAATATATTGTACATGACCGGCACGGTAATACAGTATATTCTTCTTGCCGTATTGGGGGTCGACCCGCGGGATCTGACGATGTCGGCAAACCCAAATATGTTCCAGCTGCTGCGATAGCGGACAGCAGAAACACAGCAAACCCTCGTAGGCGATTTGAGAAGCTAGAATAAAACTGTTGTCAAAACATTTTCTGTGGGTTGACTAATTAACCTTTCGCCGAGTCCAACCCCTCGCCGTCAAGCTGTCCGTCCTCGCGCGGCACAGACGCAGCTTATGGTCGTCTACTCAAAAGTCTCAGTGCTTTTTCAAACAGAGGACGCCTCGAGCCTGTGACGGTCGACTTCAGCCAGCTGAAATGACAGCTGTCGCTGTCACTGTCATCCGCCTTAGCTACCTCGCAAATGAACCTAAGATTAGCGCCTGTATTTGTTCAAAAACGTCTCCAGCTGACGTGTTTTAAACAAAGATAAATATAAATACATGATGGCTACATGCATCGCCGGGTAGCCCTGGTTGTACAGTCATGGTAAGTAAACATGATAAGGCATATTTCCCTGTTTTGGACACACACTTGGACTGGCAGGACAGATTTGGACAGTTAGACTTGTGCCGCACTGCTCATATTTGCTAGTTTCAGTTGTAGTGCTGCAGAAGAAAAAGCTCACATGGTGCGGACTAACTCGTGTGTTTGGCAAACACAATGCTCACGTAATGTGTCGGGTAATGAGTTTGCCTGGGGTTGCTGGACTGTAACCTTTCCAAAAGAGCACGACAGAGCGCGAATGTTACCTACGCTTTGATGCAGCGTTATCCAATGCGCTGGCTGTGCACAGGGCTTTTTTTTTTTTTTTTTTTTTACTGCTTCTTTTACATAACCCCACAAAAAAGTCAGCAAATAACGTGCTAACTCTTGAGCATGCAGCAAGGTGGAGCGGCGAGAACCAGTCAACCGGACATTCTCGCATTTCCAGTGATGAGACGACACATGTTTGATGAAGTGATCGTGATTTCAGCACGAGTTCGGACGCCTTTGTGTTCACCTGTGTTTCTGTGGGTGGAGCGAGTGCTGAATTAAGCCGCTACAGGTTTGAATGACTGGATGTGTTTGGCGGCGAGGCGCGCGCCTGCACAAAGTTTCTTTCTTCCGCACTTCTCCTCCGCTCCCGCTCTCTTTCCAGCCGATCCTCTCACCCGCTCCGATTCCATCTCAGACACTTTGTCTTTTCCCTCCTCGCCGTCTCCGCCTTTCCGCCGCGGTGCGACTCCTATAATCTATTCCCTCCCTCGCCCCCTTCTCCCTCCCTTCATCTCTCCTCCTCTGCCGCTACTGTACTTCAATGTGTGTGTGTGTGTGTGTGTGTGTGTGTGTGAGCCATGTTTGAGGTGTCACAGAAGTGCAGCACAGTTGGATATCGAACACCGCCGCCTCTCTCTCTTTCTCTATTCATCACTCTTTTCTCTCTCCATCTCTGCATCTAAGGAATCGGGAGTCTTTGCCCCTCGGCTCCCGAGGAAATAATGAGGTGCCAGTGGAGAGTGGCAGCTCCACCACTGAACAGAGACTGAGGAGAGAGGCGCGAGGAGGAGGAGGAGGCCTGAGAGACTTGTTCCACTTGGTTCTTTGGGGAAGAGCGGAGGGGGAGGCGGGGGGGGGTCACGCTCAATCCTCAGTGGCGTGTTGCCGCAGGCCGCCAGGGGTGAGGGTGTTTGCGCGTGTTAGCTTTATTGACACACATTCCTCCATTTCATTTTCTTCGCTCCTCAGCCTGCGTGTTGCTCCCACCCCTGGGATCCACAGTGTGCTGTTCCCGTGCACCGACTGGTGCAATTACCAGAAAAGGTGTCTTCATGTGAGCGTGCACGTGTGTTTGCCGCTCGTTAAGCTTCTACGTATGCAGACAGGGATACAGTGCAAGAAAAGTAGGTTACTCTGTGTTTTTTTTTTTTTGCAGCCTCTCAGTTTTGTTGCCTCTCACTCCTTTCGTTTGCTTCCTCAGTACGGCGGCATGAAAAATGAATAAGACAGCGCAGCTTGTTTGATCCTCTCTCACAGCCCGTGCTGTAATTTCAGATGGATGGCCGAGGGGGGGTAGGACGAGTACCGCCATAAAACCCACTTTTAAAAGATGATGCAAATCTCGATGCTGCGGCTGCAGCCGTCAAGCCCTCTCTGTCTCCCTCCATTTTCCTCCTATAACTGTCCCGCTTCGTTTTTCTCGCATGCGTTTTAGCTGGCTTCCTTTGTTTTGCCTTCTCTACAGGCCTCACTCCCTTTTTTCTTTCTCCCCTGGGTGTAATTTTCACTGAGATATATTCGACGCTCGATACTCATCTACTTTTCTCCTAAATCTTGGCGCCTGTGTGTGTATTGTGAGTCCTTTTCAGTGTGTGGGAAGGGAGCAACAGCCCTCTGACCACAAGGAGAGGACAAATCCCCTGCTCATAAACCCATAATCTTTATAGCTCCCGACAAGAATAATTGCCCTTACAGGCCAACAGTAGGCGCTACCACTTACTATAAAGTGTGATTCCCATATTGAATTGCACAGTTTAAATTGACAGCTTAATTCAATAGCTAAATAATTTGATAAAATCTAAGCTAAATCAGTCATTCTAACCTTGGACCATATGCTAGTCTGCAGTCTTGAGCCAAATCACAATTGAGCAGTGCTTGAGTGCAAAATGTCGCCTTGGTACAAAACCACACTGTGTCCTTTGCAGAGAAGCCGCTCAGAGTGGGATCACCCAGTCTCGGCGGCAGCAGCCACACCAGCACAGTCTGGACCACCAAATGACACCACTGAAGTCAGCGGAGTGATCCTGGATTATGTCTGCCGGCTTCTCTGAGGCTCTGTAATTAATTACAGCGGCCAATAATAATTAGGGCTGGGCACCAGCGAGCTGTCGCTGAGCAGAATGTGGAAAACTGGCTGTTGATCTGGTGTCTGTCTACGGCCTCTGAGCCCTGTGGGCGCTGCCATGCCACGCTAGCACCTGCTCTCAAACTGCGGCAGCTAACAGCTTTCAGTGTGTGTGCGTGCGTGCGCGTGTGGGTGTTGGCAAGGGAGCTGGGTGACACGGGCTGTTAGGAAAGGGAGGGAAGAGGGGGAACAGCGTGCTCTGACAGGGTGGTTGATTCACAACAATACGCTAGCGTCAGCCACCAGCCTCTTGGGCTTACTGAACTGTGGAGCTGTGATTCATCTGCTTTATTTCACCAGAGCTGGATAGCTCTGTGACATGCCTGAAAACAGGCATTCCCTCACACACACACACACACACACACACACACACACACGTGTCGAGTGAACAGGTGTGTGAACAAAGTCCATACACAGGGGCCATAAGGTAGCAAACAAGCGCACAATAGCACACACGTTCAGGTAGCGACGGTTTATTGTTCGCATGCAGTCTGGTACAATGAGATCGTGATGTGCTCGCTCTTACGCGGGTGTAGACCTGTGAATGTGCGACTACTGCGCTGAACACACACGCAGACAACGAACACACACGCTGCACAGAACAGGAGCATTCAAGCTGCTCACGCAGGCACACTGCATACATAAAGAGATGTGTGTGTGCTGCAGGTGATGAACTAGGGTGATGAAATATCTTTAATTGTGTTCTTTGTTAATACAGTCAGGCATTAACATACCTATATGATGATTATTGGAATTATAGTTTTTGTCTTAAAAACATATTTTATTGTTTGATGAGGCAGTATATATCTAAAATTTCTGCATGCATTTGCTTATAAGACAATGGAATGTGTCTACTTCAGAATTTATTACCTCCATCTGAACATCTGATTAAGTACTAGCTTACTATGCAGTTTGCACATCTGCACACACCTCTGTTTCCCCGTATTATTCCATGTATACAGCTAATTACGTGAAGAGCTCGCAATGCACACTGGCACATCTGCTTGTAACCCGTAAACCCCTCACATTTCCGCTGCATTATTGTATGCATTCTTTTATTTCAGAAGGCCTGCGTGTTGTTCGCCTTCTCCTGAGGCCGATTAGAATTGGTATTTTTTTCAAACTCCGTAGCCTGGCAATCATCAATCAGAACACTGATTAAAATAATGCATTGTACTTTTCAGATGGATATTCTAATAATAACATCACAAGGAAAACCACACAGGAAGAGTAAAATAATGTGTTTATCTATGTTTTTTCCAAGTATATTCCGATTACTCACACATCAGGAACACAGTTACATGTTTCAATCAGTAGTAGCAGCAGCAGGAACTGAACACATATCTCATGTGTGTATCCTGTTAAGGTAGCAACCTTTGCTTTAAGATATATCTGCTCTATATTAGTGACCTCTACTTTGCATCTAAGGAAGTTGTTGACTGTGTTTCAGGTTGTATTTCCCTCACAGGGAGCTCCCACATGTGATTTGTAGGTGCTCACATCCACAAAACGTAATAATGGTCCAGAAGAACTTTTAGCATCACCTGGGCTACATTAGGAATGACTGGCCGGCGTAACGCTCGATTACAAATGTACCTTTCACACCTCATGCCAAACTGAGGCATCTGCCAAAACATTCGGTGCTAATCGCACCGCATTTAAACGCTCTCCTCCAGGCCCCCCCGCCTTTTTTCCTGCCTCTTCTTGTGAGATCTACCGATTGACCCACCGTCAGGCCGGGCTCGCCAGCATCTGGCACCTCACTTGCTCCCTCACCTGATGTGTTTGCAGTCGCGAGGGCGGCCGTTTGTTTTGCCAAATTAGGAGTTTTTTCTTTCAGCTGTTTGGATTCTGTTTTTAGCGATGGGATTCTCTCCCCCTCTGAGCTGCGAGAGAGATGGAGAGGGGGGAGGGGCAGACCAAGAGACATTTGGAACATTTGGTTCACTCTGCGAATGCTATTGTGCAATAATGTAATTCAGATAGTGCCTGAACAGCATGGCCTTCCAAACAAACAGTGTGTGTGTGTGTGTGTGTGTGTGTGTGTGTGTGTGTGTATCTGTGTTAGTGTCTGCCATCACCCCACCCACTCCCACATGGCTACCTTCTGCTCCATATCGTTCAGCCAGGACTCGCCTCGGTGTTAACATGCAGCCATAAACACATCCTGTCTCACAAACAAAGCAGCGCCATTCAACATGCATGTAAAGGCGTGTACAGTCGGCCTGCTCAGTTACAAAATGGGTAAAATCTCATTTCCTTGTTTCAGCGCATTGAAATTTGAAAGTGCAGTGAGTGTAGTTGCTCAAACTTCGTAGAGAAAGCAGCCATTATGGAGCACTCGGGGACGGTGTTTTTCACGGGAGAACCAGAGCGATTGTAACATCGCCACAATTGTAACAACCAGATTGGTTGCGCTTGCAGATTTACATATCATAGAAGAGCAGACTCTGCCTTGGCGGAGGTCTGCGCTCTCCAAATGTCCTTCTATTTTCTCATTCTTAGGTGTCAACTTTTGCCTGGAGACAAAGAAATGCCAGAGGAAAATCCTGGTTTAGCAAAGGTTAAAGGGAAAATCATCCAGCACTCAATTAAGACCTTAAATACTGCAGCTCATGGTAATTAATGTATGACTAGACTTTAATTAGCAAGAAGACTGCCTCACATTAGTCACTGTCATTCAGACTCAACTGGCTGCATAGGTGGATGTGTCAGTGTAACTTAGGACACCACACAGTATGCACCTTAGTCCACTGGGTCACCAGAACGCATGTGTGTGTGTGTGTGTGTGTGTGTGTTTGGAGTCCTTAGTTAAAAGACATCAAGCTTAACCAGGTCAAGGCTGGGAGAACGTATGTGTCTATTTTACATGTCTAGCTGTGACTGTGTGTGTGTGTGTATGTGTGTGTGTGTGTGTGTGTGTGTGTGTGTGTGTCCGCCGCATGGGGCATGATGGACCAACGCTGAGAATAATTAACTCCGATGACCCAGTCACTGCAGCGACGGGGGCAACCGCTGTGACTGGAACGCCTGTCAAATAGACCGGTCATCACACTCCTCAGGCGGCACCGGATGAAGAGGAGCCTTCACACACACACACACACACACACATATGCTGGTGCACACAGACAGACCAGCAGGCTGAGGCATATACAGAACACAGAGCTGTCATGTATTAATCAACACATTTACCACCTCTATAGGCTGAATGAAAACACACACACACACACACACCATGTCACACCTGTGAAATTGTCTCCATAACCCTCCACAGAGCAGCTCTATATACATGTGTACTTGTCTGCTTAGTACACTTGGCACACACTCATTCACACCATGCTGCAGCAACAGTACGGACGTGATGACACGCGCGCACACACACATTCACACACACGTACACAGGCATACGGCAAGAAGCTGGCTGTTCGTTAGCACCCCTGACATCTCTGACAAATTGACTCCTTTATGTGAGTGGAAGTGTGCGGCAGAGTTGGGGTGGGGTGGGGTTGGGGAGGGGGTGGAGGCAGGGAGGCCGCAAGAAGGTGGATCATCTCCTTCACACGGTCCAGAGGAGAGCGATATCATTCTGAGACACACACACACACACACACAAGCTCCACCTGTGACATCACCGGCATGCAAAAAACCTGCTTCCACAATGGCGAGCTAAGATGGAGGAGCAGGAGAGGGAAGAGGAGGCGAGGAATGAGCACAGGGGAGGGAGGGGCGGCGGGGGTCAGGAGAGGAGGTGAGCTGATGGAGGGAGAGGAGGATGGAAGGCAGGGGCAAATGAAGGACAGGAGGAGAAGAGGCTGGAGGAGGAGGGAAGATGTCGGAGACGGATGATGGAGTCCTGAGGATGAAAGGAGGCAAGGCGGAGAGAGAGTGAATGGAGAGCGTGCAGCAGAAAAAGCAAAGTGATAAAGAAGCCATTGAGGGGAGATTTAAGGGGGAGAGCAGCGGGGATGTACCGGGGGGGAGGCGACTCCATCTGAGCTCTGTTTACCATGCTGTTCAGTTATGAAAGGGAGCTTGCTGGGTTGGGGAACTTAAACTCTTTTACTGCAGTCATAAAAAGGTATTAATTGCAGGTCTGTGCTGGGACACAAACTGCGGCCTCCTGCATGACAGCCCCTCCACCACCTCGACCTCCTCACTCACAATGCTACATGACGGACTCGCTACGTCCTGCACTTGAGCCTGGATGCAGGATTGAGTGTTGCAGGTCAGAAAGATTGTTCTTCAGCTACAAAGAACATATGTTTACCACGAGGCACTATTTGCTTGTGGTTGCCATGCAACAGCAATCTCCACTGAAGTAAAAAAAAATCCAGGAAAATAAATCCATGCCTCCAGGTGCAACTAAATTTCTCTGTGTCACACCGATGCGGCATGCGGCGTCATTCATGCTGAGGTCTCAGCTTGGAGCATGTGGCAAAAACCCAGCCTGTGAGCGTAAGCGAGTCGTAGATATCTCATCTTGGTATGAAAGTGGCATGTCTGCGGTTCTACTGATCATCTAATTCTCCCCTCGTCACGGGCTCAGCTGTCTGTCCCTTCTCTTAATCTTCGTCTCGTTTGTAAAGCAAGATATTCATTTCACCTCAGAGCTGATGACAATAAATGTGAGCGTAAAAAAAAAAAAAAAAAAACAACCTGAGGAAGACAGAGACAAATGAGACAGAGGAAATGGATGAGGAATGGGACAGCATCACAACTCTTAACTAATTCCTTCAGCAGGGGACAACACAGAGAGCATGATTCATATCCGGCATTATGAAAATGATGAATCTACTGCCGTCAGCTGTGCATTGTCCTCAGATTACCATAAAAGACTATTCCCAACATCCAAAACAAGCTGTAAGGTGTTACAAATGAGAACACACTGTTCATATCAAACTGTTGAATGCGTTCATGTGTACAGGGGCCAGGGCTGAACAATTCATTGAAATATTATTGGAATTGCAATATGGTACAAGTGCAATATCATGCCTGTTTATTACAGACCCCAGCAAAAATCCCATCATCTTGATTTCTATATATTATTCTAGGGTGAAGAGGTTGATGGAAATGTGCAGCTGCTGGATAGAAAAGAACAGCACTTGCCTTTAAATACTACTCTCGTTACTCATTTATCTAATAGCTGGGTGATATCTGTGAAAGCATCTTTTGGAAAACATCAGAGAATCACATGTCACATAATTATGTGCAAATAAGCATGTAGGTGCATGGTGCGGGGATTTTTGCTAGAATCACAGCATCACTCAAAATGTGTTCAGAGCCGTTACTTGGGTGGTGATACGGCGCTATGTGCAGTAAACACCCGTGCATGGGCTGCAAAAACTGATGCAGGCAGTGTGACTTTAATCTGTATGTTGTCTGCAAACAGCAAACTCTTTTTAAGAGAAACCGTGGATTCTGTTTCTGGGCCCATGTAGTAACCCACGTTATCCAATCATGTGTTCACAATCATGCACCAAAGGCACCAATCATGATGCTATCACCTGTTACCAATTACCTGTGAATGTTCCAGGTGTTTTTAGTTGCTCCTGTCCCAACTTGTTTGAAATGTGTTGCATCAAATTCAGAACAAGCAGATATTTACAAAAACCTACAAAGTGAGCATTACATATATTGTCTTTGTGCTGTTTTTTAATTGAGTATATGTCAGGAAGGGTTGGCAAATTATCACCTTCTCTTTCATTTATGTTTTTTTTATTTATGTACATGTCAGCCCAACTAGTGCTGCCATTTAAAAAGCAGCAAATAATAACCACTAAAAAAAAGAGATGCTATGCAGGAACTACACAAAGCCTGAATATGCTTGTTGTAGAGGTAACACGCTTCAAAGGAGTAAAGGATTAAAAATGTTAGCTAACATCTTTGCATTTAATTATGTATATAGGAGATTTCACTGCAGGGAAACTACAGTTCTATTTGCATGAAAGTCTACAAAGTCAGCGTGTAAATCATTGTCAGTGGAGCTGCTTTGGGTGTCATCGTGGCACCGCAGAACGGAGCCTTTAAAAATTCAGAAACATCTGGGTGAGAATAAAAGAAGAAAAATCACTCTTTGAGCAACCAAGCAGAGCACTAGGTTTTATTTTTGAATGCTCTAGGTGATTTTATTCAATTAATATTATATCAAGGACACTTATCAAACACAAACACTTTCAATTATCCTATATATTTCTATGATAGTTTGGTGCTTTTGCGGTCTCACGGCATAAACTGACTTTTAGAAACCCCCTCCAGGTTGTCACCTCTAACCGCCCTCTGGTATTATATTTTAAAGGCAGTAAAATAATGATGCAATGACGAGCAACACATTGATTTAAATGTCTCCCCTCTCTGTGGCCCCATCACACCTGTGCGCTGTGCCACTTCCTGCTCACACGGCGCATCAGAAGCACTGCAGCGGAGTCTGTGCTCCGCGACGTCTCGGTTTCTTTATTAAGGTTTTGATGAGAAGTGGAGCGAGGTCAACCGGGCTCTGACATTTCCAATTTGTTTGGGCCGCCCCCCCCCTCCTGAGGTGGCCCAGGGGCTGTTTGGTCGTGGTTGGTGAGGGGCCCGTGGCTGGCTGGAAGAGTGTTTGTTTGTGGCTGCTGCTTATTGCTGATGCTGTTTGATATCTTGGCTGGAGTCTTATCTGTTTGGTTGTCGAGGTGCCGCGGTTGCTCTGACATCTTGAAAGGCAGCTCGGTTTGGGCAACTGTCAATTTCTGATGCTTCCTCCCCCTCTCTCTTCATATCTCCCTCGTCTCTCTCGGCCTTTTTAATCATTCGGATCAAAACAAGAGTGGCAGGAATCCGATAGTAAAATAATTGTAAATTCACAGCTTTTCACGATGCAGTTCAATGTGCCACGGCAATTTTGGAAGAGACTCAGCAAACACAAAAACATCCAAAACAGTAGATGCATCTGGTGATTAATTTCCCTTTCTATGAAATTAGTGTTCGACTCCGTCTATACACCAAAAAGCAGAGACATTAATCTAGCAGAGAAGAGCGCTTAAATTCCTAATGTTTTTTGTCTCAAAGCTGCCTGTTCACCACATCATCTAATCCTCCATAACATGACCAGCTGTTTAGATGCAACCTTATCAAGATTTATCTATTTGAGGCTTTTGTTTGCGTGGTATCCAGACTACTGGCAAGCAGGGAGGCCGAACTGTTATAGGCTCTCACAAAAGGCAATTTCTATATGGAGTTCTGATTGTTTTCTATACGGGCAGGTTTATTTTGTGGAGCACGGACGCGGCAGCTGCTGCTGTGCTCACAGGAGCGCCGTTAAGTTCATAGCATGCTGACGCTAACGCATAGATCTTTAACAGCGGGGCGCTAATGTGGCATATGGTGGACATTAACAAAGCATGTGGCTCGCAGGACATGAAAGAGTAACGCGGACTCATAGCTGCGTGGACTGGTGGCACTCTGCTGCCGGTTCATGGTGAATTAATGCGGGTGCTGTTGGGTTCTACAGGGAGCCCGCTGAGAGACCTTTAATGTAGGTTACTGGTATCAAAAGGTTCTGAAAATGTCTTTTTTTTTTTTGCTACAGACAGATCTTGCTCAGTGAGGCAACAGCTTTCACCCTGGTGCCAAAATTATAAGCTTTGTGATGTTTGTTGCCAAAAATGCACACTGGGACTTATAGTTTTCCCTTAAATATGGGTTGTACACACGCTTTGATCGTTCACTTTTTAGCAAAAACCAAACATTTTCTGATGCAGTTGTTGATATTTTGGAGTGATGATTTAAAGGGATAGTTGCATGCAGACCCAAGCAGTAGAAGATCTTAGTCACGTAGCATAGTCTATGGCCCAGGGGAACGTGGTTTGTTTTGCGGGTATTTGTAAGTACTGGATGACCAAACAACCAGCACTGCCACTAACATGGTTAAAATCACCTCTCTTCCTGTCTTTACACATCAAGTGTTGCTGCTAGCGGCGCAAAAGATGACAGCTGAAGACTACACTATATGACAATCTCAGCACTGCAGCTCCTAGTTGTTTATAAATTCATAATCAACGTATGCATATGACCATTCTAGTACATGCAGTCGCTGTGCAATTATTCACACTGCGGGCAGAGCCTCGCTCGGCTTTACATTCCCGCGCTGCGGTGGCAGGCAGCGCTCTAAACAAAGCAATCGGCCGCTACAACGTTATCAGAGCACCTCGAGAAAATGAGTGGTAATGCCCCTAACGGTCCTCCCCTTATTTCTCCCTCCAGCTGATCAAAAAGCCGTCACGCCACATTGCGCCCTGTAATAGTTTTTTGTCTGGACTCCTTGGTATTTAAATGAACAAAGGGACCAGACTGTGCGTGTTCTGTCGAGACGGACGCGCGTGCAGGAGGTGCATTCAGGTAGCCGTGTCCTAAAGAGAGACGGAGACGGCTGCAGCAGAACTGGAAGATTGACTCATCCGGGTGAAGAGAAACAGGCAGACACCAGAGAGAGAGTGAGTGGAGAGGGGACGCCATGGACAGGGTGACCGATCAGGACACATCAATAATGATCTGTTTACTTGCTGCAGCTCGGAATTTAATATGGCCTCTTCATCCCTCTGATAGTTAGCAGTTGCAGTTTATTGGATATCAGTGTATTACTACTCGCGTGGATGACTGTGCATGAGAGACAGAGGAGGAAATATTAAGAAAAAGGTACTTTCAGTCAGTCCTCGCTTATGCAGCTTACAAATGAGTGTGCACATATTCATCCAGGTTGATGTTTTTGTGTCTGTGTGTCACAGAGTTTGTTCCATCAAAGCGTTTCTATAAATAGCAGCAACGCCGCTCGCCAGCTACGCAGCATGATGTGTTATATAACCTCATCGAAATGCATGCTGAGACCACATCAGCATCAACAACTAGGCTGCTACCTGTTCTCATGCTGCAAGGCTCTCTCTCCCCCTTCTCGCTCTCTCTCTCTGTCACACACACACACGCACCAACACACAGATTACATGGTCTTCTTCATTATTCATGTGGCATTTCTGCCTTTACTCGAAAGTATACAGGAAAAGAGGCAGGAAAGAGATATGAAGCGTGAAATGGCAAAGGTTTACTGCAATAACTCTGTCAGTTAGCTTTTACCTAAATATGCCTCAGCATAGGAGCTAAAATACTAAAGAAGAGACTTTTTTTTTCAGCTGTTGGATATTTTGGAATAGGGACGATCATGACTTCAATTGTTGTGTATGTGATTTTGAATGCTGTTGTTTTCAGCTTTGCCCCAATAATATGTTTTGATCATGAAATGTGTTTTTAAGGAAGGACAGGAAAGCTTAATCCTCCCCAGATTTGGAGGTACGCGGCTTTCCCATGACAGCAAAGATACTAAAGGAAATATCATTTACATGTAGATATTGTAAACATCCTGTGAGTTATTGCAATATTCATTTTGTCCATTATCTTGTCCTTTAATGCCAATTGTCTGAGCTCGCTTGCTTTCAGTTAAAGAAACATCTTTATATATTTGGTTGATCCACTTGCATCGAGGCAGCACTTGATTCTGTTTTACCGCCGGACGATCTGAGCCACAATTATCTCGTCCAGCTCGCTGATCATTGTTATTTCTTTTGGAGAAAAACATTTCAGGATTCAGTGACTTTCATTTCATGCTCTTAGAGAGCCAACACACAGTGTGAGGATTAACTATGCACATCCATAAAACACTTTGAAGCACCCACCCCTCACAGACAAGGGGTGACATACACCCCCCTCCACCCCCCCCCCCCCCCCCTTTTAACACACCATTGGCCACCGCATGATTCCCTGCTTACGTTTAATCCAATGAGGTGTGTAATGGCTGCAGTGACGGGGGATGTTTAAAATGACTGCTGCGGTCACGGCTCGGGAGAATATGGCTCATCTGCGGGAGGCGCAGGCTTTGGCGACGGCGCCATTCCTCTTATCTCCAACCACTCAGCACTGATCTAAAACAGCCCGATAGGGGGAATCTAATTGGAGTAAATGTCACCTCTGGGTCATTCAGGAGCCAAAGGGAGCTGAGACTGTATTTGCTATGCACGACTGTGACCAGCTCTTCTGAGAGCACATGTCGAGCTGCAGCACATGCATGTTTCAGGATGTGTTTTTTTTTTTTCATATGCACTTGTTAAATCGACATGTATTTCCCCGCGTGTGACGACGTGTGTCTGAAATCATGCTGCGCAAAAGTCGTGAGTCTGTGTGCGTATAATGTGTGCGTGACTTTTTTCAGTGTAGCGTGGACAGATGCTGGCATCCGACGACACCACCCCCACACCGTCTGACTGGACGACGGGGCCTGCTGACTCGGCGGTTACACACACACACACACACACACACACTCAGAAAGACAGGCAGAGAGAGAGAGACAAACTGTTCGACTGGAGAGAGAACAGAGGAAAGTGTGTGAGGTGGATGGATTATCAAGAGTGTGTGTAGTCATGTGGGGGAGATATAGCTGGGTAAATGAAAGAGCATGTGTGTGTGTGTGTGTGTGTGTGTGTGGCTGTGTGGAGTTACAAGCTTTCCAGATGTTACTCTTACCATATCTGTCTCAGCTTCCCCTCATCATGGACCATAGCCTCAAATGTCTCTGTCACTGCTTTCATCATTCTCTGCCCCTCTGTCAACCCCCTGGACTTGCACCTCCACCTTTCCCCATTCCCCCCCTCTCCCTCTCCACCCCCTCCTTCCTCTTCTATTTCCCCGTCACCGTGGTTCAACACACACACGGAGCCCGACGCGCTAAACCACTGACCGCGATCACCTCGACTGCACCTGGCCAGGGTGCAAATACACACACGTGTCCGAGAACACGCACACGCCTCGACCTCAGCAATTGAGCTTTACTTTTATGGGTTATTTTCACGGCACAACCCATGTGAATTACGCTAGGTATAATTATTTACATCATAAATTAAACAAAACAACGTTGCTCAAAATGCTGCTTCTGCTCCCCCTTCGCTTGTCATTATTAAAGTAGCAGCTACTAGCAGTTTTTCTTTTAACTTTAAATAACTTTGCTGAGACAGCATAAAGTCCATTAAAACAAAGCCTAACTCATTTTCAGTCACTGAAAAAGGCTGCAGCCTGCATCAATTACAAAACTCAAGCCACTTGAGCCGTGTCTGTATCATTGATCATGATACGTACACACACACACACACACACGCACACATCGAATGAGAAAACAGGACAGCCTTTTTTATTTTTTTCTATTCTTTTCTCAGCATTAAGATTACACACTCTTCCAAGGGATCGCTGCATTTACAAACAATGGGAAAAGTGCAAATGGAAAGAAAAAAAAAAGACAACACTCAAGAGTGCAGACTAGATCAATAAAGACATGTGTTTATTAGATTGAGGTGAGCGGTGACAGGGACTGGCCCAGCAGTGGAACACTAGCGTGTAATCTTGTACTGTTTTCTTTATCCCCACAGAGCGTCAAACTCACTCACTCTCGCCTTGGGCCATGAAGAAGCATGCAATAAACAGCCGTCAATCTGGTTTGGGACTATCGACTGGGGGAGAGGAGATGCTCGAGAGTGGCTGATGGGAAGAAACCGAGGAGCGGGCCGCCGCACTGCTGCTGTTATTAGAAGATTTGAATCCAGTTTGAGGGACTTTGGGCGCATAAAGAGCCTTTGGTCCTGATATTCTGTTACTATCCTGTATTGTGTTGTGTTCTGCATCTCCCGGAAACATCAATTTGAGTATTCCACTCTGGAATAGCAGACAGTTTTCAATAGTATAGCTGCCCAATTAGTGCACTACATTTGTTTGTTGATGTCCATTGGCTGTTAGTGTGGATGCCAGTATTGATGCTTGTGATTATTCCTCAGCTAAATGCACCATTGCTCTCTTTAAACGTAGCCAAAGGGCCATTTGTAGAAAAAAAAAAAGAGACTTCTGGCATGCGAACGTCTCACATTTTACTTGTGTAATGAATATGTGGTGTGTTATTCATTTATTATGCTTGGTAACATTCCCAAAAGTAACTGAGCTGGAATGATAACAGAAGAATCCGGTGAGTGAGATAAATGGAGCTCCGCCGCACAATGTACAGTAACAATACATCAGCCACAAGCAGCAGGCATGTTGTTCCAAAGGCGATTGATGGAGAAAATAGTGTGGAATTTGTTCTCCCCTTCATTACGATGCTCACTCTACACAGCAGTGAACATGTCTGAGTCAGAGTGAATGAGGCCTGGCTTCAGGCCCATTGTACATATACAAACACACAGGGGATACTGCAGCTTGTGACGTCTGCTGTCCTTCACAATCAAGCCTCTGAAGAAGGGCGGCTACACAAACAAAATGTCGCTGAATGAAACAGAAAAGCAAAGGGGAGGATCTAACCTTTAGAAAATTGCTGTGCGTGTGTGTGGGGCTGTGCAGCGACTTCTAAATGGACAGGTGCTTTAAGGTAAAAACTCCGGCCCTCTAACGTTTGAAGCAAATCCCTCCCCAGCGTTTTCTCCGGATCTTCCCCTTGACTTAGGAAAAAGCTGCAAATCCCTCCCACCAACATCTTAAACACTAGAACAGCGCTGAGTGGGTACAATTAATTTAACCAGGAGTAACTAAAAGAGGAATTTAAGGCGATGTAAGCCGATTTAAACAGTTTTGTTCAATAATGCGTGATAAAGTGGGTCATTTGAAATTACCCATTGACCGAAACACGGGTGCAGAAATGATCAGAATAACTTTTTTAATTGTAATCACCATCAATAACAATCATCAATGCATGTACAGCCATTTCTCTAACGTAACTGTTTTGAACTCCTTTTATATAATCCATATCACAAGGAAGGCTGAATTCAAATGTAATGGAGGAGAGCAAAAAGTACCTCCCTTGTTCTTGTTCTTGCCCTGCCTCTTTAATTTTCATACAGCCCCTTACCGAACATTAATAGGTCCTGGCACTTCAATTATGAAATATAAACAGAAATCAGGGTACCCCCTGAAAGCATTTGTTCGAGAATCAGGAAACAGCTAATACTACGCACAAAGACAATTAGCTTAAAACAATTACCCATCTTCAGTAATTTAGCCTTGTATTGAGCCTTTGTGTTTCTGTGTAGCTTTCCTTTGCATAAGAAAAGCATTTGCCAGTATAGAGAGACAATTCCATTAGTTTGTAAAAGAAATCATTTTATTCGCCTAATTGTTGCAGCACATTGTCTTATTAGTGCGCACTTATTACCACAAAATATCAAAACAGGTGCAGCTCTACTGATAGCGAGTAGAAGCAGAGTTTCTTTAAAGGATAAGAAATGGATTTATTTTCCTAAATGGACTAAATGACTTAGACTGACCTATTTAAATGATCAGCAGCATGTGCTTTAAAGTGCATTTCAGACATGTCCGACTCCACCTTTGCTCATTAAACGGTGCATAATCTGGATATAAAGTAAGCAGCAAGGCACAAAAGGGTTGTATTTAGTCTCTTAATTAATCATAGGTGAGTTTTTGGGCGTAACATGAATGAAACCAATCAGTGTCGTCTCCCATTCCCTTCAAAAGCCCGGCGTGCTGCAAGTTGGAGGAGCGAATGGTTTTCTGCTGAAGAAACAGATCTGCTCACGCACTTAGTGAAAGCATGCGAGGAGACCAGCTACGGGAGCAGCACAAAGCTCCCTGAGGTGAAGCAGGCACAGGAGGGCCTCGCTATCCGCCTTTTAAATAGCAGGAAAACACGACACCATTGACTTTGGAGCAACTTTTTGATGGTCGATTGCTTTCTGCTGCCTCGAGATAGCAATGTGTAACAAGAACATGACCACAGCCCATTTTAAGAAAACAACACACCCATGGGTGCACAGATGGGTGCAAATACACTTGCACAACGTGGGTGCTGGGTGTGAAAATGTCAACGGCGTCGGTCGGAAAAACTATGACCCTTGCACCGCGCCGTGCGCTGCTTTGTGCCAGATGTAAGGTCGGGCCCGTGGCATGTGTCATCTTTTCCTTGTGGACATTTACTTTATTTCATCTCCCATTAACCAGCCATGCACTGCTCTTTTAGAAATATATTGACTGTGTTCAAGCAGTTAACAAAAGTCACCTGCTTAATGGGTGATTAAGAGCTATGTCTACTATTGAGATGATATAATGCAATATTTACAGCTCATTGATCTTGTCTGACAGTGGATTTCTATGAACTGCTTACGCTTTGAAAAAAAAACAGAGCAGAAAAGAAAACGTTCCATCTGCAGCCCTGTCTGGAGTCTGAACATTTACTACAGGATTGGTACTGAAGTGGCTCCGCTCCATCAGTGATCTGGGCCCATTCAGCATCTGGTCTGGCTGTACAGGTCTGACATATTGTTGCTTATGTAGGCTAATGGGAAGTTTCTTCTGGGCAGAGGCCTGAACAAGCCAACATGCCCTCTGTGTACCTGCATCTGTTTCTTCTGCTTTAGCACAGCGAACCAAAAGAACCAAAGCTAGTTCAAATAATGGCCCCCACGCAGATACACCTACACATAGGGGCCTTGATAAGCACAGAACACTGTAAACCAAGTCCTTCACACATGCACACTACAACAACCAAACACGTTGCATAATGATGTTGACTCTTTCTTGCTATTCTTCAACTTTTACAAAGGTGTTGTGCAGTTACATACTCAGAGGAGATCATCTTTATACTGAATGTTCCAAAGCGTTTCACAGCGCAAAGCTGCAGCCAGTATCGGTTGATATGCAGACGTAAAAATTTGTACATGCTGGCATCCATCGGCTACAGAACATACCGATATTTGTTTGTCAAATTTAGACAGCAAGCGAAAAGGTTAAAAAAAGACCTGCCTCTAGTTATTAATTATGAATCTATGTGATGCTCTATTCAACCAGACTCCGTGAAAATGGAAGCAATGCAGGCTGGAAATGAATGATTCACTTTCAGAAATAACTGTGTGTGCAACAGGATGCACTCATGTGTGCAGCTGATCTGCCGTTAACAAGGCGGAGTAGCCTGTAGCCTACACACTGTTCCTGCAACACGCCGGGACAGTGGCACAATACAAATTAAGGAATAACTTCATCTATTATCTTTGTCAAATTTACAGGACTGAACAAATGTTTCTTAGACAGCATTTCATCAAGTTCATGAAGAGTTCCCTGACTCAACAGCTCCAGAACCTCAGTGGTTTTTCTTAAGGGAGTCTGGGGATGATATGCCGCCAACTCAAAATACTCCAGCACAGGTTTTGTTCTGGAGGACAGAGATCTGATCTCAATGAGGACAATGAGAATGCATTAAGAATATCAGGACTAAACACAAAGGCAAGGTTGGCTCATTGATTATCCAGATAACGTATCTGGGTGGAGATCCCACTTTAATACCAGGTGTAAACGGGGCGAATGATACACAGGCTTCATAATCTCTACAAACGCGCTGATGTCCTTCAGGCCTCTGAGAGCGCACACATGCACGCGTCTTTGTCGGTACATGGCACGTACTCCAGAAGAGATGCCCTTTCGCCTGTTCCCGCACACGTCTGCCCAAAATGTCTCATTGAATATTTACTATGTGCACCAATCTAATGATGGCAGGGACCCAGAGCACGGCTCTAATTATTCAGGCTTCCACGGCTGAGTCATCGAGGCCACCACAGGGGCTGTGGCTCCTTCCACAGACCCTCCTAACCTCCATTTCCCTCTGCTCCTCCTTCCTCACCCCCCCCCCCCAATCTCTGCTCCTCTTCGTAGTTGCCCCTCGTGACCTTGTGCTCTCTCGCACTGGTTGGGACCTGCTTCATTCTCCCTTTGCACGTCCTTCTCCATCTCTTTAAGTCTGCCGGTGACATTAAATGCTCATTGCGTGTCTCTGTATGGTAAATTGGTGTAGGCAGAGAGCAGAGTGTAGTGCAGTATGGGAGAGCAGTATTTAAATGACTGTGTCACCCTGCTGTTAGATGTGGAATGCTGCCACGGCTTTGGCACAAAGCACCTCTATGAATATGCAGAGCGGCTACAACGATGTGTAATTTACACAGAGTGTGTGTATATGTGTGTACAGTTTGTGTGTGTGTGTGTGTTTACGAGAGTGAAAGGGGCAGCGAAGGAGAACATTTCGCTGAAATGATCCCGTTCTCCTAAATCCCGTTGGTAGGAGAGCAGCTCATCTATACGGAGTGACGGCGAGCTGAAAATAGACATATAGAAGTGCCCTGAATAAAAGATGACAGGACAGCGCAGCCTTACCCCCACAAAAGCCGTGTATCGTGTGTACACAGTGTGTGTGTTCATGCGCACGTGATAGCATGCTAGCACTCGGCGCGCTTTGGTGTGCGCCCCTTTTTTGCTCTCCCGCATGTATGCAGAGATATACAGTGTGTAAAAATAGAGGCAGACGTCTCAAAAAGCCTCTTCCATCATAGTAGCACGCATGAGTAATTCCACTTTCATCTCCAGCTGACCAATCGAGTGCAGTGAACTGGGAGAGGATAATGACAATAAGGGGCGAGTCTATTCATTTTTTTTCCATTTATGCTTGTTTGAATTGAGAGCAAACGGACGTGACAGTAAATTAAACAGAATGACAGCTTGTTTGCCAGAAGCCTCATTTATTGTAGCTCACCTAGAATTGTCTTCACCCTCTTCCTTCTAAGAAATGGTTGAAAGTTTTTGCACAGGCTGTGGTCAGCTCTTCCCCGTTTCTTCTCCTAACCGTTGCACCTGGAGTGCACTCTTCAATGTTGATCCATCCCCCTCCACACATGGCCAGCTCAGAGTCGACCACGCTACGCACTTGAAAAGCAGCGTGCGGCGGCCACTTCCCTCCTGGCTAATCTGTATGCTTTCCAATAGGGAGACTTAAATCCCCCAGTCTGCCTGCGTGCCAGGGAAAACAAAGCCTTCACCTAATAACGAATCCCAGCCATATTTCACACACCACTTTGATTTCGTTTTTGTTACCCGGGCACGATCTCGCTGGCTGCATCGGGGATTGAGGGGGATTGGAGTCAAGGGACAGAGAGAGTGTCTGTGTTTGTTTATCGGGCACAAGTTAAGCAGGTAATTATGCTGATGTTTGTATGCAGGGATTTGTGCATGTGTGTGTGTTTTTAGGTGTTGCTGTCATGGGCCAAATTTTCTGAGAAACTTTGTCCTTAATTTTAGACTTGGCGACCCCAATTTGACATCAGCTGCACTGAGTAATAAGTACTTTAAATGTTTCTTAATTCGGGTTAAGTTAGGGTTCCAGTAAGGTTTACTGTTATTAGTACAATGACCTCAAGCATCTTTTACAGCAACTTGTCTGTGTGAGTCCAGGCTGCACACTCGGCCAACAGGTGTCATCTGTATGGTACAGTATAAGCAGTAGTGACCATTGGCTCAGTCAGAGCATCTATCCAGACAGACTTGTGCCACGGCTGCGCCTCTGTGGTCCCAAAAGGTTTCCCTGCTTCCCGACAGAACACCCAATCAGATTGTTTCGCCGGGCAACACATGCTCCTCCAGCCAGAGACAAGAGGTTTAGAAACGACAAAAATGCCCATGGATTCATAAACCCATCCATCTCTTAGGACACACTTGTGTCTTTGCTTGTTAGCATTCAATGTGTATCTTTTGATTGACATTTATACTGTATTTTTGTTGGCACCACTCACTCTAATGCACTCTGTTGTCAACAGTGGGTAAATGTCTACATCACTCTTGCCCATAGCCACAGTAGGGCTTTGAGATAAATTCTAGTCAGCTCGCTAACATAAATACCTCTGTCACCATCTTAATTTAGCATATTAGCATACTAACTTTGCTAATTAGCACTAAACTCAAAACACAATTGAGGCTGATGGGAATGTAATGAGCTTCGCAGGTATCTGATCATAAACCAAAGTGCAAGACAAATGTTTGATCTGATGATGGTGCTAAATGAAAAGTTAAGGCATCACCAAAGACATTACAGTCCATCCTGAGGCACACATGACTGACAAATTTCAAGCCAATCCAGTTTTCCAGAGCTTTCATTCAAAACTAGAAACGTCAACATCATGGTGGCGCTAGCAGAAAAGCCAGGCAGTCATCAAAAAGTCTGGGAACCATTAATATCTGTGCCAAATTTCAGGGCAATACAGCCAGTCGTTGTCAAAATAATTCAGTCTGGACCCAATTTGTGGACCGCCCAGCTGAGATGTGCTATCCCTGGATGGCAGTGTGGCATAACTGATGCACTGCCTGCAGGCCTGCTTGGATATTCCCAGTAGAGTGGTAGAGTAGAGTAGGTGGAAAGACAAGGGAGTACCAAACTGCACAGCTGTTATTAGGAGACTGGAAACCAAGCAGAGTGACCAAGGCTATACAGTTAGATACATGCAGCCTGTCTAATTTTGTTTATCTATATCAGCACTTAAGGGAAATCCTACTGTGTATTGACATTTGCTATTACTCCAAAGTAGGCATGGATAAAATGTAATAAATCAAATGCAATAAACCCACATTACCCTATTATTTCTTTAGTGTTTCAGCTTTGGTAAAACACAGAGGATCCGCACAGGAAGGACGTAACTGCTGCCGATGAAGGACTTGAATAACCTCCTCTGCTTTCAAATCCTCATTTCAAATTTCTGCTATCAATTATTTAGCCAGCAGGATGTTCCTTAACCTTTCCAGACCCATATCAGCAAGCATCTGCTGGATTGTCCTTGAGCAATACACTGTATCCCTGCTAGCTCCAGGGTGCAGTTCCTGCAGCTGGTTCTGACCTCTGTCCTCGCAGTGGACGGGGGGAGACAGCGAGACAATTTCCCTACAGGGATCAATACAGAATGAGTGTCATTTTTTCTATCTATTTAAATGTCAACACATATGCTGGATATTTCATTTTGGTGTCGGACTAAGATGACTGTATGTCTGAACATAGGGGATGTTGCTTTACCCTTTAATATTGCCAACGGCCATCCAGAGGGGGTGTCGCCTTGCAAAACCCACGTCAACTGAACTTAATTTGCTTTTCAACTCTCTGATTTCGTCTTCTGTGAAAAGTAATGCCCAAACCCAAATGCTATGTGCAATGCAGGTTGTCATTAAGCAAAGCAAAGTAAGGTGTTATTACTATTACTATGACACACTGTTCCTCGCTAGCGCGAACAGCACTGTTCTAGTCTGTTTAAATCCAATCTGGAACTGTAGCAAGCAGGATAACCGTCGCCTAAAAATAGTCTGCGGCTGTACAGCTGAAGGTTTTTGGATCGTACTGACTGTGAGCAGACTCTGAGATCCTTCTGAAATGCTCACATCGCGTTTTATTCATCACTGTCAAAATGATGCTGTCAGCATGACAAAAAGTTCATTCTCAGATCTCGAGGTTTGAATTTAAAGACGAGACATTTGTGTTTAAATGGACAAAGCTTTCTGTTTCTTGCCGCCCCCCCCCTCCCCCTCTGCTTTAGCTCTTTGTAGTGAAGGAGAAAGCCATGTTGGGAGAGAAAAGAGCGCATGGTGAATCTATTATTCCAGGAGACTTCAAATCTTTTGCTCGGAGCAAATGTGACTTCACAAAAGCCTGTTTGGAGAAAGGCTGGCCATTCTGTGCTATTTTTAGCTCCTCGCGCCCCCTCCTCCTCCTACCTCCTCCTCCTCTCCTGCCCTCTTCTTCCTCTCCTCTTCACCTCTGTCCATCCCTTTATTATTCTGAGGAGGGCTCTCACCACTGAAACACCCCTGTGCACACAGGTATTACTGAGGCCTCACAGTTCACCTCAACATCCCCGTGTGTGTGTGTGTGTGTGTGTGTGTGGATGTTCTCAGAGAGAGAACAAGGCTGACGGAGTGATTCAGCTTGACAGACAGCTTTTGTGACACAGTAATTCAAATTATATTCCCCCTACGCCAACCTGCTCAAGCCACTTATTCACAGCAGCTTCTGGTCTCGTGGAGGCTGCAGCGAGAGTTCATTCACTAAAACGTTCAACGGCCATTAGAAACATCCTTTTTTTGAGCGATACATGCAGCATTAAGTGCATGCAAGACTAAGAGACGACAGCTACGCTAGCTGCTGTCTGAGGCTGTACTTATGCACAGCGGTGCTTTGAGCTAAAAGTTAGCATGGCCACAATGACAATGCTAACATGCTGATGTTCAGCAAGTATGTTCACACAGACACCAGCTTAGTTTAACGTGCTAGCATGTTAAAATTAGCCAAAAAGCACTAAACACAAAGTATAGTTCAGGCCGATGGGGGTGCAATTATTTGACTAGTATATAATCATGAAGCAAAGTGAGAAATCTATCTCCATCACCTGGTGATGGAGATAGATGGATGAATGTACCAAACTGGGTTTCTTTTCATGCAAGGTCAAATCAAGTGCAGGAGCAAATGGTCATGTGTGTTAAAGTGTGCTGTTCCATCGAGGGTGGAAGATAGTGTGGTTTATATAGAGGGAGGGAGACATGGAGGAGGAGAGGGGTTACAGAGAGCCTAATGGCATGGATGACAAAACAGGCAGAGGGAGGGCGGGGACTGGGAGTGATTGTTATGGAGGAGGTGTGATTCTTGGTCTGGGAGTTGTTCAGCAGAGCGAGGAGGTGGGATGTGGGAGGCAGGGTGCAGGTGTGGTGGTGTATTGGTCAGGGCCTGCTGCCTCTGAACCCAGGACCCCCGCCTTCCACGCCACCTGAGCCAGCCAACACCGACCCTCACCGCAGCACCACACGTACCATCCCTTTCCCATTAATTTGCTCACAGCTAATTTCAGCTCTGTCCAACAGGGTGAGACACTGCTCCCCTCTGGACCTGAGCTCTGTCAAACTTCATTACGGCCCCATAATGAAGGGCTCCTTTTAAAATGGCTCATCTGAACATGCGTAAGTATGCTTATTCCTTTCTTTAAATGTGATTAACATCAAAAAGAGACTGATTCTTATGCAAATGTAACTCTGATAACCCTACTTATAATATGCAATGTATTTCTGATGACATCACACATCATATTGCTGCATTGACCACCAATTTGTATGGATTGCGGCAGTGTATATACCTGCTCTGTACGTGATTTGATAAATAAATATGGAGATATTTGATCAGCTGAGATCTGATGCAAGCCAACATCTTTACTGCTCGACCAGTCGCGCAGCATCCGTCCTTGCTCAATCCATCGTCCCTCCCTCCCCAACACTTATTTACAGCCTCTGAGTCGATCTGTCTCCTTCTGTTTGCTGTCCTTGGTCTCTTTCTCTGACTCACTTTCCACTCATCTCTCTCCTCTTTTTTATCTAATCCCTCTCCACATGCACTGCTGCATTGGCTCCAGCCTTCTTAGCGGCGGAGCGAAAAAGGGGAGGGCGAGCGAGTGGGTAGCAAGTGGCGGGGGGAGAGGGCAAAGACAAGGCGAGGAACACGGGGGGGAAAAAAACTGAACTGGGGGTTAAGACAAAAAGACAGAACGATTGCAGCCGGTCAGAAAAAGGAGGGAGATAAAGCAGGATAAGACAGAAGCGGGATGAGAGAGGGAGGTTGCGTCACAGCACCAATCAGATATGACAGAGAGAGAGAGAGGAGCGAGAGAGAGAGAGGAAGAGAGACAGAGAGGAGAGAGAGGTAGAGAGACAGGGAGGAGAGGAGATAGAGAGACAGAGAGGAGAGGATTGATGGGTTTAGGAGGTGGAAAGCCATAAAGAGGCAGAGGTCTATTAAAAGTGGAGTGTTGGGACGTATGCGGGTGCAGTGGTGATTTAAATTAAACGTGTGTGTGTGTGTGTGTGTCTAGCTGTGTGTATATGTGTGACAGCGGTCTTTGTGCATCTTTCTCTATGTGTCACCATGCTGTGTGTGCATGTGTTCTGACTGTGTGTATTTCTGTTTGTACTTCAATGTGTGTGTGTCTGTATTTGATGTGTGCATGTCTGTGAGTCAGTCTGTCTATTTATCTTCATGGCGTGTGTGTGTGTGTGTGTGTGCGTGTGTGCTGATGAGTCAATAGTCTCATTGGAATAATCAGCCTTTCCATGTGAGAATTTTTGGATTGAATGTATGACTGACTGGGGGGGGGTGCAGCGGGTGAGAGAGAGGTGACTGAGGACAGGCGGAGATGGAGGGGCAGGGCGGTGAAGGAGCTGCAGAGCAACACGCTGCCACTCAGAGTGGCTCCCTGCCAGCTGACCACAGCTCTCCGAGGCTATTTCATCCACCAGTGCCGACTTTAGGAAGAGTAATGAGCGTGTTTACATGCATGCCGTACTCCAGCAAGTAGTCCTTATTCTCATTAAGTTCTTACTTTGAAGAAACAGTTCGTATCGGCCTGCAGATCTCAGAGCAAACCATCCGATCCATCAATACTACATAATAATGCACATAAATTGACATGTTTTCCAGATCACAGTGAGACAGATCCATCAGACCAATATTATCAGCTGATATGACCTAACACAGATTTATTGGTATCTATTGGCGAACTATATGATATTAAGGTCAACCTTGTTTCTAGATGCAGCAAGCATCTGTTTTCAGTAAAAAAAAAAAAAAAAAACATTATAAATCCAGCACTGCAGCGAGCAGCTAGCTGCTGAACAAAGTGCCGCATTTAGAAGCTAAAACGACAGATATAACTGCTGGATGCGAAAATAGGCAACTGTTCACCATATGAGCTGAGATAAGATACAATATGTCACTGTTCACAGCTTCTTGTTTGCCCTGGCTGACAACATCTGCACGTGACAGGAAGCTTCACGCCTGTCTCTAAATCTTGAACAAGTGACCTAAAATCATGTCAAAATCGGGCAGCCAGTGAATCTGTTTATTTGGCCAACTGAGGCAACATCTGTTATTCTCATGTACGCCACTAAAAACAATGATCGAACAAACCATTAAACTTAACAACCGTGCCTCCACTCACTCCGCACTCACGCAGATTTTGGCACTTCTCCTCTGTGTTTGAAAATCACTTAATCACATAACTCAGTCACGACTGGAACACAATTACATCTGAAGCTTATGAGTCCAACGAATATCACTGCACGGAAAAGAGCGTGCACTTGTTTTTAGTTAAGAGTCTTGTTGTCTAGTCTGATTACTTTTGCATATGTGTGATTACAGATATTGTTTTTTTTTTTTTTTTCTGAAATCAGATTACTGGAGCCCCAGTATGACATGTAATCAATTTCCTCCCAAACCTTTGTTGGCAGAGGCAGGCCTCGGCTGTCCTCGCCAGCGTCTGCCCTTCAGTGCCTACTGATGCCCAGCCAAGCCCGTCCCCCCCACCCCCGGGTCCGTTCTGCTGATGGCGAGGCTGGCTAATATCTGCTTATCTCGCTCCTACACCGCGCTCTGACACAGGGACTATTGGTAATATCTGGCCGGGAGATGATGCGGAGTCAGGAGAAATGGAAGCCAGGCAGGAGAAAGAGTCATCCGGAGAAGAGGAGGGAAGAGGTGCCTGTCACCAGAGAGGAGAGACATGAAGGAGTGGCGTGCCATGTTGAACTAAGCTCTTAGCCAATATGAAGTCTTTCTTTCCATTCAGGAGACGTCTATCTTTTGGGACAAGAAGTGTCACCTACTTATACACAAGGATTAAGTGCACAACAAGTGTCATTGTATTTTGAAGAAAAGCGGATCAATTAAATACACAGACAATATTCTCTATTAGGGGTGTAAAAATCGATAACAGAGTCAGAGATTAGCTGCACTGAAACACAGCCACAGGTCTGCATCCCATTCTGAATAAATATGATGCGCCTAATGCTTCTTCCCACTGGCCACAGCTCCTTCCAGTTAATGAAGCCGTGGACTGTTTTATTTACGAGGAAATACCGAATTCAGAGGGATGACACTAATCCCGCAGCTGAGGTAAACAATATCCAGTGTGCGGCGTTTCCTTTAAAAAATCCTTGGGGACCGGCCAAAAAGTTATCCAGTGTATCACTGCCTTTGTTTACCGCTGCTCCTGTGGCAGAAGACAGAATATTCTGGGGCCCGTCTGATTAAATACTTGAAATAAAAACAGAGGAAATCATTTATTTTAATCACACTTTCATTATTAACAAAGCAAAAATATCAACTCCCACTTGCAGTTGAATAAAATCATGCTGAATCACATGGATATATATCAGGTTGTCTTCAATTCTCTCCATATTTTAGACATACTAAACCTTAGGAAGTGTTTTGTAGCCAATTACCCTGATCCCAGACATCTGATTTGATTTCACTATTTCAAACAGATCTGGCATTGTGCTCATTGACTGCTGTATCACTGGCTGCAAAAACAACTGAGCCAATCAGAGCTCTGTAGGTGGGATTAGGAAAAATGTTGCATGTGTGGATGAGATTATCCCTGCTATGCTGCTTCTTTTTAGTTGACTCATAACTCTTAAAAATGACATATCTCTTCAAAAGATATGTGAAATGCTCCTAAGATTTAATCAAAAAGTAAAAACAAAGGAATCTGCAAACATTCCTCTTAATTGTGACTGTGCTGAATTAAGTTACTTGTTATGGTTGTTTAGAAGCTTTCAATTAAAATTACAGAGAGCCAAAATGCACCCAACGTGAGAAGTGTTGGTGTACACCCACCAATGTTTAATTGTCCTCATCAAGACTGTCGTCAGTCTCCATCCTTCACTGTTCCCAGGAGCGCCCTGGACGACCCAGAGCTTGTTAAACAATAAGTTCACCGCTGGTATCGCTGAGCGCCCTTCAACCTGAAGAGCCAAACCTCTGCCCACCAGCCACTCCAGCTCCTCTTCGCCGGTCCTCAGCACCAGTCCGCTGTGGCCGAGGGGCTGCTGGAGTTGTCATTATCATCTTTACACAAGGAGGTAAACGCCTGCTACTTCCTAATCAACCGGGGGAATCTTGACTCCAGGCCTCTCTAACTCTTTTCTAAACCACTTGTAGGCTGACAGGTTTGGCATGAAGAGCAGGGTAAGAGGTAAGAGTGTGTGTGTTTCTGTGCGTTTTGGCAGGTGCAGCATTCGCACTGGTCTTCGTGCGAGTGCAGTGTGCCTCACCTTCAATGTGCCTATGCTGATACAGTACGTATGCACTGTAAGATTTGTATGTTTTTCTGTGTCTGCTGGCACATGTGTCTGGATATGTGAGACCCTCCACAGCCTTCCAGTAGCTCTCTAAGTGAGTGTCTGTTGCTGGAGCTTCAGTTAATGAAGACTGGCAGAGCTTGTTCCATTTGGGCCTCCGAGAGGGCACTCCAGTCACCGCACCGCGGCTTTGAGACATCTGTTTTATGAGGCCCGTTTTTAATCAGACACCAAATATGTTTCAAAGTCAAACATATGCATGCACATGGACGCTGCCAAGACGAAGCCAAGAAGACAGAACACATACTTTGCTGGGGTTGTTTTTTTTTTTGCTTTTTTCTGTCTTCGATTCAAATTTGTGTGTTTTGTTCCTCATATAACTGCCTCCTCCAGAGTTCTCTCGAGCCCAAAGCTCTGTGATCGATCGCGAGGTTATTGTTGGAGCGACCGGCGTTTGGTCTCCCAGGCGCCGCAATGGCGATGACCCAGCGGAGTCGGCTCATCCAAAACTCATAAAAAAAGCACACTGCCCAATTACTTTAATAGAGCGGAGCCACAAAGAGCCTTGCAGCTCGTAAAGAAACAGGACAATTAATATCAGGGATAATAAAAGTGTAATGAAGAAGCAGGCCCACCTGATGAGATGGACCATAATGTACCTATTTCGTTTTTGTGTGCCAATTCATGAGACAGTTAAAGCTATTTTTAAGGTGAGGAATGGCAGAAACTCACACAAAGTCATCTTATTATTCCTTCATGCCTTATTCCTATTTACAGGACAGCGCCTGTCTAATTTCCACGCTCACGGTGAATGACACGCTGCGCTTCCACACCCGATGACCAGAAACTACAGCATGCACAACCTGCTGTTTCCCTGCACGGACATCAAAAACGCCTGCAGTTTCTCCACCATCAGCATACGAAAGAGCGGTGTGTTTTATCATAAATGTGCTCCACATTCAATGCGTTCCACTTTGGTAGGAAGGGGAAGCATTCTCTTAATGCATCCAATGTGGCCTTTCACATTCTGCACATGCTCTCCACTTGATGTCTCTATTTATTTTGTGACAACATTTACATTACCGACTCACTTTGCAACATTTGCTGCTACGCCGCAATCCCACTATAGTTTCTCTCCATTAAATGTGTCGATGCACCAAAAGAAGACGCTATTGCAGAAGCAATTTCACTACCCTGCATCGCTGTTTCTCTCTTCCTCTTTTCTATTCTCTTCTGCTAAGATGTTGAGATGTTAAATTGTCTTCTGGGAAATTAGTCAGTCAAGTAATGCAGCCGATATTTTGTAGAACAGAAGGACTAAACATGATATTACTCCAGTTGCAAAGTTATAAGCTGCTGAAATGGCCTTGTGCCTCCTGGTATTTCATAAACAATTGTTGCTAGTAGGGACGGTGGTTTGTGTTCAGAGTGTGTATGACGCTCATCTATTCCTCACACACTTCTCTTTCACTTCATCCCTCTTGTCACTCACCAGCCAATCTCAACCTGGCACAACCCAATTGGTTTGTAACCAGCAGGCCCCTAGAGACAGCCCACTATGTGGCCCCTTGGATGGCTCAACTGAACCACTGGCACAAGTAATGAGTCTAATTGGCTGAACCCCATTGGCCGACGGTTTCCTCGCATCATCGTCTACCTCTCAACTGGCCCGGCCCACCCCTCTCGCTGCCTCCGTGGGCATAAAATGTCAAAACTCTCAACTGGCTGATGCGCTCAGCTGGGCGGGATAATTTAGAGACAAATTAAGCTCTGTCATCTTTCCAGAGAATCAGGAGAGGCGGATAGGGGGCATATAACAGCATCCTTCTTGGCAGTCACTGAACTAGCAGATGACACGTGTGTGTTTTCATGTGAGAGCTATAACCGCTCTTACACAAATACATGTGCGCAGTTGAACATGCGGTATTACAACTAGGCTGACATCTGGCGCATACTCTTTGTCATCCAGCACCCTTTGACCTGGATGTATACATCATGTGCTGGCACAGCAGACCTGCAGGTTACAGCCTACAGTGCGGTCCACGGAGACATTAGGTTATTAAACTGAAAAAACTGTACAGTGGTAATGCTCTGTGCAGACTTTACAGTGTTATTTCTGCACTACAGTCCAACAACTATCCAAACCAGATCAATTAAAACCTACAAGGGGATAAAGTTTAACCTAAGGATGATGTTGTATGACACAATGACACCATAATTCCAAGCTTTGCCAAGTTCTGTCACCATACATGTAACATGTACATGTAACAGTTTAACTGAGCCAAACCACTGATGCACTACCTTGATCTGAAGCTCAAGATGCTGCAAAGTACAACCACACTTCCCAAAAAGTCTGGGACTCTGTGTAAAACAGAAATGTTCATCTGTTGTTCATCTCTAAAAAATGCAAGCGAAAGCACAATGATCAAAGTCACACATCAACATATTTCATCATCGTCACAGTTTCATGATTAAATCTATTTGACTGCAAGTACATTTAATTACAGCTTCTTTGAAGTTTATTGCCTCTTCTTTGAATACAATGGGATCACTCACTGCTATTCAGCGTTTGACACTAATTGTCTCTGTGCTCCGACTGTTTAAGTCACCTAACTCCCACTCGTGTTTGGGTGACAGCTTTTACTACTTTAATTTATGGAGACATCAACAGAGACATGGATGTTATTTCATCCCCTCTCAGTTTGTGTTACTGCCTTCGCTTGCTGTTGCTAAACAGCAGCAGCGGGCCGTGCGGTTTACCTGCCGGCTGTATCTGACAGGGGTAGAGCCCACTCAAATCCAAATCACAACAACAAACATCAGTGTGCGTATGTAACCTTTAAAGCCATTTGCCAAACAGCTGGTACCAACACATTCTCTCTTACTCTTACGCTACCGCACATTGAAATGTTCTTGGAAAGGTTTCAGGCAACAAAGCAGCTCTTCAGATGCGATCCAAGGTGCTTATACGAGAACGGACATTTAAAAAAAAAAATGGTTCTCGTGATATTGCAAAAGGCAGCCAAGCCCAGTGCCACCCATCACTTCATATTCAATATTACTGGGCTACAGGGTATTCTAAATGGTTGTTCTGAACGATTATTATTGTACTAACAGCACATAAGCATTGTCTACCATCTGTCCCATGACCATAACTAAACATCAGGAACAGTCTGTTTGTGCCTTATTTCAATGAAACAGCTTCAGGATACAGTTAACAAAGAGTTTATAGGGGCGGCCAGGCCAAGCTTGTGAAAGTGACCCCATAAAGCATTACAATAATCTTATGTTTGTCTGACCGTTGATTTACATTCCTCTTAAGGTCTTGTATTTGTCAGTTTTACAGAATAAGAGGCCTAGAGTTGTAGATTGTGTATTGCTGATGGAAGGTTGTGTTGTGCAGGGTGGAAGACACTCAAGGGCAAAGCTGGAGTCGGGCTGTAAACCACCGCGTGTGCGCTGTGCACAGAACTCGTAAACATCAGGCCGACGCAGGACCAGACAGGACCCCAATCAAATCAATGCAGGTTCAACGTCTGTTGGCCCCTCCCGTGTGTGTGTGTGTGTGTGTGTGCGTGTGAATGTGTAGAGTAGCCAGATCACTGGATCAATCCACAGGGGAAAGAGGTTGACAGAATAATGACCTATCCTCTGTTTTCATCAGCCTTTCCATCTCTTTCTCTCTGTAGCCATATTCTCCACTTTCTTTCCCCCTGTAGCTCTCCTCTTCTGCTCGCATACGCATCACCTTCTTCATTCATCCCTCCCTTATTCATCTTTTTTCTCTTCCCTGTCACGCTGGTCCGGGAATAACTCCTCTCTGCTGCCTGTAATCTCACATATTTCCCCCTCATTCCATCTTTTCTTCGTCTTACTGCCATCCGCAGTAATCCTCCATTTCTCTTTTGTTGCCAATCGCCTTTCTTTGGCCTTCTTATAAAATTCTCTTTTCAAGCGACCCCCCACCCCCACCCCACTCCCAGCCCAAGCCCCAGCCCCAGCCCCAGCCCCAATAACTCAAACAGTCCTTTCTTTGATGCATCATTCATGGTTTTGTTCCCTAATGCACTCTCTATCTCTTTCACAGCCACACTATCAAATCTTCATCATCGGCTTTTATCTAGTGTTCCAGCTTTCCCCTTCTCCTCTCTCCCCCTCCCTGTAATGTCTTGTCTTGGTTTCTCTTGCTGCTGCTGCTTCTTGCCCCTTTTCTATTTCTATCCATGCAGCACAGCTCAGTCTCTCACTTCATCCCTGCTCTTTCAACCCTTTCTTTTATGCTCCCTCCCTCCTATCTCCCTCTCATTCCCTTTTCCATCACTTTCACTTTTCTCTTCCATTTCTTCCCCTCCCCATCTTGTTTCCCCTTGCATCCCTCCCTTTTCTTCCCTGCTCTCCCTTTCTGTCCGTCTGTCATTCCCTGAGGTGAGCGGCTGAGTGCTAATGTCCAGGTCTCGGTAATGGGATAATCCTTTACTAGAGCCGAAGCATCATTCAGGCTCCACGTCACTCACTAAAAGCCAACGCAGTCATTGAAATAAGGCTCTAATCTCTGCATCACATGCCAGTCATGCGCCAGAATGCACACATACATATGCATGTCATGGATGTCTCATCGTCAAGGCTCCACGACGCTCTAGATGGCATTCTGTTTCTTATCGGCTGAGAGCCGCTGTCACAGAGAACGCTCCTGCGCAGCGTTTACCTGCAGATAAACATGTAGCCTATAGGATGTTTATCTGCCCTACACAGCAGTTAAGAAGCATGTATGTTGTGTGGCATCATGGAGCAAAATTTATATACTGCAAAAAGGTAGATATCCAGCCTGAGGCTATTAAACTAGTGTCACCACAGTCTTTAAGTGCAAGATAAATCTATTTGTAAGAGTGTGTGTTCAGATACAATCATATTATTTTGCTGCCTTGCACTTGCAATTTTTCTGTAATATCAATGTAAGGCGCTTGGAAGACTAATGCACCCATACATGCCAGTGTGTGCGCACATAGACACGCGCACACACACACACACAGGTCCGTTACAGCCAGAGCTGAAACATCTGGGCCCCCGAATGGCGGGATCGTCTGGGGAGCGTTGATGTGTTGCTTTGACTGCCCGTGTCCACCTGCGCCCAGAAATAGCTTGAAAAACACAATCTCTCAGCAAACACCTGCTTGGTCTGGGGCCTTACGTAACTGTAAGTGGAGACCACACAGACGCGAGCAGCTAGCGCCGAGGAAGAAGACGAGGCAAAATGGATGGGGAGGTGAGGAAGAGCCGGAGACTGTGTGTGTTTATGAGCGTGCACACCTGTATGCGCATAAGCTGATTGAAAAGAGAAGCTGGGACTGCATACAGCTTAGCATGCTGGCATGCAATGCTGTCATCTTTCTGGTGAGGACAGTCCTGTGTTGCAGAGCTACTGAGATATACAAGCTCTTTATGCTCAACAGAACGGCATCAGAATAGTTTACCGTAGTATCGCTTTTTAATTGTGTGTACTATTATTCTGATTATTAATGGTATTTATTAGCATGCAACCACATAGAGGGAGAGAACACAAGTTTGGGGTGATAATAGCAAAGACAATGCACACTGACAACCAGAAGTAACTTGTGTGGCTGTATTATCACACTTCACCTCACATCAGGTGGAAGCCCTGATTTATGTGTTTTGATAGAGCAGGGTACTTAGGGCGACCTTTCAGAAGAAAACTAATATTCTCCTTGACGACAAAGGTACCGAGGCGTAATGCCTGTGAACTTGTCAGTGTGCCTCATGCAAGAGATCATAAAGCCAGCCACTGATGTGACATTCATGCCACAAAGCGATAAACAGATGCAACACTTCACTTCGAAGCCACTGAGAAGAGGCTGCGTATGTGCTGAGCGCTATCTGTACGGCATGCAGGAGAAGAAGCGTGTGTGCTTATGGTAGAAGTGTCTGGCATGCATTACAGTGTGTACGGTAATTGGATCATATAATACTTAAAGAAAGTATTGTTCATACTTGAGTGAGTTTAACGTATGCAGACTGTGTGTGTGAGCATGCTTGGTGTGTCTGCATACGCCCACTGAACATTTCTGTGGCGCAAATTGTCAAATGATGTTGAATGATGCGGTTCTGTGAGTGTGCTTGTGTTTAAATAAAAGAGCGGAAAGAGACTCGAGGAAAGGGTGAGACTAGAGTTCACAGATACAGTGGAGGAAATAAGTATTTGATCTGATTTTGAAAGTTTTCATACTAAGAAATAAATTAACAGTCTCTAATTTTTATAGCAGCTTTATTTTAACAGTGATACAAAGAATATCAAAAAAAATTATCGAGAAAATTACATAAAATGAAAAATAACAATTAATTTGCATTTCACTGAGCATTTCACTGTGCGCACTGCAGGATTTTAAACCATTGCGTCTCAGTGTATTACCAATGGTTTTCTTTGTGACTTGAGATCATTAACCAGCTCCTCCTGTAGTTCTAGGCTGATCTCTAACCTTTCTCATGATCATTGAGACCCCACGAGGTGATATCTTGCATGGAGCCCCCAGCCTAGGTTGATTGACAGTCATGTTTTATTTCTTCCACTTCCGAAAAATTGCACCAACAGTTGTCACCTTCTCATTCAGCTTCTTACTTATGGTTTTGTAGCCCATTCAAGCCTTGTGTAGGTCAACAATTTTGTCCCTGACATCTTTAGACAGCTCTTTGGTCTTGCCCATGGTGGAGACGTTGGAGTGTCACTGAGTCTGTGGGCAGGTGGCTTTTTATACAGGTGACAATCTGGGACAGGTGCCTCTCATGTAGTTAATGACATCACTGAGATTAGGAGTATGTCAATGGTCTGTGGGAGCCAACATTGCTCATGGTTGGTAGGGGGTCAAGTACTTATTTCCCTCAATGAAATGCAAATACATTTTTATTTTTAATTTCATGTTATTTTCTCGATTTTTCTATCACTGTTAAAATAAAGCTGCCATAAAATCATCAAAAAAGGATGAAAATCAGACTGTTCATTTATTTCTTTCATTTATTTATTTCAAAATCAGTGGGGGATTAAATATATATTTCCTCCACTGTATATACATGTACACAAATTCAAATCCTACACATTCAAATCGCAGGGCTCAGATCCAGTTGTACTTTTCTCCTCTTGTCTTTGCATTCATCTCTCTGTAATGCTTTCCTGTATTTCTCAATGTAGAGCACCTGTTTATATGTGGATGGTGCTTTACTTTTCCCTCTTAATGGGATGCAAAACGCCGATAATAGTCCTGCACCACAGGACATAGTCCATCACAGACATGGACAGCCGAGTGAATGATGAATCCTGCTTTGTGCAAGGGTCCGTACCCACCATGCATCAGTTTGCGATAGCACGACAGACTGGATGCTGCTTCTGATTTTGTGTGTCATTGTGCGCTGGCAGCGAGGAGGTGGTCGAGGCCAAATCCTAGCTTAACTCCTAAACTACCATTTTGACTTATATACAGTAAATTTGATCTCCGATTTCAAAGCAATAAAAGAAATGAAATTCACACATACTGTAGATCAAACTAAATAAACCATGAACTAAGGTAAAATAAATATCAAACGCTACTGTAACTAGGTGTTGTCAAATGCTTTGAAGATGGATACTCTCAAATATTTAAGGGGAAGGAGAAATAGAGAAATATGAGATTGCAATGAAAAAAGCCCTTCCCCCTGGATCCTGGGTACTTACAGCTGGGGTTCGAGGCTGCCGTCGGTTGAACAGAGCTTTATGATGATGACTGACTGCAAGTCATAATTTACCACCACTTCACTGCTTCCAGGTTGAGGATAATGGTGGGGATTAAGGTACAGTCAGAGGAAGGGGAGGCTTTTTAAAGAATTATGCATCATGAAGTCGGTACTCCATAGCTCACGTCTGAAATAAGGTCTTCTTTCAGATAAGCTCTACATCTTCTGGCAGTGTAACAGTACAAAGGCTCAATATGTATGTTGTGTTTGAAAGGTCATGGTTCAGAGTGTTTTCTTTACAGGGAAGATTTCTCATCATTTACTTTCCAGTGATGCATAAACAGTGTCTCAATGCCCTGTCGAGTAATCCAGTATACTCTTATCCCTACAACACAATTTCTATCTGCTCCATGACTGCATGTCCTGTTTTATTGTAACGTATTCTGAAACCACAATACTCCAAACTGTAGGTGGTTTAAATATGTGTTCAACTAAAAGACATCGCACTGCTAAAGGTTCTGGGTCGATCTCATACTATGACTATTTATGTTTTAAGTAAACTCCATTAGACTAAGTTACATTCCAAACTGAAGCTAGTGTACTGAAAGGTCTGGGAGGAGAACATGCATCATGACAGCCCAAGCATCTGTCAGTCTGCAGAGGCCGAAGCTTATTGACAAGTAAATAATAATCGTAAGATTATGCATAAAAAAACATGCTGACTGAAGGGCTGACAGGTATGCTAATCTCTATATACTCTATCACTCCAGGGATAAAGCTGGGGCTGTGTTTAATACTGCACCCCCTCCTCTCCCACACAGCCTCATGTGATAGTGTTATCACTGACCTTGACTTGTAGAACCCTTGGGAACTATTTTACTCTAATGTGTAAAACCACAATGTTTAACTTGTTCTCTGCTCAGCTCTGACTCCAAATCTCTGTCTGTCGTGACTGACCTTGAAGTCTGGCTTTGTCAAGAGCAAATGTAATAGCATTATAACTGTTGTACGGAAAAGACTCACAAGCTAGAGAGGGCACTTGGCAGATCAGATTATTCCCTAAAACATGTTTACTCTCATGCTGCAGTGACAGTTACAGTGAGATATGCCTGGGGCTAGTCAACCTGCATGTGTGTGTCCTTGCGGGACGGGCTGAGCCATGAGAGCCACTTATGCACATAGGAGTTGCGTGAGACTCGCAATATACGACACGATGTGGTCGGACACCGAGGAGACAACTCGACACCGCAGAACTCTCAAAGTCCCCCAGATATTAACATCAGGCGAGAAAAGCCGCTGCTGCTCCAAATATGCTAAAAAACACACATGCATATACAAGTTTAGAAAAAGCTGTTTCATCTCACACATGAGTATTACATCTTCTGTATAGCAATAGCATTTTCTGCTAAATCTTTTCCCTCAAGCCTTAGCAACAGTGGGCCACCACAGGAGCAGAAAGGAATCCATTCACCACAACCCTGGGCATGTTCAGCTCTTCTTAGCCCTGCAGGCATTCTGTACCTTTGAATCTTCACTGTCTTCACCTCCTTTTTATTTGCAGAAGGCCGCAAAGGATGGCGCTAGCTCCTGTGCGAGTTTATTACGATTGTAAGAGCGATCCTTTCAGAGAGAGCAGCCACTTGCCAGGGTTACAAGGAATATCAAAAACAACAAACATGTAAAACCATGCCACAAATATGCATCTATAAGAGAGCTGCTTTTTTGCCATCTTTCTCGCTCTCTGTGGTGGCGTTGTCACTTCTTGCACCCTCTGTTGGCCTATGGTGGGCTCACATCTTCTAGTCTTATCAATCGCAAGTGAAGAACTTGAACGAAATGGGCATTATGTGGCCAAAGGTTGATATTACAAGGCCTCTTCCCATTCCTCACAGGCACTTGTGGAGCCACTGCTGTAATGAAGCAAAGACATGGCTCCTGTCTGGCCTCCCTCCCAGTCGGTACCTGCAAAAGCTGTTGATGAAGCACCCTGCGTTGATGGAAACACTGGAGCCGAGCAGCTAACCCAGCTCGCTATGGTGGTGGGTAAGTATATTTCCTCCGTGCCACCCAGGCGAATTGAGCTTTATTGTGACAAAGTTCTTGTCGCGACACTCTTAACAGAAAATATTTCTCTTCAATATGCATTCCCCTATGCAGTTTGCCAAAGCATTCTATATTTAACGGCCTTGCACAAGCGCACGCAGAGCTTCTGGCTCAGTTAAAAATCTGGTCTCTGGCTGTTGCCCCAGCAGGAGACCTTGGGATACGAATGAATCATTACCAGTGAGCCAAGCCTTTAAACAGGAACATTCACCCACCCCGAATTGGACCATAGATACACGTGTTCCTGGTTCAGATCGATTTAGCACCCCTGAAAACACATTACGTAAGGACGGAAACTAGACAAGGGGCAATGGGTGTGACACTCCATGGGGCAAGGCACGGATAAAACATTGCTGTGAGAGGGCAGGTATGGGTGAAGGTGATTTAAGTCCAGAGGGGGTGTAAATAAAAATGACAAACAATGACACAGGTTGTGGTAAAGAATGAAGACAGGGCGGAAAGGAGCACAAGAATGGAAACAGGAAAAAATGGAAGAAAGAGGCAAGATGATGGCGAGAATGGGGTGCTACAGGGGCCTCCCTTCATAATGATTTCTGAGCTCCTCCTAATTGGGCAAATCTCCGAGCAGGCACCCGGCATCCTGCTCTGGAGAACAGGTCAGACAGAGAGCACAAGAGACACGGAAGGAAGTGGAAAACATTTACAGACACGGGGGGGGGGGTGCTATGAAAAGGTTGAGCTATGTGAGTATAATGAGTTGAGGGGTTGTACAAGAGCGGCATTGACCTCCACCCAACTCCCTGCTCCCTGCTCACCTTAATCCCTCTTTCCGAGTTCTCCGGCTTTCGCTACCCGTTGTAAATCAGCTGAATCGAGCGGAATTTTGAAAAATACATTTGGCCTCCGAAGATGACACAACTGAGGCTGAGAATGGCCCGGGGACCTTGTTTGTAACAGCGTGGCCAATGAAAATGGCTCTGGGTGAGGGGTGTGAGAGAAGGGGAAGAGTGCTCTATGAGGGCCTCTCCAGAGGACTAATTTATGAGCATCCTGATCAATGGGTTAATTAAGTGAAGAGAGGAGAAAATGGAGAGGGCAGGGGCTGGCCTGAGCAGCCAGTGGCAAAGAATAAAGGAGGGGGTTGGGGGGTGGTGGGTGGAAGGGCAAATGGGTGGAGGTTATGAGGGTGATAACAGGAGAGGTAGGCTGTGGAGCCAGCTGTGGGAGTCAAATCCCCTTGTGTGCTTAATTAAATGGACTGGGCCCTCCCAATAATTCTCTAATGTGAATCTCTTCATGTTAGAGATGATTATGAACTATTGGCTCACCTACTTGAATCAATACTACTCCACCTCTTCAGATTTGTCAAAGTCTCGCAAAATAAGATGTCAAGAGCACAATCCATGGGGCAGTCTTTCAGAGACCTTTGGAAAATCAATCCAGATATCTACTTGTCAACAATATCCTGAAAGGAGAACTACACGTGTCAGGCACGCACGTACACATCAGATCGCCCTCGCCGCTGCTCTGTCTTCCAGAATGTGAAGCACGTTTTCCAGTGAGAGGGATTGAGCTCATCCTTTGAAATGTGTTTATTCCCCACAAAAGGGGAGAGAGAGGGAGAGAGAGAAAGGGAGAGAGAGAGAGAGAGAGGCAGTAAAAAAAGCAGCAGCAGGAAATCCTGCTGACTTGCAGCCTTCTCAATCGCCGCCCCCTTCTCCTATTCCCCTTCTCATTTCCAAGTCCCTGGAGTTTAAACGCAAATGGAAAGAGATCGTTTCATGTGGGCACCAGGGGAGCTCTGGCTGCTTTCTTCCCAGGGCTTCGTTTTTGCAGAAGCACCCCCGGCCCACCGCGTTCCGCCATCTAAAAGCAACACGAGCTCACATATATCCCGGCGAAGCAATCTCATCAGTCATTAGTTGTTAGCAGTAGCGTGTGATCAAGGTTACACATCCTTTCCCCTGGCCAATTAAAGTGACAAGACCCTATCTTTCTTCCCCTATGGTGAGCTGTTCCCCTCTTTAGATACCACCCACACGTGCATTGCTGTCTCTTTAGCCTTTGTATTCCGTGCTTCTCATACTTGTATTTCCAATCTGCTGTATTCCTTCCTCACACTGGCCTCCTAAACTCTTTAATGTCTCACCACAAAATCTGCATCCTTGTTCTTTACACTTATTTCTTTCTTACGCCTTTGGTAAATTCCAGGCAGTCAGAGGGGACGCATGAAGGGCACTGCACAGGGAAGATGAGTCATTTGCACGATATGCGACTCAAAATACTGTAGCCTCAGGGTGGCAGATAAGTGCACTCCATAAAGTTCAGTACGCGTCAGAACACTGACATTTATGATCCTGGTGCTGTGAGCTGCTACCTGTGCGAGTCTAGTCTACAAAAATGTGTTCATGTAGGGTGTTTGGCCCAGGAGTGATCCACACAGATTGGAATTTAGCCTCTCTTCCCTGCTACCATTTGTCAGCAGAAGAATTGCTTCAGCCTTGAGAGACAGTGTGAAGAGCCACAGATGAACGATTTAACCAACGCACATTGTTTTCTATGAAGGATGGAGGACACACATGCCGCATCCTTAAATATTAAGAGAAAACAAACAGAAAGTGCCTTTGGTTAAAGCAAATCAAAGGAGAAAGGCGTGCCGAAGGTTTTGAGGCATTTGGTCTTCGGTGTGTGCACAAAGGCAGAACCCTTCACTGTTGTGTACGGCCTCATGTGAACACGCGTGCACGTCCCTGTTCATCCTCAGGGTTAGTGTTTTATCTGCTGATTGTGACAGCAACAGGGACAATCATTGCCTGCTTGGCATCATCGAGCGCGAAAGTGTAACGCTGCCATTCTGGTGCTCGTTCATCACTGTCGTGCAGCTGCTTTCGTTCCTAACCAGCACATACACACACGCACACACACAGAAATGCAACCAGAATCTAGCAAGGGCCTGTCAAGGAAGAGACATCCTAATTCACTTTATAAGAGCAGGCTTATTCTTTTCATTAGCATCCGCCATTGCGACAGCTAAAGCCCGGCAGCCTAACAATGCATCAACCAGAGCTCGACGGCACACGGAAGTACTTGAAATGCTTCATTTGTTCCGAGGTGGAGGGGTTGAGGCTCAATTCTTAGAGGAAGGTTGAAGCAGCAGCACACGCATGCATGCACGCGCACACACCCCCTGCTTACCAATAAATGTCTAAACGGTGGAGTAGGTTGAGCCTATGTTGCTGAAAACAGCTCATCCAGAGCTCCTCCAGGCAGGACTCTCAACAGCAGCAGCAACCCCTGGGAGACCGACAGCAGCGGCTGGTACCTCTGCATCCTCAAGTGTTGCCATTAGCTCTGGCCGTGCCTCAAACCCAACCAGTGTGACCCACTGTCTCTTATGTCAACAGATGGGCGTCAAATGGGAAAGGGCCTAGCCTGCACTACGGGACAGCTACTGGCTATGCCGCTGCGGAGGCTCATTATGTTTGACTGACTGAGGCCCGTGCTCGGTGTGCTCGGGCGCCAGCACGAGAGGGAAATATGCGTGTTTTATAACAACCCTCATCATTATACAGTGCAGCCACAGTGATAACACTTCAGCATGTTGCCCAACACAGCCACTACTACTGCTGCCTCCTTTGCCAGCATTGCCATTCAACTGGTCTTTCCCTAGCTAGCTGTTAGGGCCTCGGCTGACAGCTCATACTAATATGTGTGGTGGTGTGTCAGCCCATACTAATGTGTGTGCAGCAGCAGGGATGAGTTAGCATATAGCAGATGTTAGGAGTGCAAAATAGAGCTGGTGGTGCTGTAATGTTGTGGCATTCCTCTCCCTTTCTCTCTACCTGTTGTACCATTCACAGCTTGCTTTCCTGAAAGCCCCTCCTGTTTGCTTTTCAGCCTTCTATCTCTGCTCTTTTCAATTTCTTGTGACATCTGTGGTCACTTGACTTTCAGAGCACACTCTCTCCTCCTCTCTCTGTATGTGTCGGGGGTAAGGGGGCAGGAATAGCGGGCCTGCCTACCTGCCTGTCTCCAGACCCGTTGACCTGGAGCTTGTTTGCGATGCTGAGGGTTTACTGTGGAGTACTTGCGAGGATGTGGCTACTCCTGACCTTGAGATGCTGTCAATACCATAACTCACTCAATTTTTCCACATCCCCATTGGTGGCGAAATGTAACGCAGTGCACGCCAAAGATGTGTGTGTGTGTGTGTGTGTGTGTGAGAGAGAGAGAGAGAGAGACAGCACAAGACTGCAATGAATAACACAGGAACAAAAAAAAAAAAAAGGATTTTTCATAAACACATTAATCTCCAAAGTTATGCTGTGGTGAGATTTGTGTATAAAATCCCTGGACTATGAAAAGGATTGCAGCGGGGTATTAAGGACAAAAACAAAGCACGCAGGTAGAATTCCCATGGATGCACCAGAGAAATACAGGGAAGCCACACAGTTTGCCAGAGGGATGAGCCGCAGTGCTCAGAGCAGCATGGATTCCGACTGTCAGTCAATCTGATTGGCCAGAAAGCAGGATGTATTTAATCCTGGCTGTTGCTGACTCCAGTGCTGTTGATTCCATCAAATCTGTGTCATGCTTTCTATTCAGGACCAGACTCTGCAACGCAGGAGCATGAAATCCCATTGTAGCCTTGCACCTCCATTATTAACGGAATTATTTGTTCAGAAATCACTCAACAGTGGTTTTAATCTTTGCCAGTGTTCCATTGTCAGAGGCGGAGTGGAGCTGCATCCAACCTCGTGCACTGTCAAACTTGAGAGGGGAGCTAGCGGTAGGGAGCTGGCTGATGGGTGTGTTCTGGGTGGTTTCTCACTGTCTCTGTGACTTCCTTTAGCTTTTATCGCTTTGAAGAAAAGAAGGGAAAATGTTCATTGATCTTGGCCAGCGATCGGCCTGCTTCTAGCAGGAGATAGGAGGGGTGGTGATGTGAAGGTTGCTGCTGCTGCTGTTGGCTGGATATTCAAGAATCAGGTTTTTTTCCCCCTTCAAAACGTGTCAGAGAGTGTTCGACCTTGATCTAACCTTAATGAGCCCACTGAGGACACTACAGCGCCGTTTGCCTCAGGTTGACGGACGACATGGGGGTTTGAAGACAAATGGAGGAGACGGATGAAGAAATGTTTGGAGAGTGTGTGAGGGGAAGACACGAGAGGAGAGGCGGAAACAATATAACATAATATCGAGAAAAGAAGAAGACTGAGGCAGAGAGAAAGTCAGAGGAAGAATGGTGCTGAGACAAGTAATGGCTCTAACCCCTTGTCTCCATCTTGCACCCCAGAGAGCAAAGATCTCATTCAACAGGCTCAGACAAAGGCGAGAGATGTGCCGCTGTGGTGGGACTGTGGGAGACCAGCACTATCAGAGAACTGCAACAAAACAGACAGGCTGGCAGGGAAGATGGAGGCACTTGTCTCAGAGAACGAGCCTCAACAATATAACATTATTTTTTACCTTTACTCTTTCAATAACTTGGAAAGAAAATTCCCAGATTAATAGCACGCACCACCACATGAGCAAGAACTGTATAATATTACAAAAAAGAGATATCCAACTTTTCCAAATGTTTCTTTTTTATCAGCTGGAAATACTTGAGAGTAAATAATGCTGATGCTTAGGTTTGCTCATTTTGAATGTAATAAAATATTTGGTCATAACGATTTCATGTTGGGATTCTGCACAGCGCCAGAAAACTGGATTCCTGGAATTTATCATAAAGGAAAAAAAATGCAGCCTCCAGCAATTTGGGCATCGCAGCAGTCGATATGCCGACGTCAGATGTTTCTTGATTAATTTAGCAGCTTTAATATACACGGACACATGCTGGAGCACACAACTTGCAAACCGGTAAAAAACAAAACAAAAGCTTCGGGTTTAAAATCGTCTGCGAGGCTTATCCTTCCAAAAAGATGCTGCCATAGCAACGACACACACTCCTTGCAAAATGCAGACGGGCTCCCTTTGAACCAAATGAATGAGTCGGCCACAAATGGATGGAGAGGAGAAACAAATGAATACACGAATGAGGAATAAAGGCAATAAAGGAGGCGTGCAGAGTATATATGGTCTTACAAAAGCATACTGTCTCTGGCGGAGGACGGAACAGGCCTAAAAATCTAATTAATTTTATGGGTAGAAAGTGGTAGCCTACACATGTTGAAGACTGGGTGATTACATGGGGAGACCAGTGCTCAAGGGGGAGGCATATTGTAATTGTGAACAGCTTGTTGTCAATTACCAAGCCTTGCTATAAAGAAAAGAGCATCCGTTGTGGAGCTATTCCATCGAATCAGCCTCATTTTCTACCAAAGAAGAAAAGAAAAACAGGGTTGGGTAGAGTTTAACACAGATGGGGCCATAGCAACAGGTATATGTCAGAAATACTGTGTATTTCTGTGTTACTTCCACAAATAAGGTGTTGATTAAGTATGTGTATGTCTGCTCTCTGTTGCTAAACAGATCCTTCAAATGTAGAAAAACACGTCACGATTATTCAATATTTCATCAATTACACAACCACTGACTGCGCCATTTGCAACCTTCAAGGCAGCTGACAAGTGGCTGACAAATTTTCGCTGCTGGGGAAACAAAATTATGCCAGCAGTCCCGAAAACACATTTCTGCACCTTCAAAGTAATAACTGGCATTGTTTCCTTCCTCAGCCCCTCGTAAGAACGGGGAGATATGAACAACAGTGCCTCCCCGAGGACTCGTGTGCTCAGCCAGCCTTGGCTTTACTAATTCATTTCTACTTTGCTTAAACAAACATTTAATTTCACCAGCATTCATCAGATGAGTCTCCAGTTCTCTCCAGTCAACATGTCAGCTGCCATGTTGAATATCGCCATGCTGGAGATTTTTTTTTTACACAGATGACATCTCTCACCTAAAATTAGCAGCAAGTGCTGTCATCTTCACAGTCAGAAAAACATCCTGACGCACTGGGGGACCTGCTGTCACTGATTCATCCACGGCAAAGAATAAATAGTGGGGGATAAAATTAGCAGCAGTAAACAGACAGGTAGGGATTTTAAGGACTGTGAACGTGTGACTGTGCGTGATTGCGATGGCCATTTCACCCCACCCTGTCACAACACTAGCCAGCATCTGCTGACTGCTTAGCGACCCACGCTAGGAGCCATCAATCTACCCGACAACACGCTTTGAACGCTTCAGGCCCATCTGCCTCCAGCTTTGCTGCACCATGCAGATGGATGCCCAGTGTTTTCAGGAGCCTTGCATGCATTCGGTTTCGGACACGCACAGAAACACAAAAATTCTTGCCTGTGCGACGCTCACGCGCATTAACTAGTGTGCACAGGCCTTTACAAGGCGACCAATCCTGTGGCTCTGTAAGCTTGGTGTAAATCAGCCACTGACCCCAAAAGAATAAAGAAAATATGATGTATTGCATTGCTGCAGAAATGCTCTGCTATCTCACCCTCTCTTCCATTTTTTCTACATTTTACTCTCACAAACACAAATATGTGCAATCACTCTATACACAACATTAGTGTGCCACCTTTAGACCTCTTAAACGTCTCCACAGGCCTTCAAAGTTTCAAGCCAGCCACCATTGAGATAAATAACAACTCCTTTGTGACAACATCTATTTAGCACAAGGACAGTTGCATATATCCCCCCACACACACACACACCTCCATTAAAATGCTTTCTCCCCACAGAGGAGATGTCCCTATCTGCTGCGCGGGCAGGCTAGCTGCCCAAACCAAGGAGAGAGGCCGAGCCGAGCCGAGCGGGGCTGCCTTCCCCTTCTCGCCGCCACAGATAAGAACAGAGGTCTTCTTGTCCCTGCTGAATTCTATCATCTAGCAGGCCCTGCCGATCCGAATGCCCCACAACACCAGCCACAGCATATAAATGCGCCCCATTCTTCATGCTGTGTGTGTGCATCCATTTGTGTGTGCGTGGAGAGGAGCATTTAGGGGAATATGTTCTCATGGTCATGGCGTTTCCTGGGTCTTTTGAGTATAAAGACCTCATGAAAACATGCTCAAATTAGGTTGAGGGATTATTTAACTGTTGAAGGGGGACTTTTGTGAGCGTGTGTGCATCATTTCAATCATCTGTCTGCAACACAGGATGGCTCGCGGGCAAAATCTCCCTTCCCTTCCAATTCATTTCACTCTTATTCCGGACAATCGACAATTAACGAAATCACAATGATTGCCATATGCGCAGTTACTGATCCAGCATTGATGATCAGCGAAGCACTTTGATTAACAAGCCACAAATTCTGCATGTCATGAGGGCAGAGAAATGAGATCGGCCCGGCTGAATAGCAGCCTCTGTTTCTCTCGTTCCACCAGAGGAGCTCAGAGTCCGAGTCCTCATTAACGGCACAGAGGCTACATCTTCTCTGTTACGAAGGAGCAGCAGCTCGTCCGCCAGAAGCACGACTCAGCCCCAACAAAGCACAAACACACATACAACATGGGAAAAACATGCTCCAACTGATCGGCCGATGAGCTGCTCAGGTGCAAGATGTCATTCATCCCAGGCATGTTTTGGAGAAATGCATTTCGTTCAGTGGGCTGCTCACAACACATGCACCCCCATTCATTTTCCAAAAACACATTTTTGAAATGGCATGTGGGCAACAGATAATTACAAATAACAAACAGCTGCATATATTCAATATTCTGGTGTTCACCCCCCCCCCACACACACACACACACACACACACACACACTTTAGGCGAAAGACAGCCTTCCAGCATACACACATGCACTAAATTAAAAATGCTAATTTGATGCAAATTTGAAAAAAAAAAATCATCAATCAACATATTTTACGGCGTAACTCGTATTAGACTCATTTCTTTATGTGAAATTAGCACTGATCATGGACACCTCAACCTACCTGTTAATTTGTGATCCACTGGTGCTGCTGGGGGGGCCAGATTCCCACGGCTTTTTTGTGTGTTTTTTCCTGAGATTTCGTCCTTCTCCTCCTCGTCCTCTTCGCTAGCCTTCCTCCGTCAGCAGTAAATGTCAAGCGAGCAAAAAGTGCTTGTTTCTTTAAAAAAAAATAAAAAAAAATAAAAAATAAAAATAAAAAAAAACACCACCTTCAAAAATGCCCCCTGGCAACACTGCCTCGTTCACTCCAACCGGGCAGGCAGGTGGGACTTCATGACTGGAGCGATGACAGCGGGGGCTGAACGCCGACAATGAAGCTGCTCTACTGCATCACACAGCACATACAGTGGGATACACTGTGACTCCCCATCGGAGCGGGCAGGCTCGGCTCGGCTCGGCTCGGTCCCCGTCTTCTCCGGCACGGCGACACATTAATTAATTTCTCTTCTGACAGTCCGGTGTGCCTCAGGAACAATGTCTGCTTTTATCGACGCCGTTACACGACGAAACACCCCCCAAATAACCCGGACGTGTCTGTGGGATGTCTGTGGTTCTGACAGCCGGGAAGTGTCACCTGCGTTGACCGATGTTAGCCGCTGCTCAGTTTTTGAGCGTTTTTTGGGATTTTTGGAGGGGGGACGTCGTCGATAAATCCTCAATAAATCCGCTCCGGGAGAAGTCCGACACCGCCGAACACCGGTCCAAGCTTGGCTAGCTTTTACTCGTCTCGTTAACGGCGGACACGGACTGCGCGGTCGTCCGGTAGCCTTGTGAGAGGACGCTGCCGCTTCCGCTGCTGCTGCCGCCGCCGCTGCTGCTGCTGCCGCTGTGTGGACGCCGCGACCGCCTCGGCTAGCTGCCGCACACGCGCTCACGTGCGCCCGCTCGCAAGCACGGCACGCTCGCTCCCGGCTAGTGACGCGCGCCCCGCAGTGTCCTCCCTAGCAAGCCGGTCGCCCCGGCAACGCTTTCCCCTGACCTCAATATGGTCGCTTTTATACTTAAAAAGATGTGTCGCGTTTAGCGCGGTTTCTGTCGCGATGACAGCGTGCTCACGTTCACTCAGCGGTGGAAACGCGCATTAATCCGCTCCGCTTTGCAGAGAGGTTATTATGGGGTGGTCTCCATCTTCTCCCGCAGAGGGATGTGAAAAATCAGTGCTGAGGAGTTTCATTTTTTCGGCATCCCTCTCCTCCTCTCCTCCTCTCGCATCCAGCCGGGCAGATCTGCATCAGCGTGACGTCAGAGGACGTTAAAGGGATACTAGCCCCCTTTTTTCCCCCCTCCTCCTCCTCTCATCCATCCCTCCACCCTGCATCTTTCCTCTCACACTATCCCCTTCACCATTCAACCAACCACCTCAAGCATCCCTCCTTACCTCACTCGCCCCCCCGTCTCGCCATCCATCACGTATAGTTTATCCTTTCAACTCAGAGAACAAGTAATTCTCCATTTCTGCCCGGCTAATCCGCACAGGAGGTTAACCATGTTAATCATAGAGGGATAATATCACAGGGGTATTTCAAGCGCCAAATAGCATATTAAATGAACTTTATAGTGATACCACAGAAGATAAAAATGATAGAGCATACAATAAGACTAGGATATGCACTCGCTAATCATCAATACACGTCCCTCAGGTGATATTATCCAGATTTTTTGGGGGTGGGTTGCTGACTTGACCAGCTTGCACATCTATTTGTTTTGTTTTACTTTAAGGGATAATAACCATCCAACATCCAGCATGGCTGAGTCCCTGAACTCATCAGCGCAGATGGTAATGGCTGTGTGGTGGCAGCACCTGCTCCTCTGGATGCAGGACAGCCACATGTCTGTCTTTTTTACCGGGGTCATAACACAGCCAAACATCTGCCTCAGTCACTCTCCCACTGCACAGCCATGTATCCACAGTTGGTGGGCTGGCACCTGCCAGGATTCCCCAGCTCCCTGATATAAAAGTCTCCCAGAATTTTTTTTTTTTTAATTTTACCGCCGCTCCGTCGTTGTTTGTTTTCACGCCGCTGCCTGCGCTCACTTAAGCTGAATTAGGCTGAATTATAATGAGCGCCGTGCCCAGTCGAAGCCAAATGACGCCCATGTGCTCTCAGGCAGCGGCCAGATCTCGCTGCAGAGAAGATTTACTGCTTAACACCCGTGTGCCAGCGTTCATTCAGTCCCTCGTATAAAACCCTAGGCAGGGAAGCGGGCCGCTTCCCCGCTCATGTGGGGAGCCGGCCTGTCGTCAATCAGCCAAAACGCCGTGTCAGCCGGTTGTGCTTTTTACCTCTGGACACATCCAGCTACCTGAGGGACACGGATGAGGCAGAGAGAGAGGAGGAGGAGGAGGGAGATCGCTATGGGGTTGCAGTCTCGGCTATCAAGACAAATTGTCTTTGGCGGTGGATGTACATTCCCCCGGTGATATCCCATCAGGCCAAGGTGAAGAGGCAGAGGGCCTGTGTGTGTGTGTGTGTGTGCCTTCATGTACAGGGGTGATGCTGATGTCCTACACTTGATAGACCCTTGCCAAGCATCAGCGTAAATGGCCCACCGGGGAGAGCTGACAGCTGAGCCTACATTCACACACACACACACACACACTCACACCTCAACGCCTGTTCCACATAACTCCTTGTCACCGATGGACTGCACTGATGCCCGGTAGCAAACACATGTATCATGACACACACAGTCCCTTTTGCTCTCCCTTAACACACAAAGAACACACACCAACACTTCCTGCGCGCAGACACATGTTGTGTTAGAGGTCAGTTTTGCCACTGTAGGGTCCCGGGGGGGGGGGGCTGCCAGCCTGTGGAGAATTCCTCTGTGGTGTTTATTTATGTTCTCACGGCTCCAGAGCGCCATTGTAGTGGTTTGTGCTTGATCGGCACAGGTCTAAGCGTAAGTGACCAGTAAAAAGGCCCTTTGATGTAGCCCTGAGGTCTTGGGTCCCCGCAGACACCTGCCTCAGGCTCTCCTTTTCTATCTCTTGGCTTTGAAAGGAGGTTAGAACAGAAAACCCACGGGGGAGAATATCATGTTAAGACCAACATAAGCAGACAAAAAAATGCACATGAAAGTTTACATGGCCACACGTGTAAATGCATGTGCACACACATGTCCATGCAGCTGGGAGCCGTTATCGCACGCATACACACGCCTGTCATTTTAATAACAGGCTGCAACAACTGCTGCAGCCCGCTATATTGCAATTACATAATTTGTTTGCTTGGAGGTGTTTGCAGTAATATGTCACTGCAGTCTCGTAAAGCCATTAACCTTTCTGTCTAAGGCACCCAAAGTATGCAGAAATCCCATTTTCTCTCCACCTAATTTACTTTTGCTGCTACCTGACCTATTGAGCATGCCCACAAATCCATTCCGCGAGAGCCCCCACTGTCACATGGATTGTAATAGCATATCAAAGAGAAACAATCATTTGTTTGTTTATGACTAATTCTGGGGATGGCGGTACTGTACACGCTCACCGGTGCACACGTACTCCTTATGTGCATAATTGCAGACTATTATTCCTCAGTGCGCGAAAAGGCCTGCGAAGATGTCATTCCAAAATAGCTGCAAAGCGACTCCAGCTAGCGGGTGCCAGGAGCTTTTAATTCACAAAGCTGTTTTGGCGGAAAGAGGCCGGGCTTCAGCACAGTCGGATGCTAGCTTTGCCAGGAGAGGCAGAGGCACAAATAGACTGTAAATGAAATGTGCTCGCTCCCCTCCAGCTCCTGCAGGAGTGACTGTCTTTTCACCGCTTCACACTCGTGCAGCATGACGCTGGAAGTTCAGAATCTCACCCGTCTGCACGCCTATCACACCCTCACACGGGTTTACCCTTCCTCACTGCTAACTTTGGCGCCGGTAAGCTTTACGCTCACTATCCCTCCTCTTCCTCTCATCGTCCTACCTTCCTGCCCGCCGCGAAGCCTCACTCCCACCTGCTTTCCCGCTCTTTACCTCCTGGCATCGCGTTCTGTCCCTCACGCGCTCGCTTATCACCGTTAGGCCGGATTCACATTGGAGCCCTTTTGTGGGGCGAAGCAGCTGCTGAGAATGTTTTGCATGAGTCAGGTATCAGACAGATTGATAGCTTCCGCATTGTGCAGTTCAGCGAATGCTAACGGCATGCGGGCCTAGCAGTAAACAATGCTTGTCAGATGTTAGTCACACCAAGGTGTGACTGTTGCCATACTTTAACCTTGTCACTTTTTATCACTGAGATGCAGAGAAGATGAAACAAATGGAACCTTTAGGAAAATATGTTTGGTGCATTGAGAGGGAAATCTTTTAGTTGAATAGCAAACAACAGAATGATGCATTACTCTCCTCTAGATGTATCTCACTTTGTCTCTGCAGGACAAAGCTGTTTTTTATCTGTCTGTCAGTGCCGTTGATATGTTTCTAGTGCTGTAGTGGCTGCAAATGCATTGATTTGATCACAGATCATTAAAGCTTCTTGCTTATTAGGTTCTTTCCTGGGCTATAAGCATCAAAGGAAGGAGGCTAGATATCTCAAAAAGTTGCTGGAGTATACTGTACTGTACTGTACAACTTCAAAAAGCTCTGTTTTACCTGTCCGCACAGCAGGACTAACATTGTCAAACATGTTCACCTTAAAGCTGCCCCAGTCAGTAATTTTATGGTAAAAATAGGTCAAATGACTACATGTAATGTGAAGGATGTCACTCGTATTCATCAAATTCATCCACTTTACTGTGGACACATCGAGACGGATGTTCATGTCAAATCATAGGTGATCAAAAGGTAAACTCATTCGACAGCGCAGGTCAAACCAGTTTGCCGAGTGACGCTGCCAAAGAAGAGGTAATAAGCATTAAGATGAGCATCTCCTCAGGGAAACCAGTGCTTCCAGTACTCCTGCTCACACGTCCTCTCTTCTTCATCCACCTGCAGCTCATCTCTCCCAGTGGACTCCCAGTTGGTTTCCAACCCCTCCTCCACCCTCTCCTCTTCTTTTACAGTCACTCCCATGTTGCAGTAAGCCTGCTCTTTTCACTTCTCTCCTTCTCCTTCTTCTTCTTCACACTCACCTCAGCGAGTATGTGGCCCTGTGGGGTTCGCGGCGATTCCTTCGCCTGTTCTCGACCTGCCTTGGTTTTCTCAGCTTCGCTCAGAGCTCCTCGACGTGCCGCCGCCGTCTCCTCTGCCCCTCGCTCGCTGTTCTCGTACATCTCTGCTCCTCAGCAAGTCTTCAGCCCCCTGTGTCCAGGGATCGTATCCTTCCTCTCTGATCTGTAGCAGCAGGGAGCCCACCAGATTAGTGCTTAAGTAGCTCCACTTGTATCGGTTCCCATCGTATGCCACCCCCTCTCTCTCTGTCTATATAACTCATCATCCCCCTACCGCACACAAATACACATGCACAGCCCATTAGCTAGAGTGGCATCTGCTTTTAATTGTACCCATCTGAGCGCTGGCATGGTCTCCACATCCATGAATCGGCCAGTGCTAATTGCAGCGCCACATGTCCCGTTGATGCCGGCTGCCACGGTGAGGTGCACAGAAAGAGAGAAAGAGGCCTGCACAGGCGGCTTTGCTTTTACTTTACTCATGTCCTCTGGCCCAGAAACCTTGACTTGTGATCACATGTGCACATGTAGCCATTATTAACATTAACAGATTCATATGCCGTGTCTGCACTTGTGTACCTGCGTGGTGTGTGTGTGTGTGTGTGAGTGTGCATGCGTGGCACCCTGCTGAGAGAGGAGCCCAGGGCTGATGCATTATTCATGGCACGGAGATAGTAAACTCACTTAAAGTGAAAATGTGCTTCTTTGATATAAGCACGGAGGAGCCCTCCCATTCAAACACATATCACACGCCTTGCAGTCCATTTGTACTCTATGTTGTTGGACTTATCGCACTTATCATTGTCTTAAATGGACTTTATTCTCACCACAGCCCTGTAATTAGGCCTTTAATGTGAAAAATAACAATTTCCTGTGTTCGTTGGCTTTTATTCTCATGAGGACATTAGAGCGTGGCAAAAATAGCACATAATCTGTCATACTTTTTTAGTTTTTGCCATCATTTTATGTTGGTTATGATCATGTTTTACTGATCAAATTAAGTGTTGAGAACTGAGAAAATGTCCATTCCAAATCGTGGTAGGACATTCAGAGAGGTCAGCAGTTTAGCCAGATAATCTATGACATTTTATTTGATGGTTGATGTTTCTGATAATCCCTCTTTCTCTCTTTGTCACCAGTTTTCAGATATTAGCACTTAACTGCAGAACAGTGCCGGGCAGGAAAGCCTCATTTATGTGTTCCACTAATCGGATTTTTGTTTTTCCATAACGTTTAGTGTATGGGATTCATATTTGAAATTTAGAAGATGACATTACAGTTACTGTTATCGTCATCCATCACTTCCACATTTTGATGGTCAGCTTGTTTTCTTTTTAAACTTTACATTTCAGTGTTGTGGCAGCGCTGTGGTTAAGGTCTGGTTAGGTTTAGGAACAAAAAACACTTGATTGGGATCAGGAAACAAATACAAATTACAGTTACAAATATGGCGGTAGTCTGCCTCTTGGCAGTCCTCTTGCCTAGCTGTCATACCATCACCATCCCTCCTCCTCTTAATGAGACAAACTCAGTTCACATACATGTACCAGTAACCTGAACTACATCACTTTGATACCTATTATATCAACATGATACATATGACATGCACAAACTCAACCTATCTGTGGCTTTGCAGAAACATACATTTCAGTCTGGTGCTTGGGCTGAGCTGAACTGAGTCAGGAAAGGAAAGTGGTGTGACTAATAACTTTTGTAGTGCTCTTTCTCTGTGTAACACACACAGGCACCAGTACGAAGTGTGTGTAGGTGCATTTGTCCTGCATACTTGAGTGCCTACGTGTGTTTCCGCGTCCACGTGCACGCTTCATTATGAATAACAAGCAGAACGAGGCATCATTTTACATGTTATTGGGCTGGCTTATCTTGGCCTGGCGTTTTGCTGACTGTAATTGTTTTTGATATATTTGATTCATCCGCTGCTCACATTTGGTTTGTTTTCGTCGCAGCTTGCTGCCTTGTGAGCAAAACATTTGGAAATGGAGCGGCGACATAAGGAGCAGAGCTAAATCAACATAATGAAGGCGGAAAATGGCTCCTCTGGGAAGCGTATCCAAATGACAGACATCTCAACGACTCCATCACGAGCGGCATCATTGTTCCAGATGGATGACGTTAAGCTTAAAGCAATAGTTTGCTTGCGATTTGTAGAACACTTGAACTTTTCGGCATTATTAGATTAGGTGATTAGATGAAACCTTAATGGTCCCCATGGGGGGAAGCGGGCTTGTTGCAGCAGCAGAGAGGAGGATCTAGATAAGAATTAAACAAATACAAAGACAAAACTTCATGCAACTTGTACAACAGAGCATGATGACTGATAAACTACTCTGTGGATTTAGAATGGATGCAGAGGGATGGAGCAACACCTGACTGTGCTGGTGCTTTTTAGCTTCTTTCAGCTCATTGGTTTAGTTTTACGGCACAGAAATCTCATGTCCTTTTCAAAGAATAATTGAATAAAACTCGTTTCCTGCAACATTCTAGTGAAAAAGCTCAGACAAACCAACTTCCAGGCACAGCACACAGCAGAACATCTAGTGAGCTAAAGAGTCTTGGGAGGAGACCAAACTAGAGCTAAAAGGAGAGTGAATATTGGACTTCTGTTCTTATATAACATAACTACAATGAATGCTAGTGTTCATGTGACTTCTGGAGGTGATAATATGTCAGTATCGTGCAATTGGCTCGTTCCGATGCCGTGACCTCAGTGCCGGCCATTTTCATTTGGGCTATTTTGTTAGCAGGACGAAGTTTAAATTAAAATCTCACACTCGCCTTTGGTTTCCTGGTTGCTTTAAGAAATGGCAAACTCTTTCTTCAAGACACTTGAGGACACTTTGAGCATCAAAAGACTATTTTTACAGACTGGAAATGGTTTATCTTGATTTGTAAGTGCAGATTATCCAGAGTAACCAGGTGCAGCAAAGAAAGACTTTGCTGTTAATTCTGTCAATTGTCATTTTTCAATGCTAAGAGCACCCCTAAAAAAATGTTTTTTTTTTGTAATTTGACTGAACTGATCCTTTTAATTGGTTTACAAGGGGAAAGAAGGCCATGAAATTTACTTATGGTTCCAAAGTAGGACATGAGGAAAGGAGTTTGGGACCCACTGGTCCAGACCTAAATGCATGTGGTTCATAAAAGCTTTTACATGTGCTGTAGGGAAGCTCTAGAAAATAAAACATCCAAAAAAGAAGAAGAAAGAAAAAAACAACAACATGACAATACATCACTGACTGACTATATGATCCGTAGCAACATACACACATACATAGCAGTGACAGAACAGAAACAGAACGAAGTGTTTGACGGATTGCTTAAGAGTTTTATCTTGAAATTGTCAATGCTGCCTCTCCAGGTATTTGCAGCAACACAGAACAACACATTTTCTTGTGTTTTAATGCAATATTCTCAAAACTCACACCCTTGTGTCCTCAAACATAAGTGCAACTCTGAAAATACTACTTTCAAAGTATTTGTCTGTCCTCCGTGCCAAACTTGGCCAAAGGTAATTATGTCTTCTCTGCAATTATAGATAACAGCAGTAATAATAATAATAATTAAAAAAAGCCTTACTGTGAAAGCTGCATACAGATTAACATTATAGTTAAGGCAGACAGTGGATGTACTCATTTTAAGATGAGTGTTTAGAAAATGAAAATAAAGGGGGGAAAAAAATAGAAAATATTCTTCCAGAGTAAAACATGTACATGCCGCCATTAAAATTAACCACGGTGGATGGATGGAGGTGTAGCATAGCGATGGTTTCAATGCACGTCTCTTGCACGTGGCGGGACGGCGCTGGAAAACAAAAATAATTTTAGCCTCCATTATGCCGGCTGAGCAGAGAAGCGTTAAATGAGGGACCTGCCAGTCACCCACGGAGCAGATTTACAGATATATGAAGACATTCCAGCGTGAGAGTGTTGCCACGATACTACCCTTTGAGTACAAAATAAAACACATCTGCTCTTTGATTCAACTTCCTGCTTCCCATCTCCAGGTACATGACTAATGAGCCCAGGACAATACTGCACATATAGAGCTGCTGCAAATGTTCTCTTTTTCCATTCCTCTCTGCTCTCTCTTCTTCCAAACAAAGAGAACTTAGCTGTTACCTGTAGAAACCCTGATACTGCCATCTACATCTTTCACTGCTGATTCTGCTTGGACAGAAAGCCTCAACCTCCAATCGCCTGTCTTCTCCTCAAACCCCTCTGCTAATGAACCCTATGATGGAATTCAGGCTTGGAGGGATGCTGATCATCATTTTAGCCAACATTTGCCTTGTTAGAATATTTAAATGCGTCAGGAAGTTGAACTTATGGGCACAAGCATCCATCCCTCAACTCCCGCTCTGAGCCTTGAATTTAGCTGCCGGCGTCTGCACGTCCATCAGTGCGGTGCCATGGAGATTCAGTTGTTGCTGCAGAAAAATAAGCATTCAGAAGGGGACTCATTAGAGGTGTGAAAACAGACCGATGGAGCAGGTAAAGTGAATGAGATGGATGACCTGAGCCGCGGCAGCCCCTAGGATGAAGCCAGGATGTGACTAGTATACATGTTGCGTGACAGCATTGATTAAGGTGCTCGCCGGCTAATCCGCTCCCTCTCTGTCTCTCTGCATCTCACTTTCTGACTCTCATACAGATGTAGAGCGGGTAGATGGAGCGGTGGTGGAAAACGGTGAGGGCGGAGGGAGAGGAAACATCCAACACAGGATGTGAAGTTTGTCCATGAGTCTGTTGACGTTTTAGCTCTGAAATGTACCGTACTTTACAATTTGGCCGACCATTTTCAAACGTGAGTTACAGTTTAATACTTTTTTATGTGTTTTTCTTACCCTTCCAGGCAGCCATTGGTTTCCATGGTTTTCTACAGCCTGTTAAAACGTGTTCACACTGAGAGGAGCTCTCTCTCGCTGCTGAAATATGCGATTAAAACGTCTCGGCCCGTGCGACCTTCATCAGGTATGGGCATCGTCACAACACTACAGATGACCACAGAGATTGGTTTGGCTGATGATCACCTTGAACGTACTCAGAGCACATAGAGTGGATTTAATATGTTTTATAACACTGGAACATTCAGGATGTTTTCCTCTTAAATTCACTCCCTCTTTCCCACCGTTTGCCCTCTGGAGTGTTTTGAGGTCACATGGAGGCTGCCTAAGATCTATCGGTATTGTTATATTGAGTCATTTTGTAGCTTTCTAATTTGTTAATGCTATTTTCTCACTGGTGGCACATATTGTTTGAGTTAGGGTCAAGGTGATCATTGACCAGACCAATCTCTGTCCTCTGATTGGATGGCTGAAGCTGCTCCTGTGTGGATATATATGGAAGTGATGTGATGCTGGCCACATACTGATGAAGGTTGGACAGACCAAAATGTCGTCCAGTAAATATTTCAGAAGCAAACACATTCGGGGACTAACTGACCTCAAACAGCATTGATGTCACTGCACATTTCTTTGTCTGTGTCTGACTTTTAGGCAAACAAAAGCAATATATATATAATTCTTCCTTCATACACTGAAACATGAAATATTTACGCTGTGTAATTTAAATGCTTTTAGCATTATTAGTCAGGTCAGATGAAATTAAGGAAATAGTGCATTTAAAAAAATTATTTTGTAATTGTTATTGCAGGTTTTGCACATACAGTATGAGGGTTAGACTTCTACACTTCTAAGACAGTGCCATCAAAGCACAGGGGTGCTCAGAGGAACAGTAATTTGATCATCTACAGCTCCATAACAACTGGACAGCTGCATTTATGGAGGAAGACGGCGTGATACAGTTTCAAGCACTGGATGGATTGCCATGAACTTTGGAGCCCAGAGGATGAAGCCTTTGGTGTTGAGAGGTTCTGACTATCAACAAATCGCATGAAAACACCAAAACCAAAGATGCATTAGTCCTCTTTTCAACTTCAAAGCTTCTCTACCTCGCCCGTGCCTCTCAGCCACCAGCCTATTCGTTTGTACCGAAGAGCTAAATCTTTAAAAATGTATTCTTAAATATATATTTTCATTTTAAACAGTTTAATAATTCCCTAGTCTTCAGCACGTTACTCAAACAGGAGTATCGTGCATTTGTTGGGGGCTATTTCAGCTGCAGATTAATATAGATTTTATGTGCTAGTTCGTATTTAAAGAAGCAGGACGGTGTTTTGGGGGACTGAGTCGAAATGAACTACAGTGAATGTGTTAATGGCCATGAGGGAAGATGTCACCCAGTGCAACGTGTGTCATTTATGTTGTTTTTGGACTATAATGGATCCCTATGGTACAGAGGAATAAGATACAGCAGGACATGGCTATGCAGCCAACAACTCTCAGGAGGACAAATTGGTGACAGTGCAGCACTTTACGAATGGAACTTCATTCTCCCCGAAAGCACTGGATTACGTGGTAACCAGGAGGGCTGGTACCCGACGTGATTAAGCAGAACTTGATTTGACACGAGAGTAAATGAAAGAATTCGTGTTGGATTCTATTATGTGTTTCGGTGCAGGGGCAGAAAATGCATTTATTCCCCCCCGCAATGAAACCGACTTTGCCTTGCTGGAACCGAGTTTCTCCAGCTCGGATATTTTTTGGCCTAATTGCAGCCACTGGCTAAATCCTATCCATTTGCATCGATCTCCTTTGAAGAGAGATGCAGATGAGCTTAACGAGTGTGCTAATTATGCTCGCTCGGCGTGGGGAGCCTGCTGTAACCGCAACTTTGTGTGTGTGTGCGCGTGTGTGTGTATGCATATTAGAAATTTTATGCTTGTGCATGCCTGAGTGTTTGCTTTTGTACGTGCATAAATACTGGGGACAAACAACCTGACATTAAGAAGAGAGTGACTTAGTTTGAATGCCGTGCAGTGGATTAATGCTGAGTCTGAATGCGCTTTGATTGCTTTGTCTGAGAGCTGCACGTACAGTCAGCTCAGTAGCAGAAACAACCTGCCATTCCGTCCACAAAAGAAGGAAAATTGAACTATTTTGCTGAAAACATCCACAGGACAATGTTTTTCTGTGCTGACATGAGAATGGAGACAAATGCTATTGTGTGTGTGTGTGTGTGTGTGTGTGTGTGTGTGTGTGTACCTGAGGCTGTTTTGGTCCAGTGTATGTGTGCGCATGCTGCTCTGCCAGCCAGTGCAATGGCAGTGACTGGTGTTGTCTCCCCCAGCACACAATAGCCTGGACACCCAGACAAAATGTCACTCGACAGGCCCGTCTCTTCTATCTCTCTCAGCCTGCCTTCCTCCCTCTCTCTCTCTCTCTCTCCCCCTCCCCTCTTTCTTTCCTCTTTGCTGAAAGCGATGTAGTGACATGGACGAGTGACAGAGCTGGAGCATGAAAAGCTGTGACACCGGGGCACAATACGTACATTTGTGACTAAACATCTCGGAGACATGAAAGCGCCCTAACAGATAGATAATTGGCCGCGGCTGCGGCTTCTCAAAGCGAGCCGGCGACAGTGAAGGGCTGCAACCGTCAAAACACATCAAGGTTAATGGAGAATTTCAGAAATGTTGGGTTCTTTTTAAATCTCGGTATCTGGGGGGGGGGGGGGGGGGGGGGGGCACGCCACCCAGCAGGCGATGCTTTCGGCGCACAAAGGATATTTCTTTGCTCTGAGGATGGAGCTGTCCTGTTTTCGATTTCTGCTGTTCCCCTGCCGCATTGTCACTCTGAGACACGAGAAACTCAGCACAACAATGAAGGAGGTGGATGACATTTCCAACAGTATGGCCATGCAAGATTCCCATTTCCACAAAGCCTCATTCAGGGCGAAGCTTTTTTCTTTAAATAATGACAACTTTGAGGTCTGGCTGAGGTGTCTCCATCTGTCTTTTCACCTGCTAACGACAAACAAAGCAGAATTTTTCATTTTTCTGTTCAGGAGACGGGCTGTTTCCACTTTATTTGCCGCGCATTTAAATTCCCTCGCAGAACAAAGATGCATCGCCACCAGATACACCGAACATTATAGCAAACAAGAATAGGAAATTGGATTTTCAAAACAACCCGCGGCAGTACATTAATTCGAGAGATTCCAGGTGTGCGTACACTTGTTTGTAAATGTGGAAATGGAAGGCCAGGGAGCATCTTTCCCATGCATCTTTCGTGCCATTGTCATACTCCTGCAAAAAGGTTGCACCAGGATGAAGTAAAGTGTTCGCCGACTGCAGCTGTCATGTAAACGTGTAGGTAGCGAGACAAGCACAACCACTTCCCATTTGCAGGATGCGCTCCCTCGATTTCCTCGTTCAGAGCGAGCCGTGTTGTCCTCGCCAGACGAGAGCCGACCGTTTCCTCGGACGGCGGCTCCATCACGAAGAGACAGGGCCGAGGGGTAAACAATCTGAGGAGATCAGACACGTACATGCGCACGCTTCTGCTCAAACACGGCGGGGTTTGGCGGAGAGTAAAGCAGTCACTGGAGAAGAGAGGCGAGGACAGGCAGGCGGGCTGGCTGAAGTGAGATGGATGTTGGCTCTTGGAGGAACCTCCCAGCACATGGCTTCTGGGACTCAGAGATAATTTGCTGCTTGTCTGTGAAAACAAGATGTAAAGCCATACTTCATTGTTGTCCTCGCAGTGCCGCCTGCCGCGGGCCAGAACGAAAACGACCTGTGTTTACGTGTGTGTGTGCGAGTGCAGCATCCTTCTGCGTGCAGCCCAGCGCGGGCAACACTGCAAATCGGGCTAAATTAAAGTCCACACGTCCACGAGCACACACGCGCCTAACGGAGACACACTTACTGTGTCAACGCTCGGCAGCTCGCAAAAACAAACACCCACACTGGCTACAGGTTCAGTTCACAGTTGATGATGAAGGTTTGTGACTCATCAGGCTTATTTTTAATTAGCTACATGGTCATTAAAATGTGCTAATTGTATGCATTGTGCTAATGCTGTGTCAAAGTCAGCTAAGGACGAGGCTGGACGGAAACTGTGGTTTAGCAACTCTCCAGTAATGCAGTGTGACCCTGTGTAATTTCAATATGATAATTGGAAGAAGTCCCCCTGCCCCCCCCCTCTCTCTCTCTCTCTCTCTCTCTCTCACACACACACACACATGCAGCCTCTCTGGACTAACTTTGGCAGATGAGAAAGCAGTACAGCACCCCCTTTTGGTGGGCCCTCTGCAGAGATTAGTATATTTTCATCAAAGAGCAACAACAGCTTCAGTCACCAACACCTCTGCTGGCTGGAAAACACATCAAACATTAGGAGTAATTCACTAAAGCAACAAAATGCACCGGCGTTTCCCAAATTGCAGCGATGGACAAAGTGCTGCACCCGCCACGCCGCCGAGCCTATCATTCAGTGTTATGTGGCAATTTGGTGCATACGGCAATGCTGAAAATGGGCAGTCTGAAGCCCTTTCTGAAGCCAAGCAACCCCTCTGAGAAGAAAATTAATTATTCATACAAAAGCGGCACAATAGTATAATTCAGCCCTGCCATGAATAATGCATTTCAGATGTGAGGTCTTAAACAAAGCAGAGGTAAAAAATAAAAATGTGTTTCATTTTCTTTTCCATTTGCGAAGCGGAGGTCAGTGAATAATGGTGACGTTAGAGCCTTTTCTGTCCACCAGGCTTAGCCCTGATAGCACCAGAGTTATCACAAAATGGAATGAAGTAATGATATAATAAAGTGCTTTGCCACGGTTGCACAGTATCTGTTCTGCAACAGATACATGAGAGCTTTGAAAGTCACTGACCAGCCATAGGAGCATAAATTCCCTACACTCACCCATACATAGCCCCAGTCGAGGCCTGAAGGCATCACAATGCCTGCTGAAGTGTCACGTCAGTGTCAGATCTATTTGGTAGAGTTATGAAATTTGCCCGTAGGCTGAAACTGTAGCACGGCATTCGCCATTTTGGTTCAAGCCTCCAAACGGATAACGGATACGCTTGGTTTAAAGGTGGTGCTGCTTTCAAAGACTCAGCCGAATGTCGTAATTACGACCAAAAATGTATGACTCGAAAAAAATAATGTCTTTCCTAATTGTCAAGTGAGACGTTACTTGTTAGCGTGAATGTGATTTGCCATATTATTTTAGTCATTGTATTGTGTGTATGAGTACTGGCATGTGTATTTCATTTTAGGCTACTTATTTTCACATAATTGTAGAATAATTTTATGCAATTATATACAATTAATTTATGCAAACATTCGTGACTTCATAGATATTGTTAAAATCCCTCAGCTGAGCTGAATTTCCGCTCTACCTCTCTCCGTGGCACACATTTTTACAATGTATTCTATTTTCTGTTACATTTTGTTTTAATTTTTGGTTAGTTTTGTTTAGCCTCGTGCGCGGGTAAGCCACCATCGATAACGCCGGAGTTCAGAAGCAAGAGTTTACGTAACGACAGTGAAGGCAGCATCGCCGTTGGTCTTCCGCTTGTCGGGTACGCACGCAGCTACACAACATGACCGCTTCTGTTATTGTCCGAAGGTTAGCAGCTCTGTCAGGGGCTTCGGCGGTGGCACTTGGGGCATACGGGGCTCACGGTAGGGACTCTTTATGAACTTACATTGCGTACGCATGCATGAGTCTTTCCATTGGGTTGCATAGTAAAACACAGCCAGGAAAGACTGCCATGTCCAAAACCTCCTTCCAAAAGACGTCAATTTAAGCTTTGCTTACTTATCGACACAGCTGTACAACTCTCAAATATTAACGGCCCACATGTTTTCTTCTTCTGTAGGCTAATTATTAATTCGGCATCCGTACGACACACATAGCAGCACGTTATTTAAGTAAATTACTTGGGTAATGAAGGTGACCCGCCTTCACCATGCCATGGTGGCAGGAGTCTAATTTAAGGAGCGGGTGAATGGTAGCTCATAGCAGGGCTGCGCTGACCTCTGTTATCGGTGTTGAGACATCTGTCGTATTTTACACTGCACTGTAGGTGACAACACAGGAGAATGCACAGACCACTGCTATCACCCCTGCCAGTGCTCTTTAGATTTGAAGAAATGTGCTGACACACAGCTGCGTGACAGTAGGGGAAGAAATAATTACTAAATTAGCATGTGGAGGGCCTCAGGGAACCTTAAAGAGGGGTCTGCCATTAAAATCCGCATTAAGTGTGTGTCATCTTCAGATTGTACATGATGGTAACATTTCATATCACTTACTGCATTATTTCTTTGTCCTACTCCGTGTTTCTTGTTTTAGGTTTCAAAAACAGGGACCCTGATGATTACCAGGTTGTGGTAAGTAAATACAACTGTGAATAGGAAATTTGGATATTACAATTTATTTAAAACCTTCCACTTAGTCACTGCCGCAGTCTCCTGACAGTGTCTACTTCAGCGAGCTTGTCGGAGATCATGATCCTGATTATGCAGTTTTGAGAGTGCTCTTAGAATGACTGTAGCATTTTTCACTCACTCAAACTTGTGGACTTGCAGTATTGGTCTGGAAATTTTCTGAAAGTCAGACAACAGGAGAGAGATTTTAAAATATCTCTTTAAAGTATATCTAAACTTGCCACCTCCTCCCTGACTTCACATGCGTGCTGTTATTGGCAGGGGTCTGCACGCCCACTGCCCAAAGGTTGCAGCCCAGAACCATCCCGACCACAGCAAAAGAAGGAGAGATTTAGTAAATACAGGTGGAAGCAGGGTCTCTGCAGATAAATACACCGCCACACCCTTCTAGTTGGTCATAAGTGATGATTGCGAGGGATTACTGCTGTATGAGACGATACATTGGTTTTTAGTAAAATCCTGCGTACCTTTAAGGATGAAAATATTCTTCAGTATGTTAGATTCAGTCAAATGACAGATTTTTCTGAGAGCTTTGTCTGTGTGTGTCTGCCTCTGCAGCTTTTTGAAACCGCCAACAAGTACCACTTTTACCACAGCCTGGCCCTGCTGGGGGCTGCCCACTCTGGCAAACCTGCGGTGGTGAGTATGGAAGCCTAACACCAGCTCTCAGGCCTGGATGCACTTGAGTGTTCTTTAAAATTGAACCAGTGTGATAGTGTCAGCCTGCCCTCACTTAGAACAGTTTTCCTTTAGGCCGTAATTACAGAGGATGCTGTTTTGAACACACCTGTGGCTAACCGCTGGGAATGGAGCAGTGAAATTGCATTTTTACAAGATTTCCCTTTGCGTGTGTCCTGGTTTTATCACATTATGAGCAGAATAGAATTTCCAACACAATGCAAATGCAATGTCAAGGCCATTCAAAAATACATTACCCTGAAAATATCTTACTGAAAATCAACAAATGAACAAACGCATGAAAAGGAGATGAATGCCGGATTATGTGTGATCTATGTCATGGCCAGTCCAGTCAGGATCTCTTGCATCTCTTGAGCTTTTGGAGAAGATCATTTGGGCTGGACAGTGATTGCCAAAGAATACATGCAAAAGTTGGGAGCAGCTCAGCTAATTTGCATTTGAAGAAGTAGAAATTATGATCTGGTAATGCTCAGTATAGAGCATTTGGTATTAGTTTACTGCATTCATTGTACCAATAACCAGTAAACCACCAGCTGCAACATGCTGACTACACAGGACACACCTCTACCAGCCTGAGTCAACTGTAATGCTTGAACACCATCTGCTGCTTTTGAGCCAGAGTGAAAACTAGTTAGATCATTTTGAAAAAATAGCAGAACTAGAGAGGACTAAAAGTGATGGTTAAACCCTCCAGCTTCTGCCACAAGTGTTAGCAGCACAAATGCAAACTGGGTCCTTGAATTCCAGAATCATTGTCTCGTATGAAAAAAAACAAACCCTAAAAAAACTACCACTCATTTTGAAAAGGGTGAGGGGTGCCATTGAATGGGTACTTCAGCTCATCTGACAGGACTGTGAAGGTGCACTGGATCAAAAAAGGTTGCTGTACTCCAAACAGCATTGAATTTGGTGTTATGAGAGGGGAAAAAGGTGGCTTGCAACCAAAGCGGAGCAAAACATTTGGCCTCTATTGCTAAAATGTTTGGACAGGCTGGTTCACCCCGGCCCAGTACAGTCACCTGCAACCGCTCAGCCGTGTTCTGTGGCTGGTGGCAGGCTGCATATTCTCACTTCACATCCATTCTGTTAACGTCTTGTTCGAAGGATGTTGTGTGTGTGTGCTCCCACTGTAACGTTTTTTTCAACATTAGTGGTTTTGTAACATAACAGCCCTTGAGCTGAATAATACAACAGTGTACAAAAACATAATCACAGAGATGCCAGATCAGCCCACCCTCTATTACCCAAACACATCCGACCAGTAATTTCTTCAATTCAAAGGAATAAATAACAACAGCACACAATATTGAAAAAAAACATAAAACAAGATAGTTGCAGAGAGGGAATAGATAATAGCCCTTGTGTATCAATTTAGTTGAAAGAGCAGGATAAAAAGAAACGACTATAAAACAAACCTGCCTGACTCACACAACAGTGGATTCAATAATTATTTGAATATAAAAGGAGCACTGTGTTGTGGACTCCATGAAGGTGAGAGAATCACCCCAACCCAGGCTTTCCCTTCAGGTTATGCACTATCTCCAGGTGATACATCACCAGTTGTACCGGCGGTGGTTGCTCGTCTTTCCATTGCGTGGCTCTGCATTTGTTGGTTGTGATAAGAACAGTTCTAATGAATGAGAGTTTGTCTTCCAGTGCACACACCTGTGATGCCGCGCTGCACGTGTTTGAGTTTAAGAGCACGCTACGCTTGATTTAGCTTTCAGTGCAGCGACTTTTTACATCTGCAGCTGGCTGCTAACCCGACACATTAAGAAAATACAATTAAAACTGTTTTTCCTGCGTGTCTCCTCTCCCTCCCCTCTACACAGGCTGGTACCCTCCTGATAGCCGGCATGGGGATGTTCTGTGGCGCTCTGTACCACCAGGCCCTGACAGGGGACCCCAGTCTAAGAAAGGTGGCTCCCACGGGGGGCATGGCTATGATCGCTGGCTGGCTGGCCATTTTACTCTGAACTGTAATGGTTCGCAACCCCTCCACAGGGCCAGTACATGACACTAAGCTGTCAGATTGTTAATGGATGAACTGGAGAGCTTGTGAGAGTTGGCTGAGAGGTTTAAAGTGTTGAGTTATGTCACACATCTAACCGCTGCCTGCCCTGGGTTGAGGGTGTCAGCGGGAGATAAGGTCATGACAGGATTATCACTTTTCTGCTCTTGCTGTCTGTTGATTGGTGACCTTTGACTTTTTTGTTTGAGTTAAAATGGATAAGCAAATGGATAGAGTGTGTCATGCATACGCAGTTTGTTGTTCTGACATTTTTGATGGCAGTAAAGAAAATCACTAATGAGCAGACAGAAATTCCCAGTGCTATACATGGCTTTGACTTTGAATAAAATAGTAGTATGGCTTGTTTCTTAATTTTTACTATATTTTCCCTTACTGCAGTAAATACAGTTCATATTTCTGTACATTTATACAGCATAGGTATGGCAAATAGAGTAAAACTAAAGAAAGCAATATGAAGGATTTGAAATGAAATAAATACTTTTTCTTACACATTGTTTGGTTGTCTAATTTCTTCACATGGCTGATTGTTATTGGCTCGCCAAGGGTTCGACGGGTTCATTATGTGATCAGCTTCATCCGATTGTTTGTCTGCCAGCAAGCTCAAGATCAAATCTCAACGATGAACATGCATATTTGCACAAACTGAAGGCAGGAGGTATGCACAGGATCATTTTAATATTTGAATTTCTAATAGCAAAATTCCTAAAGTAACAGGAAGATACAAGGTCTGAAAAGGAAAAAAAGGTTTTGTACTTTGCAGATATGATTCCTATGGTGATCCCCTGAATTCTGTGGCGCCACCAGCAGGCCAAAGTTTAAATTGTGACTCTACTTGCAAAACTTCGTGTTAACTGCTAATTAGCAACTATTAGCATATTAAGACTAAAATAGTGAACATGGTACATTATACTTGCTTAAAATCAGTGTGATAGCATAAGTTAGCATTAGTTTTACATTGTGGTTAATCATATAGATATACAGTACATTATATATTTTTTGACAAGCTTCTCCTCTGTATATTATTGTTTAGTGAAAGTCCTTGCATGGTAGTTACCAGAAGAAAGTTTACTACCCATACAGCAGGCATGTCAAACTGATTCCATAAAGGGCCGTGTGGCTGCAGGTTTTTGTTCCAACCAAGGAGGAGCCCACCAGGCCAACCAATCATCATCAAGGGATCACTTAGTTATCAGCTGAAGACTGAGATCAGCTGATTAATTGATTCCAGCCAGGTGTGCTCCTCCTTGGTTGGAACGAAAACCTGTAGCCACACGGCCCTTTATGGAATCAGTTTGACATACCTGCCATACAGCATTCTGCAGACCACCTCCAGTGCTAAGTTTGGCACATGCCTCTGGATCAATGCATCCAAGGTGGGTTTACAGCTGTTGGAAAAAATGCAAACCAATCACAATTGACTGAAGCCAAGGCCGGCTGAAGAGATGTCCTCAGTGTAGTTTTTTTGTAAAGAGTGGATACACCCATAGGGTTCACTACCTATGGCAGTCAAAATAAATCGTCCCTCTTGCAGTGCTGCATGTCTCCACAGCCTCGAGCATTTGATCCTCTCAGTGGTAGAACACAAAAGAGTTCATTACCCATGGCCTCCCCTTAGCCGGGGCCGGGCTCCAACCACTCCGCATTCAAATTGAAAGTGAAATCCATTGACACACTAATTTGCCTTCCTGACTGTAGGCCCACGAATGGGGACCTTTAGAAAATAGCTGTATAAATCTCCGGGTCAATTTGCCGGGGTCGGCACATAAGCCGGGGCTCTGCTCAGAAGAGACGGCGCCATTGGCTGAGCGCGTTGCCAATGAGCTCTCGATCATGACTCATAAAACCCTCATTAGAATTAAGTAGCTATTGGGAAGCATTCTGCTGTTCCAAGACCAAGCAATCAGCACAGGAAGCTCTGACACCCGTCACGTATCTGACTCACAACTTAAAAGCTGATGGGAGACACCTGACTGAAAGTCACAGGGTGTTCCGCGCTGTCATCAAATTTCCAGCTACTGGTTAAATACTTGAGGGGGAACTCATGTGATTCTCTGGCAAGACGTGAGCCACACATTTTGAGCAGTTTCACAGAGGAGCCTTATTTTAAGGCTATTTATTTCTCTCCTCCGCAGCTGACAGTCAGATGCCGCCGCTGCCAACACAGCACCTCTGTGCTAAAAATCCAACTGGAACACGATGTTCTGCTCTGGCAGATCACATTTAATGTGCGAGCATGAGAGAGAGGGCGAAGTGGAAAGTGAGATAAAAAGACACACTTGCGTCAATAACTTTCCAGGTTATTCAGACAAAGCTATTCAGTCCTCTCACTGTGTATATGATAATATTTTTCTACTCCTACTCCTTTCATGTGGCTATTTCATACTGATCTCATTTCAAAGTGAGTAAAGATCTCTACCGAGTGATCTAAATCAATTAATAAAGTAGCACCCTAGTGGCACACACCTCAAGTTAATTAAGGAATATGCCCCATATGAGCACAGTGTAACAAGAACTATTAAACTAGTATAATTGTTTATTCTTGACTTTGCAAGTATATTTTGACAATACCAATCTCAAGTCCACTTACTAGATTTTTCTGTGCTTTTCGACCATATCACATGGTCTTCATGTGCAAATGGCATTATGAAATAAAATCATTACAGCTACTGAGCTTGCATTTCAACATCTCCATGACAACTGAGCAGACTCCATCCCCGATGAAAACTGTGTGATGTGTGGTTGAAAGCTCCAGCAAAAAAAGCTTGTAGGTGGACTTTTGAGCTGGGATTTTAAAAGTAACATATGTCTTAAAAGCTGGATTGACATGCTACGCTGTGGCTGGGTTGTAATTCAGCCCTGCACATAATCCAGAGTTTGCAGCAGAGAAGAATCCCCACAGCATGACGCTGACACCATCGGGCCTCACACTCGGGATGCGCCAAACGTCATGGTGTTTAGCGCGATGGCTAAAAAGCTCAATGTTGGTCTCACCATGCCATAGAGGCTGCTTCCATCTGACTTCAGAGGCTCCCACTGGCCTTCTGGCAGACTGTAGCCCAGATGTCATGTGAGGTTTTTCCTTCAGTTTTGTCACTGGCATGGGTGTCTGGCTTTGTTTTAAAACGGGGGAGGCGGTGCTATTAAAACCCAGAATTCATCAAGAAGAGTATGTAATTGGGTGGACCGGGAGAGGAAATGATTATTAGAGGAATGGCTATTTCATATTTTAAATTATATTCATAAAAACAGCCTTTGTAAGAGTAGGTTGCAGGCTATTCCATTCCCAGTATTCTAGGTTCGTCTGCTGTTGCATGGGGTGACAAAGAGAGCGGGACAGAAAATTAGCTTGAAATATTAAAAGTACTTAGATTAAAAAAAAAAAAAATCACCCTGGGCATGTGCGTAGTGGAAAAAATAAAAGGTGGGCAAACTATAAATGTCTGCTGGTTGCACTGTCCAATGTAAACCAATGGTGAGCTCATAAAAAGTGGGAAAAGTGCCTTTTTTGGTTTATTTAAATATTCGGAATTAGTTTTTTTTTTCTGAATGAAGCATTTTCTGTTTACGACATGTGGCATATTCTGGTATTCTCCTGGTTTTAGGAGCATTTTTTGGACATGTATCCAGTGCGTTCTGAATATTCGTCTCCACCGGGGCTTTTATCGCAGTTTGAGACTCAGGGCCTCTTGCCTGTTCATGGTCAGCGCTGTGTGTCGCCTGGCCGGCAGCGTGTGAGGCCGGGGGAAGAGATGCATGCACAAGACAAAAGCCCATAATTCTGGCTGGAAGGAGAAACATAAAAGACTTGGATATCATCAGATTTTGCTATGCACGCAAATGTGGCGACGCTGACCTTTTCAAGCAGGCGGTTGAATGAATGAAAGAGGGCGTAAATGGGAGCATTAGTGGCGTAAGCAATGTAAACAGCTTAATAGGAATACTGTCTTTTTCAGAATAAGGGATGGAAAAACTGGAATATTTTGTGCATGAGCCACAACAGCTTTAGTGGAAGAAGCCTATTGGCTGAACCTGCGATGATTTAGGTGCATCCTATTAAAGGGGTCAGCGATCAGGATCAGAGAGGCCACGTCAGGCGATTTGATTCAGCTCTAAAACAATAAAACACGAAAACGTCCAAGTGGGGGTGAATATTTTTTATAGGCTCTGTGTTGCCGTTTAATCGGCAGACCGTAAAGCGGGATGGTCCGCAGAAGCAAACCCGCTGGCAGAAAGCCTGTCTGGGGTTTTGCCTCTGTGCCAGTCGGCGCTGTTGTGAGCATCAGAGAGAAGAAGCACGGTAGATATTGTTAATTACACCTCCAGGGACTCCCCCTGCACTTCACAAGCTTTCCTCTCCTTTATTTCTCTTACCCTGCAGATGGATTTAATTACATCAGCTTCTTCTGTAGAGGGGGGTTGGTGACTTCTTGTACCATTGATTTCTTGGTCTGAGCCTGTTTTGGTCAAAGATGAAGAGAGCGCTTGTGTGAGAGTCATCAGTCACGAGCGAGTAAGGTGATATATAGCTTATAGGAGCTGATGGGCTGACTGTGGGAAGGCGTGCTTCTCCAGATCCTCACCTGAAGACCTGGAATGAAACTCTTCGCCCAGGCATCTTACATGATTACCCACAGAACCAGGGCACACATGAGTATCCAGCAACAGACGCACACAAGCAATATATTGAAGTGCTTGCTGTATAATACACACCACAGCAGCGCCAAATCCTCTCTCAGGCATCAATCAGGCGGCGGCAGCTCGCACAGTGGAGCGGAATGACTGTAATGGCCGTCCCGAGCGCTCCCGCATCCCAGTCCCTCCGCTGACCTTTTCAAGCCACTTAAATGATGGTCAGCACTATCACACCCCCAGATAGATTACTCCTTCACTTCAATGGACACCGAGGCCCCATCACTGCTGCCCCCTTTTCACGGCTCCGTACCCAATCATTTCACTTCAATCTGCAGCACGGCGATGACGGCCATGCATCAGGGGAGCTGAAGGGATGACACCGGGGTGTGTAAGGGGGGTGGCATTGTTACCGCATCACCATAACCACTATCAGCAGCAGACGCCTCACAGAGTAATGTAACGTCTGGGAACTGTTATCAGCCGGCTGGGGGATGGTGGATGGCGGCGGTGGTCGGGGTTATGCTGCGTAAATGATAACTGTCTATAATGACACAGTCAAGTTTTACAGCTGAGAATAAAGGTTGAAAGTAATGAATTAACTTTTCTCCTGTGTCAATAACACGACACGAAACAGTACTCGCTCATCAGTGCTAATTAATGGGAATATGTGAGTTTTTGGGGGGACTTTGAGCACAGACAGCGATGTGCAGACAAATGTGAGTTTCAGAACAAGTTCAAGTCAAACATGCTGCACAACCCTTCACCCTTCTAGGAGTTAGTATAGAAACTTTCCACATTCTTTACCATTTGTACTAGCAGGTAATGATACAATGTGTGTGATGTATTATGTATGTATATACAGTAATCAAACTTTCAGAGATTTCATACCTTTTTTTTGTTATCAAAGAATTGTTTGGAGCTGTTTCGCCATCGCCCACAGTTTATTTTTTTCCAGGCGTCAGCAGCTCCTCGATTTCCTTTGTGCATTCAGTTGTGGGAAGTAGCGTGAATCAGCAGCACACTCAAAAATCTGAAGCTGCATTTAGTATGCATGCTGCGCGCTTTGAGTTTCTTGATCGCTTTTCTGATGCGAACACACTGTATACTGAAAACCTGCTTAGAATCAGCATGTAGTATGGATTTGGGCCATTGGATCGACAGCCAAGTGCTTTGCTGCACGAAGCATGAACGATTTAAGTATACTATGTTTTGCAAGATTTCCCAGAAATAATAAAGAATGTATTATTTTGTACTGGAAGACGAAGCTAGAACCTCTTTGCCCATTGAAGGGTTAAGATGACACATTGGTTGTAGCGTTGCTGTGCTATATCTTGTATTTATGGACATTTTTATTTTCTTATAAAGCATTTTTATCTGTTTGTACCCTCATGAAGGCAAGCTAGCTGACAATGTTTGGGAAGTACAGCATAGTAAATTAGAGAGGTGCCCTTGATGAGCACGAAGTAGATAATAACAATAGTCAGTTATTGACTTGCTGTCAGAGGTTGAATCTTTGAATATCAGACCTTCTCTTGAAACATTTCCACCACATACCTGCAGCTTCAGCCTGATCTGACTTGCAAAGAGTAAAGATTTTCATGGCAGCACCAGTTCTAGACAGGGGTGATGTGTGGAGGAATGACAAGAGAGCTGGTAATGCTTTTCCACTGCTGCACTTTCTGGGTGAAAAGAGGGCAAAGAAAGAGAGGACGAGTCAAAAGCAGTGAGTTTAAGAGACATTGCACTCATTTTTTTTGAAGTGTCTCAATGTGTCTGCTGAAGGCCAGGGTTGTCTCTTACCTCTCATTTGGCAGGCAGGTGGTGTCACTCCCTCAACTTGCTCATTAAGTGCTGTTTGGTACAGCATTATCTTGATAAATGTTCCACTTACAGCACAGAATAGGCTGATGAATCAGGCGCTGTATGGCAGTATACGGACAGTTCTTCTCACGGTGAGTGAGATTGCAGTGTGGAAGGCTGTAATGATCCATCGACAGGCTGAGGGAGAGGTCTGACAGGTTATTCCAGACACTATCAATCCAAAGAGGTTTAGTAGTGATGCAGGAAATGAATAACTTGGAGGGGAATCAAGGAAGTTTTCATGCATGTATATTAAACAGCAAGCTGATTCCATATAGTGGGGAACAACGAGCAGAGTTCCTGGGAGTCCCTGGAGAACAACCAAAAGTTTCACCTCACAAGAACAAGTTTGAACTTTATATCATTCAGCAAGACCAATTATTTCACCCAATTCAAAGTCTGTCTTTAAAAATATGGAAATTGAGGAAGTATGTTTAGATTTAGAGTAGTTGCTCCTGAAGGGGTTTTGCAACAGTTGTATCCATGAATATGAGAGGTGCTATTCAACCTGTTATTTGTCTTCTGTGACGACGTCTAAAGTCTGAGAAAAAAAAACAACAACCTTGTTTTCTCAGTTTGGGCCTGACAGAAAGTCTCTGTTACAAACTGGGGACATGGACCATAGAAGATGTAGGTAGGCCTACAAGTCAGCGAGGGTCCAATGCAGTGCTCAGGGTTCCTTAATAAGAACCGATGTCCGGTTATGACCCCATGCCACAGCAGGTGGGGAACAAATCCGCTTAGATTTATCTCATGACCTCTTATCCAACCCTTAGTTAGGGAACCACTGGTCCAGTGAAAGATGTGATCGAGTTGCATTGCAAGTGCAGAGTATGTTTTCTGGGGGGGGGGCTTTACTGATGCAGGGACTAAAACTCAGGCTCTCCTAGCCTCTGCTGCAGATTTTGACAACTGTTTTTTTAATCTCTCTTAACTTTATGTAAATGTAATAATAAAATGCTGGAATACCCCTTTAATATGGAGACATTTTGGATTTGTTTTGTATAAGTGGGTGCTCTATGTTGGATGAGGTGCAATGATGACCTTTTTTTTAAATACGTATGAGGTCAACTGTACATTTACTTTTCATTTGAATTGAAATTATTTAGGGCTGTCTGTAAATGTAAAGAGAGAAGAGATTTGATTATTTGGAAACATTCTGGTTGAGAAATTGTGGAATAAACAGTTTTGTACAGAAAGAATTAAACAGTGAAATGCACTGAATTAAATTCACAATTGAGCAATTTTAAAAATCCTGAATCTTGTAAAAAAAAAATTCATGTTGAAAAAATGGCTGTAATATTGTGTTGTATGTTTTGTCATTAATGTAATGCTTTTGTCAAGTCATATGACTAATTAATCAATGTGTTTAATGGACTTTCTGAATGAATCTTGCTCACAGTTAGCACCAAAGATACTGGAGCTACATGAGAAAAGGTTAGTCAGCTTTTATCTTCAGTTGGAAACCATCACAGTATCATTATTCCACCATGTGGAATATTATTTAGATTATGCACCACCATCCACCATCTGTTCTTTCCCAGCTGGCTAATAACAATCCCCACACAAGCCTCTGTGATGGCCTCACACTGGTCTGCTCAAAGTTATAATTCCTAGCTAAACTCATTAACTACATCACTATACCATAATTCATTCAAAATGCTGTCGCATGATAATCCGCCGTGCATAAGCCACCTCTATCCACATGCATTATTAGCAGATGGGAAGGAATCAGCACCCACTCCCACACGCAGCACCCTGCTCCGCCGGTGCAAGGACGCCGCCGCCGTGCTGGACTTCCGACCAGGGCTGCTCACATGCTCATGCATCAAAACACCGGCTGTGCAGTCGCGAAACCGCCCTGCCCCGCTGCCAAACCGTGACACAGCCTTATCTTCTCCACAGGCACACATTTTTAATCACAAACCTGACCTCGCAAATCCGTTTGTAGTTTTGTTATGTGGGGCGTGCGTGCTACACATACTACTAATCCCTGGATCCTCAGAGAAGGACCATGATTTCTGGGACGGTGTTGCCAGGGGGAAGGTGGCGCCTGGGACCTGTTGGAAATGACAGCTAAAGAAGGCGGATTGAAGCACGGGGATCACAATAACAGTAAACGTAGAAGATAGCGAAGAAACTCCCTCGCATCACCGTGTTAAAGGGTGTGTGTACGTTTGCGATGTTTGTCGGCTTTTAGCCAGATAGCTTATGACTCCACGGTGATCCGCGACTCGCAGGCTAACGAGCCCCGTGCTGAGTGCATGTGGGCGCACGGACGTGTACGTGTGAGTGAGTGAGTGAGTGAGTGTGTGTGAGTGAGTGAGTGTGTGTGCATCTATAGATTTTACTGTGAAAACGTGTTTGTGCGAGCGCGTTTGCATTCGAGGTGTGTCGCTGCACTTTTCTTGGGCTGTCCCCTCCTGTCATGTTAGCTAGCATGCTAATTTGATACAGCTAGTTGGCTATGGTGGGCTAATAGAAGAAATTAGCTGGCTGTGGGCGAGGTACCACGTCGACCTTATTACCGTTACTGCAAGTCAAATGCTGTGCCGATACGGTAGCGCAGCAGCCACACGAGTCTATCTAATGCAGCTTAGGCTAATTTGTTATCTATTGCGAATGATATCTAATTAGGTAACGTTAGCTGTCAGGCGGCAGGCTGGCTAATTTGCTCGGCTATTAGCTTAGCAGCTAGACGCAGGGGAGCTCGCTCGCTAATTGACCCAGTTTGGAGGGGCAGAGGCCATGTTGTCATTCCACTCGACTGAACTTTGTTTACATCACAAGTTTTTTGGCGTATTACTGTCAGGGCACCCTATTTTATATGCTTATGTAAACATGTAAATAATTCGTCTTGTTTTTTACCAGTATACCCTACCACTAGTATAATGCTCTTCTACATGCGCTAAATCCTTACAGTCTTATCCTGTCTACACGAAAGTGCATTTTAACTCAACCGATTTAACCCCTTGGACACATTTCAGGTTGCAAGGCAAGATAGAAGAAATGTCGGAAAAGCAGTTAGATAAGTTTTGTTGAACGAGCTGCGTGGTTTGCAGCTTTATTTTTGAGACAGCAGCGGTTTAGCTCTGATTCAAATACAACCTATCAATGCAGAAGTCTAAGGTGTAACAACACTGATGGCATGAGAGGCACAAACTGGGACTACCTTCCTCTAAGATGGTGACTTGTGGCTGCTGAACAGCACACTTTACAATGATCAGTGTTTGTAATTTTGATAAATTAGAAGTTCAAGTGGTCAAACAGGTGCTTGGGTGCACAAAGCTCATGTCAGATCAGATGTTGTATGTTTTACAAATAGTCTGATCAGGGTTAGACACAGTAACAGAGAAGAGTGGCTTGTTTGCGCTTTCAGTAGTCCAATCCAAAACACTGAAGTATTTATTATCATCAGGTTGAATGACTGGATGTTGGATCAAAGCTGCGACACCAGCGTCACATTTTCTGCTATTAAGATTTAATGGTAGTTGTTCCCTGATATCATATGTTCCTCCAGAATTGTCCCACAAAGTCTCATGATTCACGAGAGGCTGTCGAAAACAAGGCACGCATTGAAAACACATCAGTCTTAACAAACAGTGGGCTGAGAGAGATCCTGAAAACAGGTTTAATACGGCTCTGTGTCATAATTGGCACCGTGGCAGCGTAATTCATCGCACGTTGACTGTGTCAGCCATGAAAATAGGCCCGCTGTGATGCTGAAACCCCGAGGATATAGGCTAACAAACCTAATTTCTCTTTCCTCGCGCCCACCTTGTAGAGATGGAGTCCCTGATGAGTGCGGTGGCGCCGCGCTCCCCAGCCCCCGCCAAGAAGCTGTCAGAGGTGGACTTCCGGTCGGGGGCCACCTTGGATCAGCTGTCGTCCCAGGTGTCGGAGCTGGTGCTGCTGGAACAGGGAGAGTTTGGAGATCAGACCGCCTTAGAGGTCCACACTGCCAAGGACTTTATCTTCAACATGCTAGGTATGTCTGTGCGCAAATCACAGTGGAAAAATTTGTTACGCGGTGAGCGGAGTGCCATGATTGTGATGATGAGGGTGGGATGTTAACACATGGAAAGATCTCACACTGCACTCACGAAATAACTGACACCTAGTTTCTTCATTTGAGGTTGACCATTTGGTGTTAGAATCAGAATGACCGTAGCAACCACGTCTGACTGATGTGCAGGAATATCTCATTCTCATTTTGGATATTGCACAGTAACAATATGTTATGGTAACTACAAGCCACTGGGATATTAATTATGTATTGCCTGGAGTTCAATTAACTATTAATACATTTGACTATTAGCCATGGAAGGGAAGCCATGAGCATGCCATGCTGCACGCACGGATGACTCCCTCTCTGTATCTCTGGGTATATGTTTTGCGCGTGTGTGTGTGTGTGACAGCTGCTGTTAAACTCAGTTTGATCTCTACATATTAAATCCTGAAACATGTGTTTTCCCCATTGTTAACACAGATGAATCGCATCTGTCAGTTTTTTTTACCCTCTTTTCATTAGTATGCAGATGTGCATGTTTTGTCCTGTTTATTTACCCAGGGTAGTGTCACTGAAAGCAATGAGCAATCGTATCCAGGAACGCCCTGCTCCACACACCCACCCTGTTAGGTGCCCAGTACAACCACAGTCTGATCGGTTGGCTGCTAAACACGTCTTAACATGCTGTGCTTGAACTCGCAGTGCATTTCAACAAGGACGTCATGCTGTTTTTACTACTCTAACGTGTGTTCAGATGTGGTTAGAGTGGTGAGAGTGATCTTCATTTAGTGCATCTGGCGGCTTTTGTGGTATACTACATGAAAACACTGTGTTTTATGCAAATTGATGCAAAAGAGAAGATAGAAGTGAAAGGTCTAATGTTGACGAGTCCTGCCTTCCCTGGAGGCGCCCTCACGTGCTGCTTTGCATTTCATTCTTAAAGTGATGTTTTTCATTCATTTCTGAGCCTTTTCTCTACTCTTAGACTTCAATCTGTGGCATCTTCGTGGTCGTTTTTGATTCCTCACTTCCTGTCTGTGGAAATGTGATGCCAAATGTAATGTAGGCAAAGAGGACAGAGCTGCAGGATCTCGTTTAAATAGGATGGGACACGGTTCTCTTGTGCAGACCCATTTTATGACTCAGGTTGTGAGGCAGCATGTGTGACAAACACGATCAACACTATAGACTTAGCCCACATTGAAATGATGGACCAAGTACAATATCTTCAATTTAATCCTCTGACAGACACATTACCACATGGTTGTTGTTGTTTTTTTTCAAGTGTTCGATGCAACATTAGAGGATTACAATTTGCGGCCGTGTGGATGTAATGAATTCAACTAAAATTTGGTGTCTTTCGAATGCAAATTTGGTTCTGAATGACATGTTGGAATGCAAACACATCCAGTGTATGATTCTAACATTCATTCTTTCATGCATAATCTGAACTACTGAGAAATGGGTTTGCTAAGGGAGATATGACGCCGTCTCAAATGATTTTTTTTTTCTCGGTTAGCAGTGAGTAAAGAATGAAGTGTGCTTGTTTGTCCAATAGGTGGCACTCTCCCCCCTTCCTGCTGTCCCCTGTCATCCTCTGTCTCTCATGGAAACCAGACATGTTTGGCCGGCATCCTGAAATTTTAGTCAGCACCCTGTCGAGTGTCTTGCTTGATTCACTTCTGTTTATTTCCCGACTTAGAAATTGTGCGTCTCTTGTCAGTCATGGCAAGAGGTCTGCTCTCTGCTAAGCCCTGACACTTTTACTATTGCTGTCAAATTAATAGTATTGCATTGGCTGACAGGCAGCTCCTGGAGATTTCAAACAGGCAGCCTCACCCAGGGAGAAATCACACAAATCAAAATGGCACCCAGGCCTGTTTTTCTCATTTCACTGTATCACCACATCCAGGGAGCGATTCCATTTTTCTGCGTGAACTTTCATCTTTTTTTCCTTAGCTGTTTTTTCTTTCGCCTTGCCCCGTGTTCGGATTTCATTTTTCATGATTCTGGGTGCAACGCCCTCTGCCTTCCTCTTTGTATGCACCTGCTCTCTCTTGGTTGAGAATCTCCAGGTAACTTTTTCCACTTTCCAGGCTGCTTTCTGTGGCATAATCACCAGTGGTTTGCTGGTATTTTTATATCCTGTGCCTCACCGCCCGCTGTGACAGCTCAGACTGTGAAAAGGAAAGAAAAAAAAAAAAGTTTGGTGCTTTCAACAAAGGGAGGACGGCTTTGTGTTGGATTCTAGGAATATAAAGTTAAGTACGCGGTGGTAGCTGCATTAGGAGCTGTGCCTCCCAAGGTCCTGCGGAGGATGAAAGGCAGCACTGAAAGGCAGCACTGAGAAGCAAATATCATCCTTTTGATGGAGGGGCCTTGTTATAGCATGCCGGCCTGCTGGAGGAGGCTCGTCAAGGCTGCATACGTGTGTGTGTGTGTGTGTATGTGTGCATGTGTGCATGGATGCTGAACATGAGTAGCTGTGGCTGTTTTTGCCAGGTTTGTATAAAGTTTGAGCTGCAGAGGGATCCCCACTGGGCTTTTTGCACACTGTCAGGGAAAAGGAAAAAGAAAAGAGATTAAACTGGCATACACACACACACACACACACACACACAAGTGCACCCAGTGAATTTCTTCACTGCCTGACAGATCCGAGAAGAGGCTCTTATTTACCCTCCGTTTGAGTAAACACTGTGGTTTGCCTCCAGGCAAGCATGGTGGGGACTACTGTATATATCTTTCGAAAAACAAAAGTCTGATGAAGGCAGGAATACATCCACAGTGCCGGTGAAGCCGGATCTAGTGCCAGGCCCAGACATACCCCGAACCCAACTTTTCAGATCTCAAAGTTTGTTAGCCGACTTGAGAGAGTTCAGTTCGGAGTTCATCTTCCCCCTCATGTCAGCGAGAAGGATTCTTCTGATCCGAGTTTAAAAAGTCATGAGCGCTGTTCTGCCTCAGTTTTTGTCTGCAAGACGAAAGGTAGCCTGTTGCACGTCGAGATTTTGAGGAATTAATTGTTTTGAAACAGTTGCTCATGTGTGAGTTTTTCCCTCTCCCGGCAGTGCACCAGATCTTCACTTTGTCCTGCAGTCACCTCCGCTTCTTCCCTTCCTGTTGGGCCTCTTACATCAGCCCCTTTGTTTTCCACTATTCTTCACACTTAGGCCACTTAGCTTGATGCACGTTTGGGCTTGAACAGTGATAAGTGGAGATGGTTAGGCAGAGAACGGTGATCAGCATATGAGCGTGTTTCCTCCAAGTCAGGAGAGGCACGTAGGGAAAATTTAGCGCAGTTTGTGGAAATGAAGTTTATTAATCATTTAAAAAGCGTCAATCCGAATTATTGGGTGGAGCCACTGTAATTATTCGGCCAGCGATATAATTTCATAGCCTTATAATACTGTTCTCTTGGAGATCAGGCAAGAGTGTCTAATGCACAAATTTAACTTTAGGAACAAACCAGCTTGAATTCAGGGAGGACAAAGAAAAATGAATCTGCATACGTGAAGGGACTGAATGTAAGATGCAGAAGACAAAGTAACTGACTTCATAGACATTTATCACTGCGCTACTAACAAACAATGAATAAATGCAATGAATGCGGTGATGACAATATATGACATAATGATGACCAGTGTGGTCAAAAGTGGGGGAAGACATTGACAATCAGAGGCCCCATTCAGCAGCTGAGAGGTGTGGGAAGCCAAAAGGAAAATCTCTGAAGTCAATATGATAACTTCACTGGTGGGAAATCCTACTCTTCATCTAAGTACTCTTATTGATCTATAGCATCACACCCACACTGGATTCAGACTTTCTTCACTTCTAATTTTGTTTAGCGGAAGTAGAGCTGGCTGCTTTCAGAAAGTTTTCCGGATGCTGACCCTCAGTCCCTTCTGTGCAGCTCAGGATGCATCTGAATTCGGGTCGGCGGTCCTAAATGCAAGAAAAGACACAAGAACCAAGAGACGACCTGATGCTTGAGTGCCTTCTTCTTTTGCAGTCTTCTATAGAAAAGAGGTGGTGGTGTGATTTTGTCACTTCACTCCTCCTCTTCTGTGCTTCTCCTGTCCTAAACCTTTACTTCCTCTAATTTCTTTCTAGGGGCTTGGAGAAGTTGGTTATATGTCTAATGCTTCCATGTTTAAAAGAGTGACACTTTCTGCTGCTGACTGATACCAAACACACCTTTCTGTGGGTTAATAGGATATCATATACTTAGTAATAAGTGAGTGATAGACAGTGTAATCCAGGTTTAAATGGCATAAGTGGCAATCGTGTTACAAATATATATATATGTACTATATGAAAAAGTATACTGTACAGAGTTAAGAGACACACGCACGCACACACACACACAGATACATCTGCTCTCTGCAGGCATTGTGTTTGGCAAAGTAACTCCTGTCCTTTTTCTGGATTAGGGGTGTGAGTAACCTGTTCTTATTGTTCCTGCACCAGAAATCAACGTGTTAAATCACCACTTTGTGTTTCTCTCATAGTTCCTTCAAAGCATATCAAATTTTCATTTCACTGTCACTTGAGCTTTGTTTTCTGAGTTCACACTGAGTGGTGTGCTCACGTCTGGAGACGTGAGATATTCAGTTCATCAGTTTACTCTAGTTCCATCGTTAAGTGAGCTGGTCATTTGTTACTGATTCTTCCTTCATGCCCTCATGGGGTCTTTTTTCAGGGCCTGTATGCCCAGATGGGGGTCCCGTGCTGGACTAGGCAGGGGGAGAAGTTCACTAGCTCAAAAATAAAATGATCTTGATCTCCACCCTACAGACATGAGTCAGAAGTTCACCTTGAGCTGTGATGAAAAATGAAAAACAAAACCAAACAAAACAAAGCCTGTCTTTGTTTCTGTGTGTGTGTGTGTGTGTGTGTGTGTGTGTGTGTGTGTGTGTGTGTGTGTGTGTGTGTGTGTGTGTGTGTGTGTGTGTGTGTGTGTGTGTGTGTGTGTGAGAGAGAGAGTGAGTGATGCTGCGTGAGAGCCTGCATATTTTTCAGGCTCAGCAGAGTCTCAAGATTTTTCTGTGATTGTTGTGGCTCAAAAAGACTGAATTTGCATTTGTTCCAAAACATGGGGATACATTTTCCAAGCATTATTTTTTATTATAGAATTGGCCTAATTGTAAACCACAAGTCAGTGGTGCTCAAGGAAATCATTACAGTTCCATTACGAGGAAAGTTTGCCTGGCGTAGGTAGGTGATGGGGTCGGGCTCTATAGATAGTGTTGTATTACAGCATCGAAAAATCAATGCACTTCAGCACATGAATGTAAAAACTGACTGCAATCCTGCCCCTTGATATGAAACATTGCAGCAATAAAGCTAGAGCCACTTTGTCACCTTCATGTGTGTCATTAGTGATAATTGCAAGCATTTGTGAGCACACAAAACTCCTGCAAAGATCAGTTTATTTTCTGTTTGTTTAGTTGTAATCCCTCATGCACGTGCATAAAAAAAAATCCTCAGTCAGAGTAGAGAGTTTTCTCTGCTCTGTAGGCTTTAATATTTATCTAGCATTACATTTCTCCTCCCAAACCATCTAACCTTTCTGAGGCTGCCCAAACTTTTATGCGATGTAGTGCATATTTTATTCTGGGTGGGCGGGAAAAAAAATCCGTCCCGGTTAAATTTTAACCATCAGAGTGGCAACGTTCCTTTTGGGAAAGAAGCAGCTCACTTAGCCAGGCTCGCTGCTGGCCCGCCAGGTCATCAGGGTGGCTGGCCGGCCTCTCACTCCAGCCATTAAAGCTGGTGGACTCGTGTGCCGCAGCTGGACGCTGTCTCCACTGCCGTGACTGCCCGCCTCATTGGAGGAGCCCCGCTCTAACGCTGGGAGCCCAGTCGTAGTTTTTAGTGCAGGCTTGCGATCAGGGGCCCACATGGCTGCTCTGGCTGACCGCGTCTCTGTTAATGCCATTTTGGATCCGATGGCCCGTTTTCGCGGGGAGGCCGGGCCAAATCCATGGCGCTGCATCGGTGAACGCCTGAAATATTTGTGTTCAGTTTTCATCAGCGCAGGCACACTGGCGCCGAGCAGCACAGATGAGATGCGTCTCACCTGGCGTAAACGTTGGTCATTGTTGTCCACTGACACCTTTTCCGTTTTAGCACTTAGCAGCATTAAATCTTAATTGCTGGAAAGCTGGCACATCAGGGGAAATTGGTACAAAACACAATGTAGTTGATGTTGATTATGTCCATTCACAACCTCTGTTAAATAAGGCTCTATGACAAATCAACCAACAGCTGTGTGAGAGTTAAACACAGAAGAGTGGCCACGGACAGACGTCACATCATTCATTAAGCGTCTTTCGTGGTATTTAATTAAATTGGACTTAAGGAATGTGGCATTTTCTGTTAGAAGTGTTTTGACATTGCGTGACATATTATCTGCTGCGCGACTCATTTTAATAACCGAGGCTGACATTGTGATTTTTTGCTCTTTCATAATCACACTTCAGCGATTCCTGAGGCGAAGAGGGAGGAATCATTTGGGTTGCGGCTGTCAACTGATACCAGTATCTTCGGCGCAGGCTGTAGCTGTCTGAGCTGCCGGAGAAAACATTTAAAAAGTCGATGTTTGCCACACACCTCGTCGCTCACACACTGGCACTTTTCAGTTACCCTTGAAGAAAAAAAAAAGTTTTTCCGCGGTGTGTCTCGGGATGTTGGAGGGCACAGACTGACAGACGGCTCCCTTCTCCTTTCAAATAATTTAAGCGACATTTCTGAAAGCTCATTAACTTCAAATGGCAGCGTTTCCAAATGCTGGCTGTGCTAATGGACAGAGTGAATAAGTCTTAATATAAAATGCAGGTATGATTCCTGCAGCAGCCAGTGACTGAGAGTTTGAGCAGTACACTGAAGTCATTCAGCCTGTGCCAACTCACCCAGTGTTTGATTCACGTTTTTGGGTCGGAACATGTTGAATATCTGAAAATGTAATTTAAAAGGCTTGTTAGGTTGTCTATCTGGAGCATTATTTAAAAAAAAAACATTTTTTTGTAAAAATATAGCTATGCTAGAAAGTTACGTTCGTTGTGATCTGCAAGTTTTCTAGCTGCTCTGCTTCCTGATTGCTTATAATAGTCCATGTTGGGGACAAAGTTAAGGTTGTGAGTTAATGACTTAATAATTAGTTAATTTGAGACATAATTGATTTCCTAATAGGATTATCAAAGGTCGGGATCAGTTGTACATGGTTTCTCATACGGCGAGGCTACCCCGCTGCCCTAAAATGTGAAAGTAAACCTCCAGTGACACTTTCCCCTTTCAGTGATAATTGCCTGTCACTTAGCGGGACGTGGTATCACAGCGTCGCTGGCATCAAAGCAGCAGTGAGGAGCTGGAAGACACTGACAGCTCCCTGCCTCCTCTCCCTCTGTAGGTGGTTCATGCACACTATGTCTGTCATCACTCTGAGCCCTGTTTGTTGTATTAAACACATTCATGCACAGGCTCATGCACCTGGCTGACACCCCCCCCCCCCCCCAGTTAGATTAAATTGGAGCTTTTCCATTCCTCTTGACTAAAAGGCCTATTTTTGAGCTAATCTCTTGCCTTGATATGAATTCATAAACAGCGAGCAGGCGGGATGGCTCACCTTTCAGCGGCTGGGCTGCCTGAGTTTAATCCTGCTATTAGCGTGCAAGGTGAGGCTGCAAGAGGTGCTGCTTGAACAGCACCGATAACATCCGGTTGAGACGGTCAGGAGTCATTTGTAACGGGTTGAATTGCTCCCTTCGGGACGAGGCTGCTTTTTAAGATTATTGTTATGGCGTGCTCTGCGGCTGTAGTAGAGTTTTATTGTCTGAAACAACAGAAAGGTCACGCAGAGGTAGAGGATGTGCGACAGCATCACCAAGGTGCTCTGACTATTTCAGTGGAGCTACTCAGTGCTTTAAACAGAGCCAGTCGAGCTGTAGCCCTCTGTTTCCACTCTTTATGCTAAGCTAAGCTAACCGACTGCAGTTTTTAGTTTCATATGTAGCGTAAAGACAGAAATGTCTTTTAATGTAATGACTTGAGTTTTTGTTGTCCAGTAATTCATATGTTTTTAACCAGGAAAACCTGTGTAAGTTCAACATATTAAAATCGCTCTGGCCATAATGTCAGGCCGACATAAATCCTGATTTAGGAATTTACACACCGTTTTCACAGTTTCTCTGACGTCGGCTCCTCTCCTGATTTGGTGAATTAAAGGCTTATTTCAAACCAGCCATAGTTCGTGGTGAGTGTTGGGAGAGTGAAAGATGAACCAGGACGCTTTGCTGAGTTTTGTTTTGTTTCTGTGGCGTTTGAATGAAGCGCGTCTTACGATGAAGAAATGACTTTCTGTGAATGAAGTCTGGTGGCTTTGGCAAGAGCGTCATAACTGGTTCTGGTTAAACAAAAATTAACCAAACAAAATGTATCTCTGTTGGGATCCTTTCCATAATGTTGTCAGACACTCAGAGCAACAATCTGAGCCTGTCGGTGGCAAAAACAAACACTTATACTGGACGTACAATGACGGTGCAACACCCGGAGGGATTATATTACAGCCTGTTAGGCAGCTGCCAGCTGCTGCGCTCTCGTTCAATACTGAAAAAAACTGTAGCCACCGTCAGCTACTTGGACACAAAAACACGGGAAAGGAGGGCCCATAATCAGATAATGTGCGACCAGAATTCCTCCTGTTTGTCTGGGACGTTAAAATCTCTGTGGAAACTGCACGCAACGTCACTTTCAATGATTGAAAATGAAATGTAGGTCAAGCTGAAACACAGGAATAATTCAGCAGCACAGTGCAGGGCATTATGTTATTTGTTTATTTTGTGATTTCTAGGTATGTAGATCTTTTAAAAGATGTTTATATTGAAATAATATGCAAGTAGTTTGTCTGTGGTTGTGCTGGTTTTCCCTCTTATGGACATAATGCACAACCGTAGATGATCAAATGATTCCAATCTATCTGGGGTTTTTTTTTAGTAGGAGTAATTGCATGTAATTTTTGTCCGCAGACAAATAAATGTAGAAAATACATGCAAAACAACATGATCACTGGGTTTGCCTCCATCTCTGTTAGAAGAGTCCCAGTTTCAGACCCCGTCTCTCTCTCGCTCTCTCTCTCTCCCAGCAGCCCTCTCCAGCAACAGCATATAGAAGTCATCGGCTTATTTAAAGGAATCCCATTTTCCAGAGAGATTTACGCAGCTATTTTTGGAGTCTATCAAACTAGAGGTGTGTGGCAGTATATTTTCACTCTGCTCTGGCTGTGATGAGAAAGGACGTCTTTCCCATGATGCAGCTGCTCCGCTTCAGGGGGATTTCTCAGCAGCGTCACTTTGTAGCTTCATTTTGAAAGCGGGCATGTCTGAATGCCCTGTGAGGCTATAGTGCAGTCTGTCTGTTGGCTATACATGTGCGTCTGTGCAATTGCTTCATTTTCAGGAAAGTATGACTGTACTTTTCTTGTACTTGTAAAACATTGAACTTCAATATCAGTTATAAAATTGAAGCAATTCAAACACAAGGGACAGTCAGATGGCATATTTAATATGTGGGCCACGCTGTATTGATGCAGTGCAGTACATCAGTGTGTGATATCTACAGTTGAAACTCCACATATGAATCTTTCATTGCGGGACTTAAACTGAACTTTAACTGTGAAGCGTAACACAAACGCTACGAGTCTTTTAGCTGCCTTTACAGGCAGCAGGAGCAACAAAGCAAGTTAGCGACAAGCTGCTAGCCCGGAGCAAGTGGCTTCCTCTGATCTGCATGCGGACACGACCTGTTTTTGTCTTGTTATAGCGGCTGGTATTGCAGTATTATAGATCAGTTTAACCGCTTTGTAATGTATTGGGATCTCCACCAGGTGGCAGCGTAGCCCACATGCTGTGCGACCGTACAGTGTACCACCACAAAAAATCAATCATTGATTATTTATTCTGTCAACAGCATGCTTTTACTTAGTTTGTTCAATAAACAGAGCAGTACAAAGAAATCCCAAGGAGCAGTGCATCAAATAGCCCACAGTAAGTCTAGAAGGACGACTGAAATACACAGTGTAATCTCCCTCCACCCGCTCTGGCGCTGTGGAGCAGGAGGACGCCACTCACTGCAGGAGTGGGGACTTGAGTTCTAGTGAGGTTTTGGTTAAATGGAGTGCCCACGGCGTACCTGGAAACTTAATCAAACATGTGGGAAAGCCACATGAATTTGCTGTTGTTTTCCCTGATTTTAATGCAAGTTAAATTCTACTATTTAATATTAATAGTGATTATTTCTGAAAAAAATTGATAATAATCCTACTGCACGAACACAGTGCTGTACAGTCCAGCAATATCAACAAATACCTAAGACAGATGACAGAATGGAGCTCTTGTGCAAATAAATGATGTATTGATTTTGAAATCAAAGTAAATTAGTTTTTAAATAATGACATTTTCATGATATATTTTTCATACGTTGAGGCAGGACAGAGACTTCAGTGCTGGTCTGCCCTGCTGAGTATATTAAAGGTCCACACTAAACATGCATGTTAGTAGCTAGCATTGTGAAAACTGGAATAAGATTGCTTTCAGAGCAAAGCCGGTGAAATATCTGTACAGTTCATAGAAACGAATGCAGTGTAGAGGTTGTTGCAGTGCTGTTTGTTTATGGTAATCGCAGTTGTCCCCCAGGATTAAAGTTGTGATGATTTATTGATGTTTAAGTCAGATATTGAATTTTTTCTCCTGGGGCAGGTCATTTCAAAGACTCAACAGCGTGATTGCTCCGTGATTGCAGCACACATGCTCTTTAACCTTGAAAGTTCGACTCTTGATTTTACTGTGACTGGATGTTCAAGTATGAAACGTTCTCTTATTCTTTATGATGCATTTGGAAATGTGAGTTTTGGATTGAAGCAACAACATGCCATGCAGACTGGTGGAGTAACCAAATAGCCAGTTAACACAGACAGAACTGGGTCTAGTCTGAAAGTAGCTCTTATCAGAAAACTTCCCTCTAATGAAAATCTACATTCAAAGACCTTCCTTATGGGATTAGGTTTAATCCGTGGCTGTGAAACCAGCCTAGACTGTCTCTATTCCAGCTCTATTCTCAGACTGTGTGTGTGTCTACAGGCATATACGTTGTGTGTGTGTGTGTGTGTTCCGTGCACGCGTTCGTGCTCGCTGGCGGACGCCCAGTGAAGCAGTGCGCGACCGTCAATTCGAGGGTTTGGATTAAAAAGTAGATTGTGTTCCTTGGAACAACCTCAGACTTCCCGCTGCCAGTGTGGCAATTGAAGAAGCCTCGCTAATTGATACAGTTTTCCGGCTGCGCTCCCGTCTCTCACTGAAGGCCCTGGTGGAGAGATAAGATGCTCTTTATTCTCTTTTTCATCACCCCTTTCCTTCTCCTCGCCTATTTTGGCCAATTTATCAGTGGCAGATGAAAACCAAACAAATCAGAGTAGTCGCAGCTTGAAAATCGTTGCCCTTTGGCTGGCGTCTGATCCGTTCCTCCCTCTGACACTGTCTTCCCTTCTCTCTTTTTCTCTTTGATCTGCCCATCCACTGTTTCTCCCCTCTGTCTTTGTCTCTCCAGTCGAGCAGATTTCAGCTTCTGATAATTGATCAGTCATAATTTGGTTTGCAAGTTGCATGCCCGAACACTAAAGTCAGAGGAGAGTTACAGTAAGTGTGGCCTCCTACAAGTTTGGAAGGTTTTATGTGTCACATGCTCACTTTAGCTGATTGATAATGTATTTGTCTTATCTGCTGTGTTCCTTTTAATCACCTTAAACAACTCAGCCAGCCATGTACCAACCAGTGCTGCTGAAGAGACTCTGATTTGAAACTTTGGTCTAAAAGTTCATTCAGACCTCTTTAATAAGTAAGGGCAGCAGGGAAGTGGAACTCTTTACCAATTAATATCAGAGAGGAGAGGAGGACTGACTTCTCGAATTTTAAATGCAGTTTAGACGTGGCTGAAAGAAACTCACTTGCAGTTATTGAGGTAGGACTGAGGTAAACTTATGAAAGGTTGCACGTTGTCCCGTAAATCAATCCCGTTAAAAACACGCAGAGGAAGGGCGACAGGTCGGTTGAGTCATTTGCTGCGTCTTTGAAGTTTAATGCAAGCAGGAAGTCGTGCAGGCGTCGCGGGAGAGTTCAGAGGCTGAAGATCCTGAAGCGCTCCAGATAAAGACTGAGCTGCAGCAGTCTAGTCAGGACATAAATGGAGCTGGTGAAACACGAACATCCGAAGGTGCGCTGTCACATGCTTTTTTTTTTTTTTTCTTCTTTTCTTGGATTGCTCCCCCAGTGGTCGCGTCAAACGCGGCACTTTCATTTTGCTCGGCTTCAAAGCAAAGCACCGCGGAGAGCCTCGTCAGCACATTTGGCTTTGACTCGCACTTTAGTCGCTCAGTTCAGTTTCAGTCTCAGGATGTTTTCCCACCTGTTTTTCACATTCCACCAAACCACTGTTTGATGTGAAGCAGCAAATGAGTGTGGGATTCTGTGGGTGGGGATGCTGCTATCGCAAAAGGATACGCTCCACAAGCACAGCATGATTGGTTGGTCATAATTTATTAACATGGGTACTTTTAAGTACTCACAAGGATGAAGTAGGAGCAAAACAGCCAAATCAACTGTTTTAAATCCCATAGTTTTATCACTAAACATTTCTAAAAACTTTCCGCTTTTTGGCTTTTTCCCTTTTTCCCTTTTTTTTGGCATTTTGTTTATGACTCACAATTTTTCACATCCAAACACACACTCCAGTACACACACACATGCCTCGGTGAAAACATGTCACCGAGTGTGCCCATGTAATTGGATCAGAGGATTCATGTTAGGAGCTTTGTGCCCCCAGCCATGGCCTGCCGGCTTGGTCTGATGCCCCTGCCTCAGCTCCCTGCAGCCACTTAACCGCCCTGCAGGGGATAAACACTCGAGCTCAAGCTCTCACAATCTCTCCCCCGCAAAGGGTTTTCAAGTGTCCATGCTTTACCTTTGACCCTCCGTAGGCACAGTAGCAGTTAGCTCCAGACCGGCACAGGTTTGGCAGTTGGATCAAGCCTTTCTCAGTTGCTCTTTAAAGCTGGCAAAATGTAATTTACTTGACTCCAGCACTGCGACTCCCACGGGCCCCAGAGCCTGGGAAGTTTACAACACAGCTAAGTAGCCATAAAGGGATTTGGAGGCTCGAGTTTCTCTCATATAAACTGTCTAGAGAGGAGAGTGAGGAATGAGTTTTAGCACTCTGGAAAATGATGGTGCAGCCGGGCCTAAACTATAATAAGAATATAACAAGATGATCATCTGATTGCTTGTATTTCTTGCCCCATCAGACTTCCATTTAGTGGTTGCCATGTTGCCAGACCTCGGCAATTAACTAACCAAATTGCAAAGATTCATTCCAAGTTGCAATAAACCAGAAGCATCCTTTAAGTAATTTGCCTTTGCCTGTTTCCTGCTGAGAAAACCCTAAGAGGAGAAAACCCTCTGCCAGCCGTGATGTGGATGCATTGTGTCTGTAGAGAGTACGCAGTGTATGGAAGCTGAAATGAAGGCTTGGCTGAGCACGTGCAGGCGAGCCGCTGGACTTATCATCAGCGTCTAGTGTGGAACTGAGGCTGTTCATTTCACACTCCCTCTTGTGTCAATATCACTGCAGCTCATAAATATATGCAGGACTTTCTCAAAACAAACCGCACCAGAAATTTGCCGAACTCAGCCACCTGCAGACCTGCTGTTTTTTTGTCCCTGTGTGCATACTATGAGCATGTCCGTGCATCTGACTGTGAAATGCATTTAAATGTTTTCATGCGTCTGTGAGCGAGAGAGAAAACTTCTCAAAACCTTTCTGCTCATGCCCCCGGCATCAGTTCTGCTGGCGGAAACGCATTTCCAAACATACCAAAGGCTCTCAATTGGAATTTTGCTGAGTGTGACTGATTTTTCCTCCTCGTCCCCTTCCAGGCTTAGTCCAGAAGGTGGACCAGCGCCTCCCAGTGGCCAATGAGTACCTGCTGCTGTCAGGTGGGGCCCGGGAGGGAGTCTTGGACCTCAACCCCGAGGACCTGGGGGACTACGCCAAAGGGGCCGACTTCGACCTGGACTTCACCCTGCTGGTGCCCGCCCTCAAGCTCCACGACCGCAACCAGCCCGTCACCCTGGACATGAGGCACTCCCCGCCCTGCCACTCGTGGCTCAGCCTCCGCCTCTGCGACTCCAACATCCTGTCCCGCTGGAGCGTCTGCTGCCAGGAGGAGAATGGACTTCCTGCTGAGGAAGACGAGGAGGAAGAGGGAGAGATGGGTAGGTAAAAAAAGGTGGATAGTCGTTGCAAGGTCAATAAGGAAGAGTAAGAAGTAAGAACAGAAAGAAGAGCAGCAGGGACAGTATGGAATGTAAGAGGAGAGGTAAAGACTTCAGTGGAAGGAGGACGGGTAAACAAGTATAAAAGATAGAAAGATGAAGAGATAAGAGAGAGGGGAGGAGTGGTATAGACATCGATGAAGGTGCTGCAGCAGTGCGGAGTGGAAGAAATGGGAGCTGATTGAATTTTGTTCATGTTCACTGAGGTAATTTGATGCATGATGTTGTGATGCAATTTTGCCCTCCAAAGCTGCGGCGGCGGTCCGTTCTTAACTCCTCAGAGAGTTGAAACGAGGAACGCCCCCCCAGGAATAACACGCTGAAGCGTTATACGAGTATAACGTACCAATCGAAAGCTCGCAATTACACGGCGGCTTTCTGATTGCACCGCGACATCAATCTGCCACACGCTCGCGAACATGAAACTTCCAAGATGAGAAAAAGTAAAGACATTTATTGATATGAATCTCTTTAATTTTCAGCAAATTTCGAAGACAGGTTTGCCACATTTTCCGGCCATATCATAACATTTCCCGCAGGCTGTATTTGTGGTGGCAGGATGGGGTGATATTGTCAGATTAGTCATGGATCACACCAAAATGCCACTGAAAAGTTACAAAGAGGGCAAAAGTGATGAGTTCACATCAGATTTGGAGTCTTTGCAGCACAGCATGGACACCGTCCTTTGTTCTTCACACTGAGCTGCGTACTAAAGGCACACAAAGGTCTTCTTTAGGACTGCAACAGATTATTATTATTGATCCACGTTTCCCACAGAATGACAGTGAAACTGTCTTAATTCTGTGTTTACTCTCACACCGCTTTTATCTGCTCACCTCTTTTCATCTTTTCATTGAAATCTGAAAGCCTTGGTGCAATAAAAAGATCTTATATTGATTCGTAGAGTTCTGAATTATTTTTATTCTAATTCTGAAGGCAAGTATTGAGACTTGTGGTTGTATAAATACACCCACAGGTCTAAATGCTAGTATTTATGTGCTCTTGTATTGTACCAGACTACACTGTGAGGCAGCTCTGGCAATAATGTGCAAGTGTAGCAAGAACAGAAGGGAACCACATCCCTGCCTGGTCCCACCAGGCCTGACCTGCTGAGTGCTGGCCATGAATATGGGATCACTAACGCGCTGTTATTTTCATTGCCTTGTGAGTTTGTTAAATGCAGGCTGTATGGAGAGACCCAGCATTCCTCCCTCTCTTTCCTGACCAGGTAAAGGCTCCATCCCTTCCCTGGGCTCTCCTCAGTCTCTGGATGGGTGCTACTTCTCTCCTACTCTGGTGACAGACTGGTTCTGGGCGGTGGTGAGCGAGGCTGTGGAGGAGCTGCGGCGCAGCCCCCAGCGAGGCATTCCCACCCCGGACCGACTGGAGAGGAACGGACCCCTCACCACTATCATCCTCCAGGTATAGAAACGAACCGCTCCTGTGCTGAAAATGTTTTAATGCAGCATTGTTAGCACCCACGTAGCATCATAGCGCTTCTTGAGAGAAGAAACTCCACAGGATATTTCAAACGTTTGAGTCGAGCTCTGCAGTTTTGGAGCAGATTTTAGCCAATTGTTTTAGCACTCCGCAATAATGTTTGTAAGCGGAACAGCAATTTAGGACAGAGTCACTGCGTTTCTAATATTCCACCGCCCCGCTCCCTGCAGGCAGGCTCCAGCCGGGTGCTGTACGACCTGCTGCCTGTGGTGTCGTTTCGGGGCTGGCCCGCTGTCGCCCAGGGCTGGCTGACCGCCAACCACTTCTGGGATGGTAAAATCACAGAGGAGGAGGCCATATCTGGCTTCTATCTGCTGCCCTGCTGCTCCCCGCTGGGTGGTCGGCCCGACAGGGAGTGGAGGCTGGCGTTCTCACGCAGCGAGGTAAGGGGATTGTCAGTGTAACTTCTGTTTTAGTCATATGTTTAGTGTCACTGTGTATTCGGTTTAAAGCATCGGTTCAGCATTTGCATCTGCTTTTCTCCATCTATGGACTGTTCATGTTAAGTTTACCACTATGTCTTTAATCCTTCCAGCTGCATTCATTGGTCCTCTCTTTCTCTATATGACCAGGTCCAGCTGAAGAAGTGCATCCCCTACCCCATGGCACAGGCTTTCCAAGCAGCCAAAGCCGTGTTGTCTCGTATCCTGGCCCGCCCACGTACGGGCCTTAGCCTCTATCACCTGCGTACCCTTCTCTTCTGGGCCTGTGACCGACTTCCTGCCGCCTACCTGTCCTGCCCTGATGCCGACACCCCTGGCCGCCTCCTCCTGGGGCTCCTGGATGACCTGGCTCATTGCATCCTCGGTAAAAATTGCCCAAACTACTTCCTGCCCCAGTGCAACATGTTGGAGCACCTGACCGACAGCCAAGCGCTGCTTGTCGCCAGGAAACTCGCCCACGTGCGCTCGGATCCCAGCGAGCACCTCCGTGCCGCTCTGGACCAAGCTCAGCAGGCCGGCCAGCTGAAGAAGGAGCTAACAGCCAGCACCAATGGCCACGGCTCCCCCGGGCACCAGCCAGCCAATGGCATCATCTCGCCTTCGGAGGACAAGCTGGCGCAGCGACTGCAGCAGCTGGTCACCGAGAACCCTGGGAAATCCATATCCGTCTTCCTCAACCCGGACGACGTCACCAGGCCACACTTCCGCATCGATGACAAGTTCTACTGAAGCAGAGACGCAGCAGAGAAGACGTGTGGAAATGTGTGTGTTTAGCATACAAACGCACTCTGAAAATGCTCCGAGACGTCACATCAGAGGGTCCGGAGACTGAAAATCAGGCATGTGCCTGCAAGTGAACACACTGCTCCTGTTCACCATCCTAAGGCTGGACAGTCCAACAAAGCCTTGCTGCTCAACTGACTCTTTAAACCAAAAACACACAATGTCCTACTACTGACAAATGACGTCCAGTTTGGCGGACGTCGCACAACAGACCTGATGTCACCCAGCTGTTGCCACGGAGACGGCCCTCTCCTAACGAGTTGGCCTTAACAAGACTTATCAGCCAGGGCTACGTAGACAAGGGCCGGCTTTAGTCATGTGAGATAAGTCCAGTGGAGATAAACAGAGCGAGTGTGTGCGTGTGTGTGTGTGTGTGTATGTACGCCTATGTACGAGTTTTCACATGTTACTTAACACTAAAGACAAGAGGGAGAAAAGCTTCTTGATTGCTGCATTTCTCCCCGTTTTATTTTAGATCAGAGTGGGCAATAGCTGAATTAGAAAGGAAAAACAAGGTGTGGCTGATGTAACTGAATGTAATACTGTGAGGAGAACTGCCGAGTCTTTGAACAAAGAGTCTCTTTTTTCCTGTCAACTACGCTTTCAGGCCGCTTTATTTGATCCCCGAGCCTCGATTTCTGGCATGTTTTTCATAAAAAAAAAAAAAATCTTTCTCAGGTATTCATAATACTTCCCTTTCAAGGTCTTTATTTTTCAATGCCGCCTACATTTCATTGATAATGGTGATGGAATGTACCAAAGAACCGCGTTTGAGCGGTTTTGCAGAGATAAACACATGTCCTGCGTCTCCCTGAACATCTTATTTCAGTCTTGATGAACCTGCCGTCTCTCTTCCTGAAGGCCTGGTCACATGCAACATTTAAAACGGTAAACATTTGCAGAGAGGTCACTGAATTCCAATGGAGTCGTCGCGACACGTCCATTTGCTTGTGAGGCAAAGTAACTGCTGACGTCTGAGCGAGGGGTGAACCAAACTGACTAGTGCTAGCATGCCCTGGCTGGCTAGCATTGTACCGCTTAGCTCATCAACTAGCCCTGCGAGTAATGACTACCAGAGCTTCCAGTTCCCCAGACCAATTAGTCAGCGAATCTATCTTTGTCATATGTGATAGTAAATTGAATATATTTGGTTGGATAAAAAGAAAGGTATTTTAGACATCACTCTGGCTCTTTTTTTCTATTTTTCACAGTTCTCTGACATTTTACAGACAGAACTATAAATCAGTGATGAATAAAAAGTGAGGTGCAGCCGTCACCAAGCCACCAGAGCCGCGCTTTGCATACAGACGCAGGTTAATTTTGCTGTGTCACTTTGTGTGTCGCCAGGCCTTGGATAACGGTTGATACTGAAAAGGATGGAGATGTTAGATTATAATATGATACTGTGGTTCTCCTCCTGCACACTGATGTAAGAATTGTTACATTTGAGAAATCCCTGGAACTTTTTGAGTTTTGTTTTCCTACGTTAGCAGACCCTTTTGGTCTTTGGTGTTTGGGCCCTTTATAAGGGAGTAACCCAGTGTGTGGAGACATGAGGAATCAAATTAACAGGAGTGTATTGATCAAGTGGAAAAAAAGGTCTGGATTGAACAAAAGGACAGGTACAGAGCGGCTGTGCAGTCAGGACTTCAGTTATTTATCTGCCGTAGTCAGGACTAAGTGCAGGTATGTGGCTGTGGGCCCACACATCCTGTCGCACATCGTGTAAGCGTGTCGATTACTTGACTTGACTGATTCTGATAATTGTACCCTGTCTCCTCTGCTTGGTTGGTCTTTTTTAATGAGCTTTGCGTGCGTGTATACGTGTGTTCACCGAGAGATGCACCGCGCAGCAGGGCGCAGACAGACGCCCAGATGCTGCCCATTGAATTATGCCCTCAGCGGGGTGTGTTAGTCGCTGGGCCCTATCGTTTCTCACCAGACGGGAGTCATCCATGGGGGGATGGAGGGAGACGGGCCCTCCTCTGGTCCTTTGAAGAGGGATCATGGGCCTTGCGGGGCCTGGCGTCCTCTGCCTGATTTCTTTTTCTCTCTCTCTTCTGGTTTCGGCTTTTTCCTCACTCTTTTTCACTTTCCATCACTCCTACGGCTCCAGTGTTATTCCTTCTTCCTCCCTCCCAGCCTCTCCTTAGAGAGGCTGTATCTTTCTTTCTTTTAATACTGGAAGTCCAGAGCAACACGAAGCTTCTAAACCTTGGTACTAGACCAACCTCATGTTTACACTGTTCACACTGATTTGATTACGAGCTGATGTGGTGTGGTGGACGAACCAAGCATAACCAGACAGGCGTTAATGCTCTTCCCTGCACCTGCATTAGTTTTATGTGTCTGACTTGTTTTACATTCATGAATTTAAGACTAAACACTATGTGCAAACAGGCTGATGTATAATCTTTGATGCAATGGGGTTTACCAAGCACTAAAATGCTGCTCCCAATGTTGGTGGACAGGCAGGGTATGAAACGCTACAAGCACACGATTGGTTACACTTTATGTAAACCTCATGGCGATGAGGTTAATTCTGGTGAGTTTTAAGCTGCCCGTGGATTGTTTTGCCTTCAGACAGGCGTATGAACATTTCTAGAACTCATGTTGCAATACCTGCTCTCAAAGTTTGAGTCTACAAATATCACGTGCTTGCTACTGAATGAATGTTTTGCAGCATCTGTCTGTACTGGTGGCATGTGTGTGTGTGTGTGTGTGTGTGTGTTGACTGCGTATGAACTGAAACGTGAGGAAAACCAAAGCGCGATGTTGAGATGGTACAGAATGTCTCGGCAGGGTGTGTATTCAGGTGTGTTTTCAGCACTTTTCCAAGACGGGCTCAAATGTCGATACCAAGTTTTGAATAGTCGTAAAGAAAACGGCAGCATTTATTAATCAGTAAAGCTAGTTAGCGTAAAGGTACTTTCTCTTTGCCCTCTTTCGTATTTGACCGAGTGTTGGAAGTGTAAAACGTGTCTCACTTTGTACCTTAATTGGCCTAGTTAGAGATTACTAGACACTGGAAACAATCAATGTTTTTTCCTGAATTGTACACATGAAATCTTTGTGGAGAAAATCAAATCCTGCATTTTCCAAGTATCAGTTTCGAGATATGCAATCAAGCCCCCGATGGAAAGGTTTACATCGCCCGCTCTAATTGTACTTCAGTGTCGATTTACTGTATTTGTGAAAGCGGGAGTCACTATCTGCTGTCCAGGGACTGCATGAAACACAGCCGACGCTCCCGGACATCAGTCTCCGCTCTGCGCTCCTCTATTTATAATCACTACTGTTTTTTTTTTTGGTTTTTTGTGCTGAAACTTCGGATGATTCTGTTCAAGATTCATCCAACTTCTGTGGATAAATAGCTGACCAAAAACAATGAATGTATCCACCATATCTCTCTCTCTCATCTGCTCGCTGCCTGCGAACACATCACATCTAATTTCTCACCGCTGTCTGAACAAATGTACTCCGGTCTGTGCTCAAGTGCGGAGATAAAAATCTGCACCGAATCACTCCACAGTTTGAGAAACTGAATTTCATATCTGTTTTATTACTCTGGTTCTGCGTTATTATTTTTTTTTAATAAGTACAAATTATTTTCTCTGTAAGATGATATCATGACTGATTTGCTGTATTTATTACTGTTATTTTCTGGGGGTTTATATTGATCAATCTTTCAGCTTTAGCATGAAATAAATCGCTACATTTGAAATCACATTGTTTGGAAATACATTCTTTATTCATGCAGCATGTTTATTTTTCACCAGGAGAAGGAATAATTAAAAGGAATATACTCTCCCTCTCTGTGAATCTTATGTGCAGTTTCACAGGCAGCTTTTAATTTGAGCTGCAACACATGTGCAGTCCAACAGAGGGCGCTCTAAGACAGTGTTTGCACTGAGGATGTCACACCTGAGCCTGTTCTGCTCTGTCACACTGTGTTGGGGAGTGAGAGGATGCTCCACTCTGACAGATGCACATGCAGTCCATATCAAAATACTGACTCTGCAAATGTTATTTGATGCAGGACTGCTGTTGAGGCTATGAAACAGCTGAGCAGAATGACAGAGAGTGCAGGAAGTGATTGTTATTCCGGCTACCAAACTTGTCTCTGCACCTCAGTGCCTGCTGAGATGAACCTTATTTATTCAACTCATCCGCAGTTGTATGAACACAAACACTAAAACAATCATCACAACGTGATACCTTGATGGCATTTGCCAGTCAGTTCTCTTTTCTCGCCAAAGGACATTGTCAGAATTCACATATCTATTGCATAAGCAGCACAGACTCTTGCTGATGGTCTACAGGGACACTCTGATTGACTGCTTTGCTCAGTTACTTTGTCCTCTTGGGTGTCTCAGCTACTCCCAAACACAAAAACAGCACCTTACAGGACACTGTGCATCGTAGCCATGCTGTTGTAGCAGCTAACACCATCACTTGTATTATATTACTTGAAAAAAGGACATTTCTCTGTTACTGATACTGATACTGATTTAGTGAGCAAGAAAGTCTCCACTGCTCGTTCTTGGTCTAACTTTCCATGGTTTACATTGCTGCCTCATTTTCTATAAAATAGAGGCATGTTGTTACTGCTTTTGCATAATTATTATGAAATAGCTTGCTCATTATTTGGAGAATTAAAATACAGGTGATCTGTAAATGAACTACTCTAAACTCAGAAGAAGACAGATGACTTCATACTCCATGCACAGTTGCAGAATTGAGTCGAATAGTCAGAATGGAGTTTTGTTAATCCACACAAATTAAAAAAATTTAAAGTGGAAAAGTATAAAGATTTGAAGAACCTGGAAGAAATCTGTACATTGAAACAAAAGTAAGGTTCGTTAAAAAACTTTCTTCAGCTCGTAGTGAAATGCTGCGCATACGCCGAGGATGCAATGTAATATTTGCTCCCGAGTCCCGAGGCGATCCCTGACATTTAGAAATATTTACCCATTGTCTGTCATTAGTTATGTGATGATGGCACAGATGTTTCTGGCACAAATACGCATCCTATCATTTTTTATTAATACCCCAAACCACATGCGCGCACTGACAGCGGCAATCTGTTGGCGTCTATTAAGCAGATCACGAAGCGAGGAATTCACTGGACTGTGGGAGCTACAGATGTGACCGTCTACGATCTCAGCTCATGAACGAGCGGGACGGTTAAATGTGTGCCATTTCGCTGGAGTCCAGACATTCATGTCCTCCTCAGGATGAACTGCATTAACTTTGACGGTCTCTTAAAGACGCTATTATTTTCACAATAACGTGTCCAATGAAAAATGCTCTGAAAACCCACCTTACACCACCTGCTCTGCACCAAACAGCAGACAAACACAGCTAGCAGCTAGCTGATGAACACGATGGAGCATTTAGCAGCTAAGCTAGCTCAGATATTTCTCTCAGAAGGTGGAAGAGACCAAAAACAGAGCCAACAGAAAGTGAAGAGTAAATACTGCACATCGATCCAAAAACTTCTGATGTTGCTCTGTAAGTTCGGAATGTGTAAATGAGCAACTTTGCTATCAAGTTTGCCATATTAACTTAATTTAGCGCCATCATCCAATCTATGGCCAAATACCTGCAAAACTGACATTCTTTAATGCTAACTGCCAAATGCTAGCATGCTAAAACACTAATTTGATGGCGAACACAGTAAATTACACCTGCAGAGCAACAGCAATGTTAGCATACTTACATTAGCATTTAGCTCAAAGCACCACTGGGCCCAAGTAGCCTCACAGCACAGCTAGCATAACTGGAAACTTTTTTTGTTTAGTCTTTAGAGAAAAAATAGTGTTTAAGTGTTGGATAAATTTTGCGTTTGGTTTATTTGATGTGATTAATGAAGTCATTGATGACACATGATTATGATGATTCCATTTATATATCAGCATGACCTCCATAAAAATGTCTTTTCACTGGTTCCTCCATTGCCTTAATGTGCTCCCATCCTACTTGCTTGTGCAGGTAGTGTCTCTTGCTGCTAACTGTGACCAAAACTCCCTCGTAAATAGGCCACGGTAACCTTAGCCCCCGGGCAGCCTCGCCGGCTTGTGCGTGTTTGTGGGTATGAGGTGGCGTGAACGAGGCCAGGCTGTAACCCTATAGCGCCGGGCCGTCCGTCACTGAGAAACCGGGGCTGAACGGGGACGTGATCACCTGACACACACACAGCAGTAACAGTACTCGGTGCCCGAGGGCCACTGTAAGCTCATCCTGGCGTCCTCGTTACATCCCGCATAAGTGAAGAGCCTGGTGTGCGCACGCCATCATGCGTGTGCGGACCTCGACCTAGAAGCGCTCAGGCAGGCGAGCTGGATGCTGCAGCCGCCTGATGGCGTTCACACGCAGTCTGTGGGAGTGTGTGGCATGTGAGACTGAAACGCCCACAGTGGTGTAATCCCTGGTCAGTGCGGCACTTTCCTCCCCGTGTCCTCGTTTCTTCCTGCCCAGGACACCCCTTGACACACACTCCAATGTTTCATATTCACACTCTCTCCGCCGTTCTCACCGTCATGCCCTCTGTGTGTGTGTGTGTGTGTTCAACTTGTTCCCGTGCCAGTGTGCATTAATCTCCATTACTGAATCACGTGTGTGAAGAGTTTGGAGGGGAGGGAAAGGGAGGACGGGCAGGAGGGCGCTCTGCGTCTGCCTCCGCGTGGCTTTCATGCAGATCACACATTGCGGGTGTCTCCCCCAGCTTCAGCTGGCCCTCTCCGGCTGAGCCGCGAGGCCACACGTCCTTCTGGTGGGCCCATCACAGCTGATTGGAAATCCCACATCATCAAGCTGATCGTCCTCACTTCTCATTGATGGACACACATTAAAGCCATCGTAAAATTCACGATTAACGCGCTCTTTTCAATAGCTGCAACGTATTCTCCAGCAGGCTTCAGGTTTGCTGATTTAAAACAGCTGATTTAAAAATTATTTTGTTAGAACGACCAGTTGATGCACAAGCAAACAAATCCCAGTGAAATAACTGGAAAACAACCAGGAATAAGAGTTTTTGATCCAAGTGAACAGCTGCACTGTGCACTCTCATGGTTGTCTGCTAGATATGAAGAGGGTGTGACAGACGGTTAGCTTAGCATAAGGACTAGAAATGAGGAATAGCTAGCCTCTAAAGCTAATTAATTACCACATTATGTATTATTTGTTTGATCTGTACAGTTGGCAGTTTTATGCAGGGTCATGTGTGGGACTGTTTCTCAGCCAGGCGACTTCCTGGAGTCTCCGCTGGTTGTTTCCATTTATTCAGACGGCAAAAGTCTGATCCACAGACTTCGTTCATCACGCAGTGATTGCAGTGATTGTCAAAGGCTATTCCAGCCGTCTGCAGGGTGGACAAAGGGAGCAGCTGACACCGATGATCAACAGCATTTGGACGGGAGTCGCTGCCAGGAAGCTCCAGCTCCAGGTTCCCTCAAAGGTCAGCTCTGCTTTAAATTCCTCCGGGTACCCGGGGCCTCAGCCAAACGTTGTGCCACGCCGGAGCAGCGGCTCTGATTTAATGCTCTGAAATATCAGCGGGTCACATTTTCGCCTATTGTGTTTGTTAAGCTAAAACTAATCTCCTTCATTGTGGAAGGTATGAATGCCTTACGCAAACGAGGTGCCATGTGTTTGGCTGTAACCCGACGCCGAGATGCCAAAATGATTTTTGCGTCCATTGATTTTTGACGCGGCGGTCGATGCTGTTGACTCTGTGGCTTGGCCGGGAAAAGCCACCAGCCTCGAGTTTTCTCCTCGCATCGAGACTCAGGAGAGGAGAGAAAAAAAGCAGAAGACACAGAGAGAATCTCTGGGTGAGAGCGTCCTCCTCCCGCTGAGTGCTCCCCCTGCTGCTCCTCACATAAGCACTTTTTCTGTTGGGGTTGTCATTAGTTTGCTGTATCCGCTGCATCTGTGTGTGTGTGTGTGTGTGTGTGTGCAGACGGCTCCTGCAGAAGGTACTCGATGACGTCACCATGGATTGTGATGCTGGCAGTCACGTCCGTCATTGGACACAATTACGTTTATTGATCAACATCTCTTCGCTCTCCTCCTTAACTTTGCAGATGCTGCTGTTGGCATCAGATGCTGTGTGTGTGTGTGTGTGTAAAGAGCATCACCTTTTTAATACGAGCATGCTACTTAAACTGTGTGGCGAATTGCTAATTCACATCTGATGAAAAGTTCAGGATTCTTCAAACTGGCACCAATGTCCTGCTAGTTGTGTGTGTGTGTGTGTGTTGTGTGTGTGTGTGTCACTTCCTCTGCCACACACCAGCTCTGATGTAACCTCCAGTGGAGGAGGCCTCACGCTTCAGAGAAACAGCGTGATTGCTCCCAGCTCTCACTTGCACTCGCATTACCAACAAATATGCTGCGAGCAGATGGCACGCACTAATTTGCCACATGCAAAAGCGCAGACGTGGGAGCTCCAGCGTCGTCCCGTAAGACGGGATTTATTCCTTCATTTGAGGCTCATTCGTTTGCTCACATGCTCTCCCTCGGCAGATGTCGTCCAGTTGTCACAGAACCGCTCTTCTCGTCTTTCTAACTGTTAAAATAGCCATCGTGTGGGTGTAGGATCAATAACATTGAACATGTAGCGTTCACGGAGCAGCTTCATGTTTTAATTGAGGCTGGAAGAAGGATTTATGAGGTGATTGTATTATTTATAGGCCACTTCTGAGTTTTTACTGCTGTCTGTTAGTTGCTTAATAGCGTGCAGAGGCAGCTTTCGATGATCACTAACAAAAATGCAAAAGGTAGAATCACACACGTTGAAAAAAGGACACAGAGGGCTCGACCTGTTCACGCTGTAGGTGTAAATATGACATGTTTGATTGTGTCATACGTTTGTGTGTCTGGACTGGGCGTTTCCCTGCAATCTCTGCTCACCTACGCCCACCAATCAGCCGCCACAGCTGCAGCTGATTGACGCCTTGATCTCAGTTGATGAAGATGACGCTTCTCATCACGCTCCTTCAGGCGCCTCTTTAAGAAGTTTATGCAAATTCTGGACTTGTAAATTTTTATTGTGTGGTCTCACCTGAATAACAGACCACCTGCGCGTGCCCCCCCTCACTCTGTCCAACCGCCCCCCCCTTTCCCCTCCATCCCTCATTAGCCCTTCCTCAGTGCTGAATTATCCCGCCGTTTTATTATTCTCCGGAGGCTCCCGGTGCTGACGCTGCGCTTAGGAGATGTCTTGTGCCGTCTGCTTTTTTTCCCTCCACCCCCTCCCCTCCCCAGACTTCCGCAGCCGAGGAGAAAAGGAAACGAGGGAGGAAGGGGCAGGAGGAGAGGGAGGACCCCGCGGAAAGGCGGGCCAACAGAGGCACGTGTGACGGAGAGGCGAGCGGGACATTGAACTTCCAACAAGAGACAGATTAGACAGAAGGGACAGATGGATAAAGGAGCCGACAGCAGAAAGACTGACACATCACGGATCCACCAGAGATTTTTGGCCTAAGCTCTGGCACACATTTGCCATCTAAAATAACTCATTCTGCCTCTGCTCGCTAATCTCTCGCTCCTTCCCTCTTTTCCATCTCTTCCTCTGTATACTCCAAACATACAGTACAAACCCCCCCCCCCCCCCCCCGCTCCTCCCTTCCTGTTCCCACATTAATTAAATCCGTGTGTAATTACCATCGTCAAGAAGGGAATCTGAGGCGAGTAAGAAAAATTGGTCACGGCCTCGTATCTTTGAAGTGAAATTGCTTGAGCAAAGTTTACCGCCGGAATACAAAGGCAGTGGTGGCGGCGGTGGTGGTGGCAGTGGCGGCGGCGCGCGGAGCGAAGTGGGGGCCGGCAATCCGAAAGTCCAGCTTGTGCCGAGCTACCTGAGCTCAACCTGCGCCTGACCCCGCTGCGAGGACGCTGAGGAAGCCGAGGCTGGGAGGGCCGAGAGAAGAGCCCCCCCCTCCGCAGAAATCGCTGAAGAGCGCATCATGATCTGTTTCAGGAGCAGGATATTGAGGTTGCTTGTCCTCATTTCGCGACCTTACAGCGAATGTTTCCCCTTAGCGTCTTTTATAGTTTATTTATGAAAACAGCTTGTAATTATTCATCAGCTGCTACAGGGACTGGAAGGCGTCCATGAGACGCCGTGGCTCCGTGGTCGTGCACTGACGAGTCAAACCATGCAGATGGAAGTTCCTGAATATTCCACATTACACTGGACAAGCTTGTGTTTACGGCCTTCCCCTGAAGAGGCCGAAAGATGAATGAATGCTGGTTTAGCAATATGTAGATTGACTTAACACTTGTGGAACAGTGTGAGGAGATATCTCAGAGATGGAAAGAAAAGCGGTGGGAGTGAAGAGGGACGTGCTGTAGTAGCAGCTCCATCATCAGTGCGGTCAGAGATCAGATCTTTGACCCTGTCGCAGCAGTATGATCGTCGCTCTCTTGTGTGTCAGCGCTTGCAGGCTGTCTTCTGCAGCGCTGCTGGTCCGGGTTCACGTCGTCATTTTCAAGGGATTACTAGCATCGCAGTTCTCTTTGGTGTTATGATAATCTTCCACGACGTGAAATCAAGAGAAACAAAAATGAGAAGAATCTGACTTCTTGTCAGCTTTGTTTTTGTTTGTATTTTCAGCATTAGTAAAACCATCATGTACATCTGTAAAGAAATGCATAAAACTACGACACGTCTTCTGATCGATCTAGAAATCTCACTTTTACATAGAAAATTGTAGCTTTGTGCAGAAAGTTTCTGCTACAGCAACAGGATATAACTCTTCCTCCACCTCCTGTAGCCTCTCCCTCACCCTGTTGCCTTCATCCTTCTTCTTTTTGCGGAAGCGTCTTATATCCGCAGCCTTCCTGGAGTCATGCTTCTCTCTCACAAAATGTGTGTGAAGTAGATCTGCTGCTCGAATGAAACAGAGGCCATCCGGTCCTGTCGCCTCAGACGATCAGGCCTAATGAGCGGGAATCCATATCAAAATATCAAAACTCCCTTAAGGTCAAAGCCAGTTTTCAGTGTTTACATTCCTTCGTTTCAGTCGTCCCAGCCACCTGCCATTCACTGAGTCACCACAGCCTCACACTGAGCTAATAACCTTTGAGCTGTCAGTCATCGTCCTCGCCCGCAGGCTAACCGCGCTGCCACCATCTTTTCTTCGTTCTGTGATTATCCTCCCTTCCTCCCTCTGCTCCCTTCTCCTCCTGCATGGACTGCTCAGGCCAGCGGAGGACAGACACATGAATAATTCCACAACAGAGCTGTATTTATTATTGCACTTAGTTTAATAGGAGCAGGTGAATAATACCTGTGTGTGTGTGTGTGTGTGTGTGTGTGTGTGTTGGGAAAAGGTTGTGAAATCTCCTCAACTCCATCCATACCTTTCTCCTCTCTCACTCCTCCTCTCCACACATGGGAGCTAGGCAACATGAATAGAAATCTAGCCCTCACACACACACACATACACACACACACGCACACACACGCACACACACACACAAACTACAACACAAAAAAGGCATGCTGCATCCTTGCACACATAGAATGGATGTAGATATAGATGGATATGCACATACACATGGACAAACACATGCACACACACACACACAAAACAAATCAATGATACGTTTGCACAGAAACACATGTATTTAAAGCTAAACACACTGTGTACACACTCACACACACACACACACCCTATGTGAACGAAATCAGACATGTGGTGAAGTTAAATGGATTTCTAATGTGATGCCCACTCCCTCCACTTTCAGGCAATGTGTGTGTGTGTGTGTGTGTGTGTGTGTGTGTGTGTGTGACAGAGAGAGAGAGAGAGAGAGAGAGAGAGAGAGAATGATTTAGTGATGCAGGACTTGGTCAATGTGTGTGTGTGTGAATGTGTGTGTCGCCCCAGCTTTTATTGACATTGAGCTAAGGGAGGGACAAAAGGAGACAGAATTGAATGGAGCAGGAAGTCTCTCTGTGTGTGTGTGTGTGTGTGTGTGTGTGTGTGTGTGTGTGTGTGTGCATTGCGAAATGGTTTGCTCTCATGCCCAAAAAATGCACACGTGTACTGTAGGTCTGTGCATATATTTGCAGACATGAAACACACACACACTCATGCGCGTGCACACACACACACACACACACACACACACACACACACACTATTCTATTATAAGCTTATCCTGACATTCTATTTGAGCTCAAAGAAATATGTCTGGGGAATAATTCAAAAAACCAGGTAATACGTTTTTGCGCACAGGTTTTTTTTATTTTTTTTGGCCGTGTTGAGGGGGGAGGATGGGAGGGTGAAACGAAGAAGGAAAGGGGGGTGAAAGCAGGCTGATTGGGGAAAAGGAGAGTACTCCAGGGAGAGATAATGGAAACAGATGAAGGAAGCGGAAAAGAAGAAGAATGTGGAGGAAATACTAGTAATACTCTGAATCTAGTACTACTTTTTATGTAAGGCCACTGCTGTGAACTTATTATTAAAAGAACAGCAAGAAAGGAGAGATGTGTGTGTGTGTGTATGTGTGTGTGCACATATCTCCATGTGTGTTTTAGTTTGTGGGCAATCCATCATTTTACAATCTATACTTAGAATACAAAGCACTCTCACAACGCGATCACGCACAGAAATTATCGTACACGTGCAGCAGATCCACAACACAACTGTTATTAGAAAGTCTCCCTGTAACACACACACACACACACACAAACACACACACACACACACACACACACACACACACACACACACACACACACACACACACACATACACAAACACACACACACACACACACACACACACACATACACACACACTCAGCGTTGAGCTGAGGAATACTAAGTGCAGAATGCTGGTCTTGAAATAACACTGACATAAACACAAGAAGACGGTGTGCCCTAACTTTACCCTTAATATTTAACTGAGATGTGTTCTGGAATGATTATTGTCAGAATTCGGGGATTTTCCTTTTTTACGATTCACAGAATAATGAACGATGTATGAATCTGGGGTGTGAGAAAATGAAAAGACCCTCTCTGCGCTCTCTGAAAAGCATGATTAACTGCCCTTTGACAAAAAGAAAAAAAAAAGATGAATCATTTTCATACAGTCCCTAAGCAAGTTCAAGCCTCTGTCTGCTATTTAAAATCAGTAAAATTTCAACCTTAACCTGCAGTGTTGTTTACGCTGTCTCTATTTGCATAATAGAAATTAACAGAATAATTAATAATTAATTTGAATTAAAAATGATAATGTGTCATAAATATCTATTTTAGTTTAGAAAATAAGAGGGTAGAAAGTCTTCTTCAGTCCCGTTTATCTGTCTTTTTAAACTTCACGCTTGACTACCTGAGCACAGGTAGTCGAGCGTGACATATAACGCGGCTCAGTTAACCAAACACGGACATATCAAAGCAGGAAATTCCCATCTTCTAAACAGAAAGGAACATCTGTCCCTGGCGTTGAATGTGAATCAGCTGTTGAGGGCACACGTTCGACAAGAAAGTGTGACACTGAGTCATAACTGTGGATCCAGTACCAAGGGCCGCACAGCCGCCAGGCGTGGATCTTGGATTTTCTACATCAGGAGCCACAAAGGGGCCACACATTACGCAGCAGGGTCTGGTGTTATGCAGACTGTCTGGGGGTCCTCTCCCAGGAAAAATAGGAGTATTAGACTTTTAATTTCCTGCATTCTGGTGATGCCTGACAGCAAATCAGCTGGGCAAGGAATTGCCTTTGAAAAGGCCAACACAAAATTCAGATACAAGACAACAATATTCATTATTCACATGCAATATATTCTTTCAAAATTCAGCCAATGAAGAGCTCTGAAGCAAACAGGGATCCTCCTATCATTGGGAACCTTCTGCGGTGGCACCGGTCTTCGTCTCAGTCAAATGTGAGCACCAGTGAACTGTGAAAGTAGCAGGACTCCGACTGTCGTGTCCAGGCTGTGGTGCCGAGGCATCCGCCGATGTGTACAGTAACAGTCAGCTGTAGCTGGGTGACATGAGGTGACTGTCAGACAGCTCTATCTGCATATATAACATGTGCTCCTTTGTCGCAGCCACTTACTCCTCCTGTCCATCAACGCCCGCGTCCGACAGAGCCGAGCTACGGATCGGTGCCTCATAGAGGGAGAGGGGAGTGGAAGGGGGAGGCGGGTGAGGAGGAGCCGGGGAAGGACGGAGAGAGAGCAGAGGAGGGGGGGGGGGGGACTGGAAGCGGCCCAAGTGCTGGGATGAGCGCAGAGAGCAGCTCACGTCGTTCACGCCGTAGGATGAGTCATCTCGCTCGGCACTGCGCTGTGAATGAAACAGAACGGGGAGGGACACCTGCAGAGAGAGGCCGGGGAGGGTGTGGGGGAGGCCGAGGAAGCCTCACACGAGGGGGAGGGAAAACGGAAACAACAACAACAACAACAACAAGCACATGATGTCTGCCTCGGATTCTGTCAATGGAAGCGGGAGGGGGGACGAGTGGCGGCATGAAAAGAAGTGAATTCATGTGGCGACGCAGTCCTGCACAGCTCCCACACTGACGTCAGGGAGGGAGAACGCCAACACCTCCTCGTGGAGCTGGGGCAGCTGTCCCTCTGCTCAACTGATGCATTCAAGTGACTCAAAAAGATGTCAACAGACTAAGAATCCCTTATTATCTTTCCTAAACACCGCTGAAAGCCCTGATTCTTATTCTTTAAGGTTAAATCACTGCACTTTTAGTTTTGAGAGGCGACAGCTGGAGAGAGACAGGACAGGCAGGACAGAGAGAGATACAGGGGGGATGACGCTGTGATCTTACCAGGTGAGCTACCTGGACACATCTGGAACACCTTTTGTTTTGCTCGTCGGATCTGCAGCTTCACTGTTTTGCTTCACTCTCACCACTTTCTTCTGTGTGCAGTTGCATATGTGGGAAAAAATGCATTTGACCATCACAAGGGGGGGAAGGTAAACTGACTTCTAGCAAGAATAAACTATTAAAATTGCTTCCTCTTACCTGTGGTGTCACCTGCCAGTGGTTACTGCCAGTCCAACCACGTCCCCCCCATTTGTCTGCACCACCCAGGGCTGGAAGACACAAATCCCTCGTAAGTTTTGAGCATTTAATGGCTTTGCATCAAACTCTCCACCAACAGCTCCATTATTTCTGATGCTCCGATGACTTTGCATTGTGTTTTGTTTGGGAATTCAAACAATAAGCAGATGAGAGTGAGAGAGATGAGGAGGGAAAGCCTTCTAACTCTGCCGCATGTGGGTCGAGACATACAGTCGACCAGGAAATTCCCGCAGTGTGCGTGAGGCTGCAGTAGCTGGCATGTTCAGGTCTTCATTGGATTCCTATGAAATCATCTGCTGGTGTATTTCCTTAGCTTTGGGTGTTTAGCCTCTGGGCGTGCACCAGTTTTTAATTAGAGGTCAACGACTGGATCAATCAACCCTTCAATCGGTTATTTTAACCAATCACTTGTAAAGTCATTTGTCACAGCTCACCAGCCCTCATCCAGAGCCAAGGGGGACGCTGCCAAAGGACGACATGAGCCGAGGAGGAGGAACAAAGCGAAGTCAAAGGATTTCTGCGGGGCTATTTTCACATTCAGATGAATGAAAGCAAAGATGTCAATGTCAAAACGCCAATGGTCGCATCTGTTTGTGCACAAAAAGACAAAACCACAAACAATTGAGGGATCAATAACGTGGATTGGAATCTATTGCTGAGCCAGTGGCTGGGTCAAAGACTTGAAGATGGATTGAGATCTATGGATCTGACTCCTTTGAAGTCAGACCCAGAGGACTGCAGAACTGGAGATAAGAGTTCCTTTACAATCTGTCCACTCAGTGGTTTCTGTCCTTTTGTTGTTGCGTGGGATGAAATGTGCAAACACTTGGACGGATAATGCATCTTGTGTTAAAGAAGGAGTCCAGTTTATTACAACTTGGGTCAAATTTTGACATCATGCACATTTAGTCATTCATGTGGTCCTGGAACACAGTAATATTGCTATAATATAGTCAGTATATCAGACCCGTAAAGACTCGGCCTCAGTTCACAGTGGCTGTCCCACTACGCTCTCTGCAGCAACAGATGAAGACGTTATTATAAAAATGATCAGTCTCTCCTCAGAAAAATGGAAATGAAGTGATAGATATAAGTCAAGTGATTGCTGATTGACATTAGACAGACGTTGGAGTCATGTGTTGTGGGAGTCGGCTCTGGTGCACGGATACATTTCATGCACTGGCCTGGGGGGAATGCTGTAATTAAAGGTCAACATTTGAAAACGTGAAAAGCCATGCCAGAGGAATGATGCACTGATTCTCCTACGGTGTGTGTGTGTGTGTGCGTGTGTGTGTGTGTGTGTGTGTGTGTGTGTGTGTGTGTGTGTGTGTGTGTGCGTCCGAGGAGGATGTTTGCTCTGTGGACACGCGAGAGGTGTGCATGTCCCTGGTTTGTTCGATCACACTGGGGTTAATCACACCTGATTGGGTTGACGCTAATCCCTGTGTGAGCATTAGTACTAACACACAGATGAATACACGCTAAGACACACACACACACACACTCCTCAGCCTCTTCTGCACATAGTCCCTCTAATATAGAGCCATTCATCAGTGAGTTTTTCTGCTCTGATCCTCAGGCGAGGTGGCACTGCTGATGAAGATTTAGGACCTCAACCCCAGGTGTATGCGTGTGTGTATGTGTGTGTGTGTGTGCGCGTGCCTCCCTCTGCTGCTTTACTGTGTACGTCTTTTTCTATCTCCCTGCACCAGTGTAATGGAGGCTCACACAGGGAAAGGCAGATGTCACACTCACAACTTATGAAGTTATCTACCGTCACACACATCAGCTGACCTTGGGGATGCTGTCGTGTGTGCAGGCTGCCTGTCGGTCCCTCGCACCTCACACACATATGCATGCTCGTGGTGCGTGGCTGCGTGTGCGTCAACATGCATATGCATGCAAGTGGGAGACTGTTTGAATTAGTGATTAACTTGTTTATTTAGCTGATTCTTTCGCACGTCTGTGTATCACTGACAATCTTCAAACGCTTTACTCATCTGTGAGTGTGTGTGTGTGTGTGTGTGTGGGTAGCACCAGAGATGTATTAGACTGATTGGGTTAGAATTACATCACAGGGGAACTACTCTGCCGTGATTGGATAGTTCTCGAGTCCTCTATTCAGAGGAGGGGGTGCAGTGCATTTTTGTTATCAGTCCATTACCCTACTGGGAAGATAAGGGTGTTTTTGGATGTGTGTGTACTGGCGTGTAACTGCCGGTGCGTTAGGACATGTGTGTCTGCACACACGCACATTCAGTTCACCTCCACATACAAAGTGTCCCATGTGTTTTCCATGCAGGAGAAGGTCAGAGGAGGCATCTCGAGTGTTTCTCCAGGTAGGCAGTCAGTCATAGCGGAGCTGCTGATCCACTCACCACTGCAGAGGTCATATCTGCGGTCCCCAAAGCCCCGAGGCCTCTGAAGGAACATCAATCACTACAGACCTTGGACACATGAACACACACCTCTGCTTTAACGCTATAGGACGATAATGTGTCCTAAGGACAGCCGTGGCCACCCCTTTCATGGGAAAACGCTGTGTTCTTTTATCATGTGAGATACGCTGTTTCACAAGGATATCTCAAAGGTGAAGTCAGTGTTACTGAAGTCTATGTGCTTAATGGTTATTGAAGGTAAGACTTGCTTTTTGCGGGCTAGTTTTGGCTTGGCAACTGTCACAGCATTTCATATAGAGATCAAGGTTGTTGTTGATGTCCTCATCACTCATACTAACCTCCCTAAACCCCTCTCACCCTGTGGAACATAATAAAAGCATGCACAAGGACAAAAGGGCTGATTTGTCTTTTAGTGTGCATTGCTATGATATGTATATAGTTATCTGTTAAGTCATTAAGCCCTGTGTTCACCAGCTGAGGACGACTGCAGAGAAGCAAAGTTAGAAATACACCCATCAGCAGAGGTAGAGCTGTCGGTGGAGATGCTGCATAGATGTGCAGAGCAGACGGATGAATTAACAACATTTTATTTATGTACATTTTAGCAAAATCTTGGACAAAATAAAAGCTGCTTCACGGCAGGGGCAAAACTGGGCTGTGTGAGGTCTGAAGACTTTCCACAGTAACTCGGAGAGCAAACCAAACTGAGACGATGAGTGCTCTGGCTTAGATTGTGCAAGTTTTCCCTGTGCCTTCCAGCTCGGTATCAGCAGTACAGCATGCACAGGTGAGTTTGGCTCAGATTAGAAATACAGCATAAGCATGGAAATCAAATGCTCAATGACGAGTAGGATGCTACATTAAAGATTTAGATTTTCTGTGTTTCATTATAGTGCTTCCTTGATTCTTACTTTCTCACTGTGCTGCCCGACTTACCAGCTGTTTATATGTTTCATGCATATTCTTGTTTAACTCATGAGGTGCGTTGATTGGAGCGCACTTCCGTTTCAGCCGCTATTTGAGATTGTTTTCGTATTTGTGCTATGAATGCAACTTTCATTCAAATTTCAAATTTCCGTTTATCTGTGTGCTGCCTTTCACATGGCACTTAGTTATTTATCTGAAAAACTTGGTACTGCAGATTAAAATGCGTTTTTCATAATGCATCAAACTGCACTTTGGCTTCTCAGCACATGGTGGCTGACTGCAAACTGTGATAGCAGAGCCCAGCCTGTGATCCTCTGGCGCTCAGGCAGACATTAGCTCTCGTCATGTAAAACAGATGTTCCTCCTTCCTCAGCCCTCGCTACAGCTGCTGCTCTCCACCCGAAGAATACAAAATGGATAGGCTCTCCAGGATATTTAGCATTAAGTAATTGCGCGCGAATCCAAGCGAGAGTCATTATGCTGAAAGTGGAAAATAACCTGTGTGATTTGACCCCCCCCCCCACCCACCCACAAACAACCTTCCTCTTTTCTTCCCCAACTCCTTTTCCTCCTTCCTCTTATCCTCCTCCTCTTCATCCTCCACCTTTTGCTCTGCCCCTTCACACGCCTCTCCTCTCTCCTCTTGTCCTCTCCCCCCAGAGTGACCAGATGCTGGCAATTTCACGACTGTTGACTTATTTACATTTTTGCAATCATGGGAATGTATGAATATTTATTACGCTGGTCTCTGGCTGTGGGGCATCTGCCTATACAGCCTGCTTATTTGCGTGTGTGTGTGTGTTTGTGTGTGTGTGCCTGTGTGAATTGAATTCTGTGCGCATTCACAGTTGGATTCTGCATGTATTTCTGTCAGCAAATAAAGAGGGTGTAAAAGCTGGCCGGTGTGGTCGGAGTGTGTGTGTGTGTGTGTGTGCGTGTGTGTGTGTGCGCCTGTGGTACCGTACCACAGATAACTCAGCCTCTGAGCTGAGGTTTCTTCCCTCCTCTCCGTGAAGACGTGCGGGCGAGGACGGGGAAAGACCAGATGAAAAAAGCCAATCAATATTTTATGAGAGCTCAAACCTCAAGGCACACACAATTTCTCTTTTCTCTCCCTGAACACTGTTTATAAATGGATTATTTCTGGAGAGCTGAAGGATGCTCATGGAATGAAATACAGGACGTTTGAGGCAGTAAGTATGCCCGGTTGATAGATGAGGGTGCGTCTAAGTCTGTTGACACAGTTTTATACCATCAGAGCCGCTCCAAAAGTCTTCCTGCTCCTGTTCTGTGCTGTAATCACATCATTGTGTTCTGTCAGTAAGTTTCTTTCTTAGTTTTGTTCAGGCATGTTTGAAAGGTGCCCGTCTGAAGGGCCCCACTAGAAACATGGCAGCATTCCTCATTGATTCAAATTCTTAAGATGGAATGAAAATAAAAATAAAGACAATGCATAAAACCACAGAATAAAATAATAAAATATAGGTCAAAATAGATTACTTGGGATGCATAAAACCAAGTAAAATACATCGATTTAAAAGAAGTGCAGCAGCGCGAAGCAGAGTGCAAAAGTTTCAGACCTGTTTCTCCCAGCTGCGTCCAGTTTGTGCGCTAAGCTAAGCTAAGCTAACAGCTGCTAACAGATATGAGAGTGGCATCAATCTTCCGTCTGACTCGGCAGAGCGGCCTCGTTTCTCTGCCGCTGCTGAGGCTCAACATGTAAGATTCATGATGATCAGAAAATCAGTGATGTCAGCTGAGGCTGCCTCTAAGCGATGCAGGTCAAACGATCCCTTTAATCACTTATTTATGCCAATAAAAAAAACTACCAGTATCAATCATCATGTTCCCTCTCATGTGCTCACGACTGCTATAAAGGGAAGAGACAAAAAAGATCAGAAATAGAAAGTCAGTTTCGATTTCCACCAGTCAACTTCCTGCAGCACATCCATCCACCAGCACCTCCGCCACAAGTGTAGTTAAGTGACTGATCTGCTCTACTGTGATGGGGGAATTGTTACTAAAATGATTAGCTCTGTTTTCATTGACCGGCAGAGACAGCAGAGTTGGATCCGTTTGATTAGATCAGCATTGCATTTCTGCAGACTTGTGTGTGAATTTTCATCTCTGTCGACTTTTAACAGACTTTGGCGAGTGTGATTTATCACAGCGGCTCAATGGTTTCATCTTCCTGCTTAAACCCCTCAATAAAGGTTAAAGACTTTGTGTGCATGTGTTTTTATATGGTGTGTGAATGACGGTGACGTGCGCATGGAAAACATTAGCGCTATTTATTCCACTGGCCCGAGAGAGCAAGTGCGCGCACACACGCACACACACATAAAAATAAAAATAAAATACAGACCATTATAGTCTGTTGCATGAGGAAAACACATGCATTATAGACCCAGTCACATACACACACCAGAGGAAATAACTCAGGCTTAACTGAAGTTGACAATAAGGTTGACAGCGTGACCCCCGCCCAGCAATCAGCTGTCTCTAACAGGCAGCAGATTGACAGGGGTCACAGCTGTGCTGCATCTCCTCCCCTTTATTACCCCCTTTAACTACTGGAAAGCTCCTAGCCCCTCCCCCCCGACTCTCCCTGCCATCCCACCTGCCCGGGAGACACGCCGTGACTCACCCCAGCTGCGTGATGCACTATATTTAACAGCGCCTGCTTAGTCCTTTTGTTTTCATTACACCATTTTGGACCTGAAGGGCTCTTTCCATCCTGGGACTTGTATTAAGACGCAGACTGATGAAAACACAGCTGGCTTCGACTCATCTGAGGGGTCATCCTGGTCTGGAGGGGCAACATCGTGCTTTCCTGATGACACTGCTCAATGAAGCATTCTAAATGAGGACATCATTTTCAGAAAACAATCAAATTGTCAGGGTCACAGCACTTACTCATCCGCGCTGTGATCAATAAAGTAACTTATCTTAATTATCTTCTTGAAGCTTTCTGGTTCCAATAAAATAGCATTTGAATTAAAATCCATAAAAGCAACAAAGAAGACACGTCCAACACACACTGGCGAAAGCTTTTGTCATCTTGATTCTGGAGATGCTCACGATCCTGAACTGAATTTGATCTCTCACCGGCCAGCCAATCAGCTGCCGCTTGCAACTTTTCCGAGCCGCCGTTCGCCTCCGGGCGCGGCCCACTCAGTGCATGGGCTTCACACGACAGAGCTGATCAGCTGTCAATCATGCTATATGGAGGATTGTCCCCTGGCTGCTGCCATCAGATTTGTAATCCTCGGTGATAATGGCTAATCCAATTTAGCAAATCCCTGCTGTCAAAAACTCAACTATACAGCGGTTCATACAATATAGAAACACAAATATAGAATACACATAGGATATCATGCTGTGGGAAAAACTCTGCAACACACACGCATATCGCACAGAGATAATACCATCAAAGGCCACTCTGCCGTCTCTCTTCATGTGCCAGGCTTCATGGGATATACTGAACCACCTCCTATAGGACATGATGGGAGCAAAGAGTGAAGAAGAAGAGGATGTTTCGCACCAGGAGATGTCATAATTGTTGGGATTATGAAATAACGATGGTCTGAACAGCAGGGAGACGCTTACGTATTTCTAATGAGGGCTAAATCACCCTGAGGGTCGACTGGGAGGCGTATCTGCCTTGTCAAGGTAGCGCAGAGGCAAGATTACACAGTAGCAGAGCCTGAGGCGAAACCTCAGAAGAAGACAAAGGATGGGTGATGAAGAGAAGAGGACATAGAAATAGGATATGAATATGTGTCTGTGTGTGTTGCAGTGATATAGGGGATATTGTTCAATCAGTGGACAATATTGGGATGCAACCAAAGTCCAGTTGTGTGAGTAGAATATCTACTTTAGAGGACTCTCCTACCAAATAATGAAAGCTGCTCTCCAGCACTATCTCCGCTTCCCCCTCCATCCCTCGCTTCCTCTTCCATCCCTCTTTTCTCCTCTGTGGACCATGGCAGGCTAATCTCAATCTGTTTCACTGTGATATCACACAACAGCCCTGTAGCTGCGGCGGTGCCAGCCTATTGGGCGCGCCTTCCCCGGCGCCAGCTCTCGCCGCCTGCCAGCCGGCACCGGCTCGCAGCTCTGGTTTAGTGGGGTTTTCCGTCGGCCGCGTCCAAACACTCAGCTCTGCTGCGGCGAGAGTGTGTCCCAGCCGCTGTGCTGCTTGTTATATCCCCGTCCTTTGTCATTTTCTACACGTTCGGTTTTCTTTTGAAGTGCATGTTGCGTTGAGGTGTCACGCTCCACTTCCTAACAGCAGTGAGAGCATTTAAGAGAACGAGGAGACGCCTCTCAGCAGGCCACCACTGTCAATCTTCCAAAAGCTTAAATGTGCTCAAGCATCGGTAATGAAGACGCAGTCAGACGCTGATGTGGTCTGATGGGTTGGATTTAAAGCTGCTATGTTTTAAAAATTCCATCAGTTTTTAGTGACATTGTTGCGCTGAGTGACTCAAGCTAATGTACCACCGGTGAACCAGCTCTTGATGGGAGCTCCTCTGTGAACAATTGCTTAAACCTTCACAATTAGATGTTACAGTGGGTTTATCAGTGTGTGTGTGTGTGTGTGTGTTCTCTATCCAAGCTGTCTGTTACTGGCAGTGTGAGCACAGTCTGTGAAACTGTGCCTCTGTTGGGTGCGCCCCTCAATTTCCTTCTGTTCTACTGCCTCATTTTATTACTGTTGACCATTGCAGACGGTTCATTATAAAACCAGTGGAAATTACAGCTTTTTAATGCCAGTTAGAACCAGATCACATCATTCTGACAAGCTCATTAGATCAAAACCAGTTTCACCACTGCACCAAACTCTTTGTGCATAAGTCTAAGAATTGTAGCCAGTTAAAGCAGACATTCGTATTTGTGGCCTAACGATGTAAAATGTATTATTATGCAAGCAAAAACTAAAGATTAGAAAATCTCCAACCCTCTGTTAGAAAGGTGATGCCAGTCTGCAGATTTTCAATATGACCCCTCAGATTTATCATGTGATTGCAACCCTCAGGATGGGAACCAGTGATCTCAGAGGATGGGCGTGTTAAAAATCATATATATTATATATATATATTACATGTTATCCTGTTGTTACCTGCAGTGTCTCGTGAAGTGGAAATTGCTCGGGTCAGCGTCAGGGAAAGATAGAAAAGGTAATACCCCTGGGCTGAACTGCCAGACTGGCTGCTAAAAGTCTCAGTGGACAAATGAACAAGAAACGGCCTCTTTTCTCACATAAAAATGCTTCTGGGTGCCCCTCGAGGAAGTCACTGCACACTAATTTGAAGGTCCGCTACTTAACACGACCTGCTGTCAGTTGTAGAGAGTATCTGTAAAAAGTACTTAATGTCGCTCTCGAAATCTGAGGACTAGATGTTGATCAAAGTACAAAAAAAACTGCATCCCCTTAGTAATTGAAGTTAAGATTGAAAGTTGTGAGCATTCTTCAGGCACGGAAGGTCTGACTAAAACTTCCATCAGGCTGCAAAAGTCAGGATATCTCGGCCTTTTCTGCATCATTTATGGCCATGCAGCACAATGCTGAATTGCCAGAGTATCCCTTTAATAACATTGAGCCCATTTTATTAATGCTACAAGTTTGTTGAATTTCAGATGCGCTCATTTTTGGTTTTAATTTCCTCTAAATAAACAGTGTGCTTGTTTCTTGCCTGTTGGATTTGTCACAGTTTTCCCTGATGTCAGCATTCAGTTTTATTGAGTGATTGCAAAGAGAAGAGTGATACAAATGATGGCCAGAGCTTTAGAAATCAAACCCAAGCTGGAATAAACCTGAATTTACCTCCTGGAAAATGGATTCTCTCACCCAGTTTGCCGTTGACTGTGAAATTTATCTAATTTCCCCCTGAATTTCACCTGTCCTGCATCCGTCATCCCAGCTGTCTGTGCGTGAAAACATCCCTTGATGGACGAAAGATGAAGAAATGAAGCTCATCTGTGAGGACGGCATGCTGAGAAAGGCAAAAGTTTCTACCCTCTGCATACTGTGCGCCCCACTTCCTCCACAACTCTCAGAGGAGGTGAAGAAACTTCTAATGAACAGAGCGCAGGCTGTGGAGCTTGCGGAGGCCGCGGAGCCGAGTCCTGTGCTGCAGAGAGATTGGCCGCTTTGCTCGACTGGATGTTGTATCTCGGCAAGACAACGGGTCAGTTCTCTCCCTCTCGCTCGGTCTTCCTCGGTCCGCCGTGGCTCTTTAAGTATTTAGAGCTGCGAGCCTTTTCTTCCTCTCCTCTGTCGGTTTGAGTGGGTCTAATGCCCCGTCCCTTGTCAGCCTCTCCTCCTGGTCTCTCTGTTTCCTCATCCCGTCCTTTCATTTCCTCTCATGTCTTCTTCCCTTCATCAGCACATTTCTGTCTCTGGACATAATGTCAGCATCTCCTCTTGTCTCCTTGCTTCTCTTTACCTTTTTGTATTTATTTCAAATCTGTGTTCCTCCACTGTTACCCCGCTGTCACGTCCTGTCTCTTCAATTAAACTTCACTGAACCCTTCCTGTTTTTAGCCTCTGCTTATGAGTCCAGACTTCTTGTCTGTGTGTGTTTGTGCACATACATGAATATTCACGGTTGTGTCTGCAAAAAAAAAAAAAAAAAACCTCATACAGAGCGTGACTAGACTGCATGTGTGACACTGTGTGTGTGTGTGTGCATGTGTGTGTGTGCAGGAGAGTGACTGGTACACAGATGGAGCAACTGCTGCTCAGCTCAACACTATTGGACATACAGTATACTCAGCAGCAGGAGCGCGCACGCGCACGCGCACACACACACACCACTGCAGATGAGAGGAAAGGGCTGTTTCTTGATCCGTGTATTGTTTCAGAGATTGCCAAAGAGTCTTCTGAACAGAGTCACTTTCATTTTGCTGTAAAGAGAGGGTTTGGGGGGAATAGCGGCTTGTAGGATCCTGCTTTAATTGGCTTAATTCTTTAGGTATATCAACCCCTTTGTTCTGAAGTGTGTGTTCTTACATGAAAGCAGTTCCACAGAGGGAGCACAATATTAAGTGCTGCATTTTAGAGTATTTTGCTGCCCTACAAAGAGCAGTGACTACTGAAGTTTTGTGGCTGGCCACACTGTGTAACGGTGTTGGTCTTCTGCCTCTGGGGCCGCGAGGTAATTTATAAATACAAGAAAACAATTACTTTTATTTTTTTAAGCAATAACGAATCAACATAAAATATCATGTTTTTCGAGCGGTCCTTGAACGCAACACAAGCCTCGTGGTTGATACACAACATTCCGTCATGGCACCCGCAAGAAAGCGGAAGTAGGTGCGCAGTGTGGACAAAAAATGGACAAGCGATAATTTTTGTTGTTTGTTGTTGTTGTAGAAGTAAAAGTCAAGCCAGCGTGTCGAAGTTAGTTTGTGGGGACAAGCTGCCAGTGAAGAAGACAAGGCTAAACTCGAGCGTCATTACACGCTAAACTGCGACGACAAATGCGCTTGGATAAATTTAACTCACTTCAGTGGAATTTGGGAGCCCAACAAGCAGCTTTCACAAGACCACACTGTGACAGAGACGCTGTTAGACAGGAGAGTTTAGCGGTTAGCGAGCTAATAGCTATGAAGCTAAAACATCTGAATATGCTGCTGAGAGTGAAAACTCCTTCAGGCTCATGGCTAACTGGAAAACCAGCTGAGAGGAGCATCATCATCATCATCATATCATCATCACTACCATCTGACATCAGACGCCTCGCCAAAGGGAAGCAGTTCCAGTTAATACAGAGGTTAGTGTGCTGTATGTGTTCGATCATTTGAGCCCCCCCCCCCCCCATCCTATATGTGTAATAAGCCTCTCAGGTGCTGTCCAATCACCACCTGTTTAAGGTGTCCAATGATGTGAATGTGTGGAAGTCTTTTACACTGAAACAAGTGTTTCAAATTTTATACACTTGTCTCAGAAATGACACTTTTCTCTGACCATTATGTCGGTATGTTTTGTTTTTGTAGGGTTCCAGTGCTATATTTTGGTGTTATACTATTTGGACAGAAACCCATTTTAAAGGATTTCTCAGCATTTCCTTCATGAGACAAGATGAATAAGAGCACACCAAGGCTTTTAATGCTGTAATAGGCCAATATATTTTGGGGCTCAAAATGAGGGCCAACCAGCTGTCAGCTGAAGTAGGTAAATGTAATTATAACTACTGTTTCCATGTGTGATTTGTGAAACTGTAACAACACAACGAACAGTGGAAGGACACTTTGAAATATGCCATTTTTTCTGGCTTTAACTGAAAGAAATGTATGAAGGATGAGTGGGCCTTATTAAAGCTGCAGAGACTTACATGCCTGCCAACACCTGAGAGTGTCTGATACAGGGCGGACGCAGCAGCTGCTTTGTCTCTGAATCACAGTGTCTTGGTTTTAATGTTTTTATTTTGATTTTTCTCAAACACGAGTAAAGAGAAAAAGGGAGGATGCTACTGTTCATCGGTTTCATCGGATATTTGTGTGAGGGTCAGCTCACTTTGAGTCATTTCCTGTTTCATTTAGTGTCCTTTTGTAATGAAGGTCCTCCATCACTAAGTGGCTCTTCTGTCCTTTCCTGGTCTGTGTCCTGTTTGTCCTTTCCCATTCACTTCTCTCTGCTGTCTGAAAGGACAAATCACCGGTAAACATTCGATGCCACCATTTGGCACTTAGAAAAATACTCGTATGTGATCCTTCATCCCGTTGTATCGTCTCTTTCACATCCAGGTAGCTGATTGGTTCGCTAGGTTACTTCTTGCCACTGGCAGGAAAAACAACCTTGACCAGGTGTCATTACACCTTCGTCTCCCAGTAAATATGCAATGTCACAGAAACAGTCCAAGGTCTGACAGAGGGCGGTGCAATATTTATGACGAGTACTGAAATAACACATCCTGCCAAACCTCAGAGCTAATGAAGCTCTTAATAGCTAAATGTTGACTCGAGGCGAACGAGCTGTGTTGGGTTTGTCAGTACAAATACAGACCTGTTGTGTCAAAGTGTGTCATTGTTCAAACGGTTTTGTAGATGCCTATAAATATCTGAAAAATCTCATGTTACTGTCAGGCTTGCTCCATCTTTGAATTAAGTGGAAAATTTTCATATTTTCATGTAACTAATAAATTATTCATAGGCGCTTGTATTTTTACAGTCAAGAAGCAAAAAAAAAAAGCAATTCTCATTCAGAGAAACTTTATTGATCCCTGCAGAGAAATGGATTTGTTGCAGTACAAGTTGCTCCACACACAGAAAGAGGGATAAAATACTGAAAAAGGTAAAAAACTACAAAGCTACAAACTATTATATAGGTAACATAGCCATGATAATAATAAGAATAATAGTAAAAATATGCAAATGCGTACACAACATGTTCATTGTCACTTTATTAAGTTGGGAAGACAAATGGCAAAAATAATATAATAGTCCAACAAATTGATGATCTTTAACTGAAGCTCGCAGCACCTATACTCACATTAACTGTCACGTTGGCTCCAGTCTGCAGCCCTCAGCTGTGTGCAGCAGCCTGTCAGCTCGCTCATTAAGTCTTTATTGTATTTCAGTGGGCTTCTGTCTTGTTACTTGTCTTGTACTGCAGACATGAGCGGAGGAAGGCTTTACCCACAATCACTTTGTGTGCAGAAAACATGGTTTCCTTTCCTTGCGCAGCCACTAACAAGAGAGGAAATTTGATGGGGCCAGATGATGATACTAAAAAGTCAACAAAGCAGCTAGTTAAGTTGATTTTTTTTCCATTTTTTTCCCCACCTTGTGTGAGTTTTACTCTGCACCTTGTAGTAATATGGCATTATTGTTTGCTAACCTTTGATGTGGGAGAAAATACAGCTCGGCTCCACAAGCCCTGCTGCATCGGGCCGTCTGTTTAGGTGCATGTTGGATGGTTGGCTGGTGTTTGGACCACTGACTCCCTCTCAGAGGAAACCATTTATATTGTTTTCAATGGTGTAACTTAAGTTCAAAGACAGAATAATTCATCTCAGTTTACAACACACCTCTGCTCTGCTGATGAAAACGTGCTGTACTGTGTAAACCCTCATCACTTGAGGGTCTGCTATATATTATACAGTAACTGTAAACACTCTAAGTACTCAGTACTGCAATGAATAGTAATTTTCATTATGCTTCACTTTTTTCATTATTTTTAAATAATGTTTAAAGTCTAAAGTTTAGTTTAGTTTACTCTGGAGAAACATTTGGCAGTTTTGCAGGAAAATGACGTAACTAATTAAGAAAATATCCGCAATTATCCACTAACTGACTCATAGACATTCTTAGCACTACTAATACTGCTACTACTACTACTATTAAAGTGATTTTGATGAATCAGGGGCTCGACTAGACTGAAAAAACATGGAGATTAAATATATATGATGCAAATTAGCACGTCTCTTAATATATGCGGCTCTTATTAGGTAGCCTCAAAGAACTAAAGTAACAGGAACCTATTAAACAATTTAGATTATCATCTATGTTATTAATACTAATATTATCGTGATGACACGACACTGAGAAGTTACTAATCTTCAAGAAATAGCACCAAGTGAAGTCAGCGTTTAATGAGAGCTCTCAGAGAAGTAGGATGAGTGTATCCTAGTTCTGCAGCCTAGTTCAGTTCTCATGTTTCACATGTTTTATTTACATGTTTTCTCTCTCCCATCATATAAATCCTTGCAACTCCTTGTTAGGGGTGTTATCTCTCACCGCTGGTTAGTTAAACGTCACATCACGTGCAGCTGAAATGTGTCAGTGTACTGCTTTGTGCCCTTGTGCAGCACACAAAGCATGTTAGCCACACACACACACAGAATGGGATATACTGTAACGATTCAAATGTGCTGTGTGGTCACACCTAAGTATCTGAAACTCACCAGCTGAACGGTTTTAATGTGCAGCAGCAGCAGTAGGGCGGACCGTTTGCATGAGCAGAAACCTGATACAGCTGTGACATGGTATAAAGAGAGAGGACGCTAAAGTGAGGCTGCTAGTAACGACAAAAATTGCGCTGGATTACATCATTGCATCGTCTTCCCGTGAATCGTGCTTAGGTAGGCATCCAGCACGGGAACGGCAGACTCCACAAAAACTTCTTCATAGCAAAAGTAATTACTGTATGTAAATACGTTTAATGGCTACTGCCAAAAATAGGGTTTGTTTCCATGAAATTCTTGAGGATTAAAGCTTGCATAAATGTATGTGATCTGTCAAATTCTGGCCACTGAATCACTGTGGTCCAGTCTCACTTGCTGTCACCAGCATCGAGGGAGGCCAAAGTGGCAGATCCCTGCAAGATGTGTTCATTTAAGTCCCCCACAGAACAGCCCTCCATATCAATCCCAATTTGGGCCATATTTGTCTGAGGCTGGAGCCGGTTAGCAGGCACTGACTGACACAGAGGGATGGTGCATTATTGCATTATTTGAGGCAGCACAGCGCCGCTGAGCCGTAATTTACTAGCGTCTAATCCACAGCCGTATCGGGGGATTTAGAGGTGAGCGGGGGGTAACACGCAGATGGAGCAACACCTACAGACACATACACTCAGTTCAACACAGTTCATAAAACACGTGAATGATCAACATGCACTTTTCAACGTCTTGTATCAGCTTTGACACGGCTCCATTTGTGGTTTTATAGATGCACTATGTGTGTTTTCTATCTTTATTGGCCCTATTTATCTGTGACACCAAGTCTTGGTGGGACATAGGCTGATATATGAACTCATAATGTATTAGCGCCCTGAGCTCCCCCCATGCAATTGCTGATGTCGAGATGACAAATCCTGAGCTATATGTTATATAGCTGTGTCTGCACTGTACAAGCATGATTTGTTTCCATACGGTGTGACTGCTTGAATGTACAGAATAGAGAGAACATGCACTTTTGTGCATTTCATCTTGTTATCTGTCACATCTCCATATTCTTTCCCTTGCTCTCTTTCCCGACACCAGCCTTTCCTTCAGAGTTATCCTTGGGCTCCTTGCTCTCTGTATGTATATATTCCTGCTCTGACTCAGCGGCCTCTTGCTGTCTTTGTACTCATCCCCTCAGATCTGTGCAGATTGTCTGTCCCACGCGAATCTACACCACGTGAGGCTGCGGCCTCCATCACCTCATCTTGTCTTCTGTCCGTCTACCCACACCTGTCTGCCCCTCCTCCAGCCTGCTTCTACAGCAGGAACAAATATGAAACAGGAAGGAAAAAAGACAGCCAGTCATTGATGAGATTTCATTTTAAGCACTGTTTTCAACTTTGACTTCCCTTTATTGGGTCACATCTCATAGCTTCTTTAATCAAATATTTGAATAAATAGCTGTTACATAAGAGTCACACGATCAGTCTGACTAGGTCAGGCCGAGTAGCCTGCCATTTCCGCTGTGAACACAACAAGGGTCAAGCTCAGTCTGACCTGCTCGCTATATATTTCCCAATCAATTTTTTGGTGGTCATCTGACTATGAGACTCAGTGTCCCCCCCGCTCATGATGGTCATTAGTGCAGGCTTCAGTGGCAGATGAGCTTTAAAATCCATCACTGATGCAGCAGAAAGAACGAAACACACTTCTTTCTTGATACGAGTTTTCAGCTCAGTGCTGATCTCCAACAATGCCGCCACTTTCTTATTGAACACCCTGAGCAAAAAATAATATCTATGTTGTGATTTTTCCTGCTAAGTCTGGATAAAGCCAGATTAGAAATTTACATAAGGGAATGTCAAAATGACAGCGACAGACAGACAATGGTACATAGACTATGTCTGAAAAGGGCTTGCTGTGTCTCTTTCTTCTGAGGCACAAGCGACACTGTAGCGCCTGACAGTTGCTCCGCTTTCAGCTGTTTCCACTGTAAATCCATCCGCGGCAGTGAGACGCCCAGAGCAACTGCTCCCGCCGTCCAACGCGTTCTCGTCCCAGCGATGCACAAAGCCTTCCTGCTGGAAAGCCTTTCTAACACGTGGCTAATGTTGCCAAACAGTCACAGTTTGCTTAGGTCTAGGCATCAAAACTGCTCAGTTAGGTGTGGGAAAAGATCGTACACTTTTGGCATCGCTCGAGGCTACCTCGTGCATGTGTTTGAGACACAGAGGGGACCCTGGGAATGAGGCTCACATTTAAGGAGCAACAGTAGCTTTCATCTTGTTTTTCGCTGTGTTTCAGGCCAACCGGTTCACTCCCTTGTCTCTGTTTTTGTCTGCTCCTTCGGGAATATGTGGCTTTGTAGTTGCTAAATGCTCCACTGTGTTTACCAGTTAGCAGCTAACTGTGTCTGATACTACAATAGCAATGAGAGTGAACCAAAACATTAAAGCTGTAGGCCAGACAGCTGAAAAATGAGCTGAAAGTCACTATAAGGGTCTGCTAAAACTTCTTTGTGGCTTCATAATAATAATAAAACATCTTGATCGTAGCCATTTTAAAGTTGCCAGTCATTAACAGATCATGCTAAATCAGCTATTAGCAGGAACTGTTGCAAAGTCTCACTCTTGGTGCCGTAGAGGAGCCACTTGAGATTTAAGAGTTGGCTGCCAAAGAGCAACTTTTTATGCAAGAAACAACCACATTCACATCAACCGTTGAAAGACATCATTGCAAGTTTGTCCTCTTTGCTGGATTTTCTGAACATAGTGCAGCAGCTCGTAACCTTTAACTGCCAGAGCACTCTTTAATGCACCTTGAAGGAACGATGTCACTGCCACTACTGGTAAAATTTACCCACTGTAAAGGCGACTCCAATACAAAGATCGAAATAACTGGTAACACTGCGGTAACATCACCCATCACCAACCACCAGTGCTTAAAGTACCTGGTTTTATTTGCATTAATTAGAGGAATTTCAAAATCTCCCTTTCCTGCTGCTCCTTTGCCATTTTGCAACCCTCGCTGCACCAGATCTGAATATCAGTGAGCTGCCCACAGCGAAACACTCACAGTATGATTAGTCATTACTCATCAAACTCCAAGTGGGAGGTTTTTTTTTATTTTAAGCTAAATACTTCCCATCTGTTCCAGGGAGAACAAAACAAACCAAAAATTTGAATACTCACTCAATATTTGAATAGATACTATTGGCATGAAAGATAGCTTGTAAATTAGTATAACTAATATGCTTGCAGGTTAATGTGTGAGTCACTTATCTCATTTTAGAAACAAAGTGTCTGTGTTGTTGCAGAACAGAGGGGAGGAACCCTTCTCAAAGAGGGGCAGTGTTGCTATCATTAACGTCGACTGATAGCGGGATGGAGGAAGGAGGCCGAGAGAAAGGGGGAGGGAAAAAAACGGCCCTAATCAGGGTTATTGGAGCCAGAAATAACAAATGAGCCAACACGCCTTTACATAATGAGTCTGAGATTAGACGGAGAGGCAAAACAGGAGCAGTCACCTCTACAGTGTCAGAGAGAGAAATAAAGAGGGTTACATGAGGAGAGACGGTGGGAGGGGGGCAAGACGATGAGATGAGTAACTTGAAGAGGAGGATGGGTTACATGTGGAGAGGAGGAAGACGAAGACACAAAGACAAAGATGATTTTGTTTTTTAGTAATTGTATGAGTAGTGTGACTCATTTCAAAGCAAAGCCGTGTAAGTAGTTATATCCACATTGTTTCATATGCTTTGGCAATATTCTCTATGCCAAACGTCATTTGAAGTCATTGAGCTGCAATGAAACAGAGAGACGGTTAGTGAAGAGGACGGGAGGTGGACAAACAGAGACAGAGCAGAGGGGGCAGCAGCAGTGCTGGTTGGTCATTTGATCAGACATTCGTGCTGTAAAGAGAATGAAAAGTTCATCGGTGTTCGTCTCGCTGTTCGCCTCGTGCCGTCAGCAGGTAATTCTTTCCACACACGTTAAAATTCATGACCCGATGCATCTGTAATTGTCTAATTCCTGTCTGACGAGTACTGCCTCTGCCAGGGGTTCTCCAACGTGTAACTCAAAGGCCCACATCTGAGGAAGGGGCTGGACGTTGAAAATAAATAAATAAGGTCTTCTTAGCCCAATATCATTTAATATTTTCACACTTTCACCTTCTTCCACCAGTGAGTGATGTTAGATGTCACATTTTCTGAATTCATTAATGTATGTGGGCCAGATGTGGCCCATTGGCTCCCAATTAAGTATCTGAGTTATGGGCTACGTCCGGATTGACTTGTTTTTTGGTCCAGATGTGGACTGAGGTCCGGACTTTAAGAAGACCTGCTCGAGTGAGTCAGGAAAATGCTTCTGCTAGTAAGTCACAAAAGCTGTCTGAGCTTTCTGTATTTTCTGAGTGCTTGGCCATTTACACCGTGTCGTGACATTTTGCTCCCATGATTGGTCATTATTTCACTCAAGTTTCTGAAGCAGGGGGGGAAAAAAACTCACTGGCTGGCTAACTGTGAGTTAGCAAGCTTGTTAGTGTCGTCCCTAACGGCACAATCACGGTTTGAGTGGACATATTTGCAGCTTTGACTCATAACTGAGCTGTTTCTACTCCCACAGAGGAGGTTAAATGAAAGTGAATGGTGCAACAATAAGCTGTAGTCTCCTTCATTTAGGACTCATGCGGTTGGTTTCTTTATTGGTTCTGTATCATTACCGCAAGTTAAATAGAAGTTATGCAGAGTCTTTCTTTGTTAATGCTCCATGTGTTTTATAGTTAGTGGAGACTTAAAGCTGCCCCCACTATACCTATAAAGAACCTTGTGAATTGAGCTGAACTCAGAGAGACATGCAGACAGAACTGGGCCAGTCTGTCTGGGTGAGGGGTGGAGGGGCGGGTGGAGGGATGAAGTGGAGGAAAGGGAGGGCGGAGTGGAAAACAATGCCGTGGCTGCCCTGTTGCTGGCGAGGCCAGATCATGGTGTCACCCTCAGAGGCATTTGCCGATGGAAACTGACTCGCTCAGAAAACAAATTCGTGTCCAGCCGCCCGTGGATGGCATCACACACACACACACACGCGCGCGCTCATACGTGCACGCATGGCACAGATGTTACACAAGTAAAAACAAGCAGACACAAGCTGACTATATATCATTCCTTCTCCTGCCCTCTGTGTCCCTCTTTGTTTGATTGTCTCTGTGTCTCTGTGTCTTGGCCGGTGTTCTTGTCTGTCTCCTTGGCGGCTCTGTTCTCCCTCCTGGCACTCTCTGCAACGCGTCTTGGCTCGCCCGCGCAGAGTGATGTCTTCATCGCGATCCACCGGCGTCTGTTTCTCTACACCCCTCCTAAACCGAGCCTGGCCTCCGCACCAGCTTCCATCCTCCACTTGCTTATTGAAACGCTGTCCTTTAAGCTGCCAGGCTTTTCCCACAGTCTCAGCCTCAGCGCCGGCCCGGCGTGCGATTTAAGCGGCGGGGCTGGAGCTGGAGATTGGGAGGTAACTTCCAATCTCGGTGGTTTGGTTTTGTAGAGAGGGTGGCGAGGGATGCCCTTGAGTGGGGAGTTGGGAAAGATAGCCACGGTGCAGTAAGAGGACAGGACAGGGAGAGAGAGAGATAATTACGTTATTTAACAGCTCAGGAAACTGCAATACGGTAGTGATAGGTGATTGAGCGTGTGTGTGTGTGGGGGCGTGCGTAGGGGAAATCCTGCAGGGTTTTCTCTTCTCGCTCCCTGCTAGGCCAGCAGAAACGGAGAGGCACGGACCAGTAGCAGGTCTGCCTACAATCACAGAATCCCACTATCATTATGTGCCTTCTCAGGGGAACGCTGACTGCTCCGGGGGCTGAGCCACTGTTGCTCTGCTGTCATCACAGTTTAATGCAAACCTTGTATCCCAAACAGGAGGGGAATCATTCTTTTTTTTTTTTTTTTTTTTTTCACAGCACTGGGCAGTTTATCACTGCAGCTGCCCTTGGTGATTCTTTATCAGTCCGGTCTAGTGTTGCTAAGAGAATACTCCTCTTGCCTAGCTGTGGAAGAGGGGATGATGGTAGATTGTGATTCAGCTTCAGATGTTTTTATTGCCTGACAATCAGACTGAAATTGTTTTCATTTCACTCTTCAGTCTAACTAGCCTTTTTTTTTTTTGCCCTTTTTTTTGTCTTAATTCCTCTGCCGCTGGCCCGGGACGATGACACGCCCATCCCTAACCATTGCCAGCAAAGCACTAATTGGGTGCTCTTCCAGCAGGGGAAACAGTCGCCAATGACAGCACCAAACGTATATGATTTGCCTTAAAAAAATCACATTTTTAATGTTTTTGCACATGAGTTTGATTGATTGAGGAGATGTCAAGGTTTAGACTGCCGTCCTTTTATTTGTAAGTCCTTCAGAATGAATGAGTTCTATCATTAGCATGTTGAGACACAAATGTTTGCTAATTTTCAATACTTTGTTTAGCTTAAAAAAATTGCAAAACACGAGTAAGTTTATAATATCATTGTGCCTTATTTAAACTCATTGGGAAAGGTGACAGTACTGTAGTAATGTGTTACTGACTGTCCAATGAGCAGCCATATTCATTGATGTAGTTTCACCGTGCTGCTACATCTTTGGCCACGGGCTGATGAAAATCTTAGCACACTGCCAGCTTATTACCAGTATTACTCAGCCCGGACTTTAACAAATCTGCCCTCACGGACCAGATTTTGAATAGAGGCCAATGGAGAAGTTATGGAGATGTCAGCTGAAGTCGGAGGAAATACCACTACTCTCAGAAGATTAAACTGCCGTCTAAATTTGATGCTGGTGTTACTTCTTGCGGTTGCTGAGTTTTTCTTGTTTTTATTTTGGCCTTAATTTAGCCAGGATGGTCTCTGGAGATTGAAATCGTATTTTTTGTGAGAGTGCTGGGGAGTCCTGGCCAAAATGGCAGCACAATTACAGTGTTACAAGAACCAACACAAAAACATCCACTAACAGAAGTGTGTGACGTGTTAATAGTTCACTGATTCTTATTTGCTTTCTGGAGAGACGTATTTGGTGCAAAAAACATGGCTTGCATCAACCTCACTTCTTACTTACTACTGATAAGTTTTCCTGACGTTTACTTCCTGAGGACATGGGCAGGCCGGCGACATAAAGCAGCCTGGGAATTCGCTGTCAACCAGCCTCAATTTGATGCACAAAATTTGAACTAACACCAACCTTGACGTGAACAAATACGTATGTGGCGTATTATGCAACATACTTGCCGTTTGTTCTAATCCCTCTATTGCAACCATAAATAACTTGAGTGAACTAGTCCAGCCTGATCATATGAATGATGCATTATCCTCTATCCACAGTCACACAATAACATTCAATAGTGCACCTCTAATTGGATCTGTGCTGTTTCCTGCCCCCTCCTCCTCCACCCTTTGCCTGTCTTGTTCAGATCCATGTTCACAAGTAGAATCAGTATTGAACAAATCCATTTTATTGCTGGGCTGCCTATCACATATCTGCTTTATAGGCTATAGTGTGAAAACAGAATTGATTCATGTGTAAGGAAATGATCAATCTTTATTCAACCCACTTACAGACGAAGCTGGTGGGCATTGTTTTTAACACTTCAGAGAAATGTAGTGTGAACTTCTCTAAGCGACTGACTCTCTGAAAAAATGGTTGAAATGGTCAAACCTGCTGTAGGAATCTTTGGTTCTGCAGTGAGTTCATTAATCTCGCCCACAGCACATCGCACACTCTTCTTTGATGTTTCTGCCTCTTTGCCACCGTCCTCATTATCACCTGCAAACTGCTTAAATTAACCTGTTATCTTAGCACACTTCGTGATGTCAGCCATCAATGGCGATGGCGGCTACTACCTGCTGGTATGGATTTCACCAGCTGTGTCGCTGCAGCCAAGATGACCAATTAACTAAAAAGTCCTTGCTGTAGTTGTGCCTGCAAACATTATTATCCACATTTTGGGTGCAAATCACTTTTGGTTTAACCTTCAGATAAAGTGTTTCAGATAGTAGATAGTTGATCTGACTTCTAGCCTCTCGCTCTGTGAATTGTATGTTCAGTGTGCTTGTGTGACGGCCTGATGCATTTATAGATGATGTGACGGCGGTGACGCAGGGTCCCGACTGACTCAGACCGTGTCACGCCATCTATACGTCCTTGTCTTAGCTGAGAGCACAGCACTGACAGCCTCGCATAGTTTGTCTCTTTAAGCCAACATCACATCAGACATGAGGCGGGGTGGGGCGGAAGAGTGGGAGGGTGAAGTGGGGCGGCGGGGGCACCCCATCTCTGACCCGGGCCTGGCTTGGTACGGTACCACAGAAGTGAAGAAGAGAAGAGGGGAAACAGGGGAGGAAGGGACTTTGACTCGTAGACATCGAAGGAGGGATTAGAGTGACGGGGGGGAGGAGAAAAGGGAGGGAGAATGAAGAGCAAAGGGGAGGGTTTAGGGAAATAGATTTGAGAGAGAGAGAAAGGGGAGAGAGAGGGAGTTAGGGAGGGAGTGTGTGTGTGTGTGTGTGTGTGAGAGAGAGAACATGAACGCTCTCTCTGTAAAGCACTGTGAACAGGGACAAGCAAAAGAGCGAGTCTCACACACACACACACACACACACACACACACACACACACACACATTCACACGCGTACATGCTGCCTCTGTCACACACCCTCACACCCGTACACCTTCACACTGTGCTGCTCCTTCACACACATACACACACTCCCTTACACGTGTGCGCTGAGGCTGAGAGGTGCCTTGCTGGGGAGACACACTTTCTCTCTCTCTCTCTCTCTCTCTCTCTCTCTCTCTCTCTCTCTCTCACACACACACACACTCACACGGACTCACACTGTGCAGCTGGACTCTCCAGAACCAGACCGGACTACTGTCACCCACCAGTGGAGGCTCTCGCATGAGCAGCGGCAATACAGCGTCTACCGTAAGCCACGGCTACCTGCCAGCACCACCCCCCTCACCTCCTCTCCTCTCCTCTCCTCTCCTCTCCTCTCCTCTCCTCTCCTCTCCTCTCCCTCCCTCCCTCTCTGTCTCCCTCCATTCATTCATCCCTCGTTCTCCCAGCTGCGAGGCGGCACGAGTGGCTGAAGGACACGGCTCTGCGCTCTGCTGTAGTGTAGCGAGCTGCCGAGAGTTGGAGAGCCTGATCCGATAGGGGGGATATATAGACTCACTGCGCTCCCTCCCTCCCTCTCTCCTCCGTCTTCTTCGTGCCCCTGTCTGTCTCTCTATCCCCCGCGCTCTCTCGTTCATGAATGTCACCTCTATCTCTGGGAAATGCTGGATTTATCAAGCCCCTGTCTTTTTTCCGTCTTCTCTCAGGGTGCGGGTGAACGCAAGGGTGATGCCAGGAGAGCCTGAGAGACAGCGAGGAAACAAGCCGCACTCGGTCCAGATCCCCTCATCCTCGTCCCAGCTCGCGGAGCTGATACCTCAGGTCGGACGCTCCCTACTTCTTCTTCTACTTCTGTCGTTGTTTCGGGTGGAGAAATTTTACAGGTGAGGGGCAGAATGAAAAGGAGCTGCAGTGTCACTTCTCTTATTTTGGGGAGTTGACAGTCAGACGTTTTTCGTCCCACTGAATCGATTCGGGCTTCTGGTCTGCGGGACTGAGCGGGTTAAGAGGACTAAACGTGATGTTTTGTTTGGGTCTGGTTTCATTATGCGGCCAACGGTTCTGATGCTGAACCTTTTCGGACGGGATTGAGTCAAACTTCACCGGAGCACCAGGAGAGGCGCAGGGGTACACTCGGACCGGGACAGAGGCATTGGTTTTTGGGTGGATAACAACATGACTTGTCCCAACAGAGCAGCAGTGACGTATCAAGGCTTCACCTGAACCTCCCGACTAGAGAACAAACAACTAGAAGGACATTTAAAGGCTATCGCTCAGCAATCCAAATCCCAGCGGACAGTTAGTCAGTTTTGGGTGGGCCTTTCAGGGATCCACCCTCATTTCCTCCACCTCCTCCTCCTCTACCCGTCCTCTCCCTCTTTTTTTTCTGCCCTTCTCCCCGTTGCTTCGGCCCATTCTCAGAAGCTCCCTCTTCCGCTCTGCACCCCTCCCTCAGCGGTGCTCCGTCGCCCTGGGTGAGTGGGCAGGGGGGTGGCCCACGGTACCCCCCGACACCCGGGCGCCACCGAGCTGCCAGAGGCTGGTGAGGCGGCGGCAGGGTCAGCGCTGGGAAGATGGCCGCTCTCGCCAGCTCCCTCATTCGCCAGCGCAGGGAGGTCAAGGACCCCCAGGCAAACCGGCAGATCGCCAGCAAGCGAAAGCCCTGCCCAAAGAGCAACAAGTCACTCTGCCAGAAGCAAATCCTCATATTAATATCAAAGGTTCGACTATGTGGCAGTCGAGGGAGAAAAATGGAGAAAAGACCAGGTGAGTTCCCGCAGACCCTCCTATTAAACCAACCCCCCCTTTCCAGTTTCTTCCTTCCTACCACACTACAACCCTCTTCATCTTCTGTTCTTCTTTGCTCCGTTTCCTGCCTGTGCTGGATAACTGGATTTTGATGGTTGACTTGCCAGACTACAGATTAATCCTCAACCGTAAAGCCTCAATAGAGAACATCCCCAGCCTGTAATTTCCAGTTCAGGACTTAATCTGAATCTGGGAACCATCCCAGCCCATCTTCCTGGTAGCTGTACACTACATGGCCTGTGTTTATGGCAGCGCAGGAAATGGACAGAGTAAATTCCAGCTTAGTACCACTGACCAGAGACGTGACCTAGCCCGTGTTGTGACTGCAGTGATGACTTTGTTGAGGTGTCAACAGATCCAAACACACGCTGGTAATCTGCAAGCACACAGCGCACTCGCCTCATACACACAGTGATTTACTGTGATATAAAAATGTCAAGAGGCACCTCATTTGCAATTCTGGGGGCCATTACTCTCCCCGTGCTTCCCTCAAGGCAAGTGAAACACAGTGCGGCCTAATTTGTCTTGTGTTTTTGCATGTTGAATGTAATTGCGAAATTATTCATTGGAGCTAAATGAGACCGTGACACATGATTTGTGCAACGAGTGTGTCTGTGCTGCATATGGTGATTTCAGCATTACGAGCCAAAGATAAATCGATTTTTGAGGATAATTCCTCCGTTGTATTGATATCGTATCTAAACGATTGCAGATCGTCAGACAGTAATCAAGGTCACAGGGTCTTGGTGAAAGCTTTTGGCTCTATTTTGGAAAACACATTTCTAAATTTAGATGAGGACAGTCAGGGCTGAGCAGTAAAAACACACACTCGACAGGCTGGCCTTTCGTCCGTGAACACACGGCCAGACCACATTGATGCCAAGGTTTGTTTTTACATCGGTGTCTTTCATATTATAGCTTCATCATTTGCCCTTGATTCAGTTAATGGCTGAATAATAAATAGTTGTTTTTTTCCTGGATAGAATAGTGTCAGCTGTTTAAAAATATTTTTTCTTTTTTAAAAACTTTTAAAGTCATTTTTTTTCTCTTTTGGAAGTTTTTTTTTAAATCAATTTTTGCATATTATTATACATATTTGTAGTTTTTCTTTGCTTTCCAGAACATTGTAGAGTCTTTTTATTCATTTTCTTTCTTTCGTTTCTCCCTATAAAAGTGTCTCTCTCTCTCTGTGTGTGTGTGTGTGTGTATCTTAATGTGTGAGTTCCCTGAATGAGCTTGTCCTCGCCTCACCAGTCTTTTCCCATCCCGTGCAAGTGTGTGTGTGTGTTTGTGTGTGTGTGTCCTGTGATATTTATTACCTCGGTGTGCCAAGTTCATCATGATAATTACATGGGGAACCTCTAACTTTGGAAGCTGCTTCTACCACAGAGATATTGTAATTATGGTTGTAAAATATGTCGGACAGGTCGTGGCAGTGCCAGCTCTTTGCGGAAAGGCCACGCGTGCTCCATGCCCGTTGTTTGAAGCCATTTTCATCTCTAATGGCTTCAGTGCTTCTCACACTCTTATGGATTTATTATGGTAATCATGGGACAAGGTGTGGAGGCTGTGGTTAGGGACGCATTACCAGCTTCACCATTGCAGGTTGTGATTTACAGAGGTCTGTGTTAAGTACCGTGTGCGGCAGTGTGCGTCTTCATCATTCTTTCAGGGAGGTGTGTGTGTGTGAGTGTGTGTGTTCAGCACATGGAGGACACTGTTGACCCCTGGCCATGAGTGTGTGTGCTAGCCGGTGTATGTGAATGTGTATTCTCCTCATGCGTGAGTTTCTCCCTCCCTCTCTGAGCTTCAGCCCGAGGCCACAGTTGACCCCTGGCCAGGAATAAACGACTAGAATATTCCTCCACCTCCTCAACTTCCTCCTCCTCCTCCTCCTCCTCCTCCTGGCAGAACTTCAGAGCTGCCTGCTTGCATCTTGCATACACTTTCTCCTCCAACTGGCTTCCATTATTTCTACTGGCATCATCTGGCTGCTATTGGCTTTTCCTGCACGCTGTGGCTCATAGTCTCTTGCATTGTCTCGTATTTTGATTGGTCCCCATTGTTTTTGGATGGCTTCCATTGTTGCGTTGACTTTCTTTGGCTATGGTTGCCTTCTCTTGGCTTCTGTTGACTCTTGAAAGACACTTCAATAAAATCAGGGACCATACGATCCTGGGAACTAGCTGAGGCTCATAAATATATAATATGTATATAAATTTGATCCAGTTTTCACTCCAGACAGCTGATAACAGTATGACATATTGCAGGCTTGTGATTTATAATGCAAGAAAACCCCATATTTCTACTTTAATGCTGCACAAGGACAACAACTTTCATTATTATGTTTGCATCTACATTAAAAGTCTAATGTCACCTATGATGAGATGTACAGTTATGCCCAAGTCAGCAACTGTTTGCCACAATTCTCAGGAGAAACACTCAGCAGCACCTAAGCAATATGATCACCCTCAGGTTGCACCAATTATGGGACGTTTCAACAGACAACCAATAGTGAATAAACAACGTTCTGTGTTACTGGTTTAAAATCAGACAAGTACCAATTGTAATATAACCTGTTCTGTGGTTTTGTTCTTCTCACACTGACAGTATCGTCCACAGATCAAAGTAGCCTCTACATGTTAGAATTATTTTCAAGAGTTCGGTTATTGCTTAAAAATTATCTTTGGATAGCAAAAAACACACTGATTCACATTTTAATGTGTTTGTGCTTAAAACATTTTAATGGAAACAGTGCTCCTGCAATGATAAAGTTTCAGTTTTTCTTTGGTCCTTTCCTTTCAGGACATGCAAACATCCACATATATTTCACCCGATTTGACTCGCTGTGAAACCCCAGCGTGTGTCGCACGCTTGTGATCCCCCTTGAAAACAGACAGAAAAAGCAATCACTCTTTTTTTTTCTCTTTTTTTCACCACATTAAGAGTTGAGACTAAAAATGTGTCAGCACACATGAGCTCCTGTGGCCCAGTTTTTAAAATGTGGCCACCTTATTTGAAGTCCAGTATGTTCTAACACTTTTGCATGGATAAACTAACGGCACCTCAGATACGCAGTGCTCCTGTGTGTGTGTGTGTGTGTGTGAGTATGAGTATGTGTGTGTAGATGTTATCCTACATCTAACACTGTCTGCTTGTGCGTCACTGCATTGTCACTGGATAGGTTCCCTTTGTACTGTTGAAGGCCATTAGAGGTTTTTGAGAGGAGGAGTTGTAACAAATGTGTGTGTGTGTGTGTGCGTGCGCATGTGCATGTGTGTGTCAAACATTCGCTACCTGCGTGCCATTCAGCGATGGGTGTTGGGGGTGGCTTGTGTTTGTGTGTCCTGGCCTGACCCCCTTACCTCCTCTCTCCCACTGTCATCCAGCATCTCTCCCCACTTTGTCACCCCCTCACCTCTGTGCACACACACACACACACACGCACACACCCCCTCTAACCCTCACCTAACCCATACTAATGATGCCCCAGCACTACAGCCCACTCAGCTTATAACAAGGTCATCTTGCCCTGCACAAACACACACTCGCAAGCAAGCTAGCCTTAGCAGACACACACACACACACTTTCAAGCGCAGATACTCACAAGTTCATATATCTATAATTACGAGCACACGCACACTTGCATAAACACAAACAGAAAAACACTCCTACACACATTCACACAAACTAATAAATCAGTTCACACACACACAAACAAATGATGAGATTTCATGATAATTCATGGAGGGAGTGTGGGAGAGAGATAATTTTGCCCTGGCTTTGCATGTGTATGTATTTGTGTGTGTGTGTGTGTTTGTGTGCAGGGCTGATATGATCTAATGAGGATGTTAAGCCGCCTATTGGATATCAAAGCGAAACCAAAATAGCTTGTGTTGTCCTCTGACTGCCTGCTGGAGCTGCTGTGGAAGCCCTCCTCTCTTCTGTTAACAGGATAGAAAAACACCCCGAGTTGTGACAGCAGCACAAGGCCAATTGTTCATCCAGCGACTGCGAATTGGTGTGTGTGCAGACATGTATTACTCGTTTTGGGGACATACATCTGTTTAAACAGTCATGTTGTGGGAACTGTTCTTCCTTAAACCAGAGACTGTGTAAACCATGGATGTAATAGATTCATTCAGAGCTATTTTGAAGCTCAGTGACAGTGACTCTGGTCTTCGCCATCTTGGCAGTGCCTCACTCCACCAAACTCCTGGCTAATCCGAAAATGGGCAAAGAGGTGCAGTATGGGTGGAGCTGAGCTGGACGAAATGAAACCTGGTTGCTGGTACCTTGCAGCAACTTTAAGCCTCAATGTAATTTAAACGAATTAGTTGTATAAAAAATCACCCCAGTACAGTTATCATGAATGGGAAAATTGGCTCAAGACAAAACCTTTTTTGTACCAGGCTGTATACATTTGCATTATGCATATGCGGTGCCCCTGGCCATAACAAATTATTGAATACATATATCCCACTAACCCCGGCGATGGCTGGAACTGCTTCTCTTTGGCGAGCCGTCTGATATGTTACTACGATAATGCTGCTGACAGCCGGTTTTTCAGGTTTGGGCCAGTCAGTCCTCAGCAGAACCGAGTCTCTGCAAGAGTCGCTTTTGAAAAGAACTGCCCTCAGTAGTCAGTCGTTGTTTTGCAGCTCAATTACATTTTTCATGTCCTGAAACCTCTCACCTAATGCCTGAAGGAGTTTTTACACTCAGCAGCATATTCAGATGTCACAGCAGGCTTTTGTTCTTGTAGAGCAGCGGAATGCAGTGTTTCCTCTCTCCAGTTGCCACAGCTTTAATTTCATTCCAAATTATTTCACATTTGAAAGCAGAGAGCTAAGAGGCTGCTGGAGCTTGAGGTTCAGCTCTGAGAGGTTCTTATTAATGTCCACCATGAAGACCAAATCACTTAAACACCTGCGGTCACTGAGTGTCCACGTCAGGTTTTCCTTCATCTCCATGAATTATTCCAGACAAACTGACACTTTGGAACAGTTTTACTTCCTCTGGTGTTAGCAGCAACAAGCCTCTCCTTCACACATCCTCCCTCTGAGTGAGGGTTTAGCTTCTTAGCTACTAGCTCGCTGAACACTAAACTCGCCTGTATAACAGCGTCTCTGTCACAATGTGTGGTTTTGTGAAAGCTGCTTGTTGGGCTCCCAAACTCGTTATATGAACCCCTACATGCGTGTTGCATTCAGGGACAGCTATAGCTATTTTTTGGTATTAATGAATCAACACCGTCTGTATCCGTAACATAACGCACATATACCATGCACACTTATGGTTATTGTCAGGGTAAGTCTCCGGGAAATGAGCGTAAGCCTTTGTAATGACTCCAGAAGTGATGTGCATGTGTGCGTGTGCACGTGCAGGAGAGCGAGAAAATATATGCGTGTTGTGTCAGAGACAAACGACAAATGATGTCTGCACAGGCACGTCGCCCAGACTCTGCGTTCGTGTGTGTCTGTCTTTGTGTGCTGGTGTGTGTGAGGCTCATTGTTGTGCCGTGATTCATCAGGCCACACCAGCTCCTCTCATTAACACACACTGATTTATCAATAATGTGTGGCATCGTTTGGAGAGCACACATTGACTGGGGCGATTTACTGCCTCGTAGACCGGACACTCCGGACGGGCTACACCAGGGAGGACTATATTTCTCTCTCTCTGTCTCTCTCTCTCTCCCCCTTTCTCCCACAGCCTCGAGTCCCCCCCCCCTCCACACCACTCACTTATCTTCTCAAGGACATCTGGCTTTCTTTTAACTGTCCGTCTCTCTCTCTCTCAGTCTCTCTCCTCACTCGCCGTATTTTCCCACTGTGTCTAATCATCTTGTCTTGGGGCCAGTAAGTTAGTCACTTGGTGCTACAATGGCAGAGATACTGTCGGTATTGTGCTGCCATGTTACGTAACCGTGGTTCTATTGTTAATGGATCAGGAGCGAGCGTGATGCACATCTAATGTGTGGAACTCTAATCTTTCAGTTTTGGAGTTTGTTTGTGTGCTATTGTCCTCTTTCCTTCTTGGTGTGTGCACATGATGCAACTCCATGATGCTATAGATACAATGAAGTCAATATGAATGCGATCCATATACATTTATATTAATCTTAGACATAACACATTATGATGGATGCATTATGCTTTCTAGTTCCCAGGCCAAAAGCTGTGTTTTTGTGGTGCCCTCATTTGTTGACCTCTGGCCTCTCAAAGCCTCTCACACGCTTTTTTAAATAGAGTAGCCAGGACTATTTAAAAATGGAAATTTACTTGATTTAAATAGTTGTAATTTAAGAGTCATGATGATTGCATATATGTAGAATCAAAGTTTGTGTGCAAGCGTCACTTAAACAGTGAGAGGGATGCTGGGACTGAAAGCTTTGTCAGTTGCTGTTATTAATGCACAAATGAATCCTCATGGCTTTCTGTTTATGATTGATTTGCAGTAAAAAAAAATGCTGCCTTTCTCTAACATTTTGTCGACATTCTTGAGGATGCAGCAGTGTTGTTGTTATCAATGGTCAAAACTGATCAGGTTTCTGTGTACGTTCATTATCGGCACGTTGAGAACGTCGTACATCTGTGGCAGCACCAAAAACACCAATCAAAGCTTGTAGTGTGAGTTAAGTAGAAGATTCATAAAAACGTACAGCATCTGCTCAGCACACAGCATGACTGTCCATGGTGCAGATTTCTGCAAAATGCCATATGCCAAATATGTTTTTTTTTTGTGTTTTTTTTTTTTCAGGACAAAAAAAAGGGGCTGAAATGGCCTGCACTGACTTCATGGCACCTGTTTACATCACTCAAAGCATGATGAGAACCCTGGTAAAAGATGCTAAAAGAAACTAATGCTCCAAATGCCTCATTCTTGGCTTTCATATCCTCATAAACAGACACTCATACAGTATGTACACAGGTGTTTAGTACCTCACATACCAATTGCTGCTAACTAAGGAATAATGTGGTAACTGTACCATGCGCCTGTAGAGAAAAGGAGTGAAAAGCGAGCAGAATATTCAGAGAGTTAAAAGATGCCCCGCCCTCTGAAACAGTGCAGTGGAGACGCAGAAATGAACAGCTGTACAGTAAAACACAGTAAATGAACCTGCTACGAGCCAGTGGGCATTTAAAATGGCTTCATTACATCATTGTTTCCGAAAGGATGCTCATGAAAGGGTTTTTCTAGTATTCTCACTGTGGAGGTCCACCAGGCCACACATAGAGCTGGGTCACATCTGAACATGTCACACCTCTGCTCTGCTCTGTTCTGTAGCGCCCACAGACAACAACCAGCAGGCATAGATTCAGTCACATGATCACCTGTCACATGTAGCACCAAGAACTGCTTTAATATTTCGCAAAGTGCAGGCTCTTATATCTTTTGCTCATTAGCTACAGACAACCTGATTGTCCCCCATCAATCACCAAGAAGAAATATTGCCACATGCTTTACAGCGTGGATTAGCAGCAGCCGGCGGCCCGCTGCTGTTTTGTGACAGTGTCCGCCCTCCCTCTCTGCCAGTGCGGCAGATGTTGTGCATGAAATGGTGCCTGGAATAAATGATTTGGAGATGCTAACATTTGGCCTGTATGATGATCAATGTGGGCTTTCAGCGCCGCCCCTCCCAGCCAATTGATTTATGGAGCCGGCCACCATTTGTTTTGCTGCGGAGCGTTTTTGGATGGGCATCAATCATCATTATCAGACAAAATAGAACATTTCTGGTGCTTGTGTGTTTGTGTCCTGTTGTGTTTCAGCATGGGGGAAAAGTTTGCTTGTGTGTGAGTGTTGGTGAGGATTGTTGCTGGGTTTACGAAGGCTCCAGCGCCCTGGTCGGAATGAGGTGAGCTGCTTGGACTCAGTGTGGGCACATTCTTGGCTCGGCACGGCACCACACTGAGAACAGCAGCGTGTTGAGAGTCCCGTCAAAGTGTAACGAGAGCAGGCCAGTGAGGTCGGGTCTGGAAACTTTGCTCTTCGAATGACCTCAAGCTGAGATCCTACCACATACACACACACACACAAACACACACCTACAGGGAAGCATGGCTGCATGCATGCAAATATGGTCACGTTTATCTACACCGGCGCTCAACATCTTATTTTGCATCAGACAATTTCCACTCCGCTGGGATTCACCGTTTTGAAAGCACAGGTAGCAAATGACCGGCGAGCGTCGAGTCAGCATCTTATGCCTCCCCCCACCGACGACCCAACCTTGCTTTCCTCAATGTCAAAAAAATGCCACAGAAACAGTGCACTGCCCCTTTAATCAATGCCTGTAGTTACATCGCAATATTAACATGCTGAGGACAGTAAAGGCAGCATTAGCATTTTATGTGCAATCAATTTGCTGCATGGTTTGTGTGCAGAGCTGAGCGGGACGCGTGTCACATGGAGATGCTAGTTTAGGCGTACGGGACACGCACATGCACACACACGCACACACACACACGCGATTGTGTGAAAACACAGACAGCATGAACGCCTTCTGGCGAGATCCCAAACAAGACATAGAGGCACGCGAAGGCACAGAGATCCACAACGGCACTGAGCGAGCGCGCGCACACACACACACACACACACACCCTGGTCATGGGGGAGAGTTTGATCTCTCAGCTCAGCCACACTGTCCCTGACCGAAGTGACGAAGTGACATTGTCGAAACCAAAACTCATTAAATCATATGACATTTTTATCCATCTGTGTGTGTGTGTGTGTGCACACGTGTGTGCGTGTGTGTTTACCTCTCACTCTCACAAACACACCACCTCAAACACTTCCAAACCTGCTGCCGAGTGATGTGCGAGAATAAACCAAAGCCTTGCGGGGAAGAGTCTGTGTGTGCATGCCTTCCTGCTTGCGTCTGTATCTGATTACGTGTTAATTTACTTTGATCACAGAGACTGTGGCACCCAAGGGTGGTGTAGGATTTACTGACAGGTGCTGCGGACCAGAGGATCATCACGCAGTTGTACGACCTCGGCCCTCACATTTGTCTGTCTCCCTGTCATTGAAAATGCAGCCTGTGAATGAATCCTACTTTATTTCTAATTTAGAGGTGACAGAGAAGATAAAGTGAAGCAGTTATTTGACTGAAGTTCTGACTCTCCAGCTGTATTGAAATCCGTAAGCCTACAGTACGATCATTTCCTTCTGGCAGCTGTAAAACTGGATGGTTTGTTAGTTTTAATGAGTCTAAACCTGCCAGACTTGTTTAGAGGGGAGCTGAAACCACATAATGTATTTTCTTTATAGAGGAATTGAGCATGAATGGCTGACAGTTGTAATTTTTTGAGCTAATTGTGCTTTCAAAAATGAAAAATCCACAGCTGTCAGAGCAATAACTAATCCACTAAAGGGCTGTTTCACCCAATCCACAGAGAGAGGTCTGTGGGTTATCCGCGGTAAAAGACATGTTGATTTTTCTTTTTATTTCATATATAATTAATGACTTGTGCATCGTGAATTATATTCACCTCATTTGTTTGACAAGATTTCTTCAAGTAGAAAAAGTCTTAAAGCAAAATATCTTTCAGGTTCCGGCTACACAGAATTATTTGATCTGTTTTTCAGCACATCCTCATTACAATTTACGTCAAAGTGGTTCTGTACGGGAGCGTATTACTGTCTTTATAGTGCTGATCTAGAGAAAAATCCATGTCATGTCGCCTGTTTGGTGGTTTGAGGATTGAAGACATGCAGGCACACAAAAAACGCCAGGATCTAGTGGGTGTTTCCTGTATATATGTCTCAGCCAGTGGACCCAGTATTTAACCCTAATCATGGTGTGCCAGCCTGTTTTTCCTACTTTCCACATCAGTCTAGTGGTCACGACCTCTCCACTTGTTCTCCTCTCCCTCTTACATACCATCGGAGCACTTAAACATGCATGTTGCATTTAATGTACTTAAAGTGCTGTTACCACGGCAGTACATGAATAACACTGAATAATGTAACTTGCGTGTTTCTATAGACAGTGGAGGCGAGTGTTTCCGCCATACAGGGATACTTCATTATGTCGCTGTACAGACACTGAACAGATATAACCGTTCAGGCGTTCACATAATGTCCTGGCACACCATCTGTGGATACAAATGCAAACACTGCTGTATTGTTTTGAAGAGGAATGTGGCAAATCACACAGACAGACATTGCAGCCGCTCACTTGTTCATGCTGACTGTCCTTACACACACACACACACACACACACATGCATGTACAGTGATGATAAAAGGGGACATGATGGATAGAGCTGTGATCTATAGTTTATCAACCCCCTCTAGGCATGATGTGTGCTTTCAAAAGCACATATGTAGTTGTTGACTTAGGACCTGCAACACATACACATGCTCTGTGTGTAAGAATTTGGCATATGGTCGGTCCCTTTGAAAAATATGTCAGATACATTGTGAATTCCCAAGTGTGTGTATGTGTGTGTGTTTGTTTGTGTGTGGGACACCTTGCAGGTTGCCTCACCCTGTCTACCTGTGTGTTGTTCCCCTGTGGTACACAAACACATGTGCGTGACGCATCCTTCTCAATCTGTAAAGCTGGAGGCGAGCCAGTGCACAACCTCCCCAACACACACACACACGGTTTTACAGTACATGTACTCTAGAAATGTCTGCTGTACTCTCAGAAGAGATTTTGTGTGCAGATGAGTGGAGAACTTCCTCTAAAACTGGGGCTTTACCTCTGCCATTAAATTATCCATCATGCAATTAGCCTCCCACTCCACAGAGAGGCAGAGAAAGATGGAGTCAGCTAGAGATGGGAAGCACTCTTAGCCATTCATTAAGTCTAGCATTAAGTCTTAACATCTAATTAGACATGTAAAAACAATGTAATGTGTGCTGAATTTTCAGTGCCGTTCAACCTGTTTAATACGTGATTATAACATGACATGAAGATAAAGTTAATTGAAAAAAAGGTGAAATTATCTGGCAGATTATTTAGGCTCCTGACAGAGAATAAAACTTTAAAGAATATTGGACTAAATGGCTGAAGATAGATTTTTGTTTAAACTCATCATCTGTGAGATTTCTGTCCAGGTTGATTGGTTGACTGGATGTTACTGCAAGTGCACTTTGATAACTCACAATTGTACATGCATCCACTGGGGGCAGCAAACGCAACGTGAGTGGTTAATCTGTCAGAGATGCAGCAGAGGAAGAAAAACTGCTCAACATGTTTCAAGGTGACAGAAGGAAACAGCCAAAGACATGAGGATACTTCTCATTATCTTAGCTAGCCTGTCCACCTGTAGTGTCAATATTGGTTTAAAACTCTCTGCAGCCAAAGCAGTTACTTATTCCAGTGTAATCAATGCAAAACAACGTGTCATTTAAATATGATGATGAGGAAAAGTAGCAGAAATGAAATATGCAGTTTATTCTGGGGGTGTAAGACAATCATAACATCTAGTTAATCAGGTTTGAAAACGCTTTTAAGGATCCCTTCAATATAGTGATAATAATAATAAATAATAAAAATTATTACAGTTTCTGTCACCCAGTAAAAAAACTTCCATCAGCTCCATTTAGAGTATGTGCAGTATTAGATAATAAAGAGGTCACAGCTTAATACAGCTGCAGTAAAAAGACAAGATGCGGTATTTTCAACAAACAACGGCAACTGAAGTTTAGCAATGGCAACAATTTTCAGCCAGTCGTGGCGAGGCCGACAGTTTGCAGTGCGCTGCAGGCTAGTAGCTTAGTTAGCTGATGTTACCTTGCAGATCATAGTGGTTCCTCGAGAGTCTCCCATCTGTTTACAGTGCACTCAAACATGTTTTCATGAGCAAGGCTGAGGACGGCGGTCGGTGTAGTTCAGTATGACGCCAGCTGCTGTCGTCCATATTGCGTGACATGCGTGCACGCGCTGGCTGCTGGATCTGTGCCTTGTTGATGTATATTTAAGATAGTATTTGTCATGATTTCACGTCGTTAGTTAGAGTGAATGTATTTACTTGTCTCTCACACAGCAGCTGACAGATGTTGAGCGAGAGTGGGGCGTCTCACTAAATCCTACTTATCCTCAAGATCAAAGTCCTGTAGGTTGGCTGGGAGTCAGTTAAAATCATTTTCATCCGTTTATGTCAAATTATGAAACTCGCGGTTTCATGCTGGATATGTGAATCGCAGCGGCGCCGGGCAGCTAAAAGGCAGAGGAGAGACAGAGGGGAGGGGGTGTACTGCTTGAAATCTGTGCAAGTTGAGACATTGTAAGCCCCTTAAGGCCGTTGGGCCATGAAGGACAGCCATTCACAGATATTTATCATCATTATTTTTGAACCATTTCAGCTTTATTAGCGGTTTTGAAGTGGTAAGTGACGGGATAGAGCGGCAGGCGGGCGCTGACATTCTCAAAGGTCACAAGACAGATTCAAACCCATGATGCCGTCCGCCATGATGAGTCATATCTACAGAACATCTATCGCTCGCCCCTTTCATTCATGCTCCATGCATAAATGGATATATTAACATCTGTATTCATGTTCTGTGTGTTTCGTGTAATCCATTTAAGGACATGCTGAGATAGAGGGCAGAAGCATTAATTCCTTCTAATGAAACCAGATGATATAACTTATTCAACTCAGTTTCTATCACAAATTCATGTCACACTCTGAAATCAAGGCTCATCATTTCAACCTGTCTTATTGCAGACGATTCTAACCTTAAGGCTCTGCTCCCATCAGGCCTTAAACGTACATACTGTATAATGCAGCTGATCCGAGTGAAATCCAATCACATAAACTATCATTCTATATTCAAGCATCGCAGGATGAGTTGCATATATTTCAGTGTCAAAAGTGTTCGTCGTGTAAAGCGGTGGATTTATGTTGAAGGTGGCACACAGATTGCTTGCTTGCTAGAAGATGGAAGTGGGCAGATAATGATGACGGAGAGGTAGAGCTGCTCAGTAGCTGAAATTGGATGTGACAGAGAACACGCTGAATTCAGAGAGCTGTGTCCCAATTAGACAGGTCCGTCACTGATTTATATGTGCTGCTGTAAAGTGTTTGATTTGTGCGATTCTCTCGCACGCTCGCGATCCGCCGGCCCCGGTCCGGCTGAACTCCTCCGCCTGTTCGCTTCCAGCAGGAGGGAGGAGGGAGTCCGACAGCACGGACTTTGTGGCAGGACGCCATCTTAGCACCCCGGCTCCCACAGAGATAGAGAGAGAGAAAAATCTATTTAATCTACTGCTTGCGTCCGTCGGCCTGTATGCAAGTTTAAATTGCTTTCAGGAAGGCTTCTGTCACTGTTTTCCCCAGAATCTAATATCGTCTTCCTCTGATTTTTTTATGCTCAAGTCTGCCATCAGTTTTCATTAAAGAAGCAAACTGAAACAGCTGTGTTCAGGCTCAGCTTTAGTAAAAGATAGTACATTAGTGTCACGGAGTATTGAACCATGACCCATCCACCTTAATTGCGTGATCATTATTGTAACCATGACAATGAAGAAAAAGTACCTTTTGTACCAAACCTGCACCTTGAGTCGTTTTTATGCCCAAACCGAACCAAACCTGGACCGTGGCCTTGTCACACTGACGTTCACTTTGAGCAATAAGCAGCTCATTAATATTGTGAAGATTCTCATTTCTGGACAGTGACTTAAAACGCTAATGGAGAATTCAACACTGAACAGTTAGAGGCACAAAACAGACAGCAGCATGTTTATTAATTGCACCGTGTTATCCGCTGCTGTAGCAGTGAGTGTGGATGAGACCGATGCAGCTGCACTGGTTGTTTTTACGTGCTGGATTAACTCTTTAAAGTGGCCCAAAAGGTCAGAAATGAGCTAACATGAACCTGATGTGAGGCAGAATAAAGGAGCACAAAATGGCATTTCAGTCTGATTATGGGGCCACACCTGTGGTACGACTGTGGGGGACCCAGTGGCCATAAGACACCACATGCTGCCATGAGATACAGTTCTGATGCAAGTGAGTGTAAATTCATCTATTTATCTCGCACTATCGGCGAAGCAGCAGTGCTTTTATGAGGAAAGTTCATCACCATTTGCCGTTCGGCCCTCTGAGACATCGTGATTTACATAAAAATCCCATCCACAGAAGCCCATTTTTCATAGTTGCACAAGAAAAATCTGTGAAAAAAGACACCACTGATTTTATTTCAAGGAGTGTGTGCATGTAAATAATTCACACAGCACTTTTTAAGAAATGTGTTTGGTGAAGTGACGCACCCACTCCTCCCCCCTCCTCTCTCTCTGGGACTGAAAGTGAATTGGGAGATGGTGTGATTAGAGCAGACAAGTAAAGACTAAAATCTGACCTCTAGCTAGAAGTAACCAGGGGGAGGAGGAGGATGGGGGGGATCAAGAGGGATATAAGTGGGATGCCACAAGTCAGGAGGTCTAGTAAATGGAAAAACAGGAGCATCTATAAATGATATAATTTCATTTAAGTAATGAGAAAGCTGATGGCAAGACTTCCTGTTTCACCCAGTGTTGCACATGTTTGCTCTTCTGAGTTTTGAGCCTCACTTCACTGAGTGTGAATCGGACAGTTTGGTGTATTTCAGCGGTCAGATGAAAGTCTATTCCGGCTGCTGCGTGCCATGTCTGGATTTTGCAGGTGTCTCTTTTACAAAGCGGGAGCCTGCGGAGGGTATCGACTTTTTGTCAGCTCTCGTTGGACCGGAGAGTTTTGCAGGGTTTTTGCTTTAAACAGCTGTGATATCAGGACATCTCTGTTTGGGTTGGGAGACTGAAAAGCACAACCAGCAGCACAGTGTGCAGTCTTACCAAAACTGTCCAGTTTGTGTGTGCACACACACACACAAACACTTGCACAATGTCAAAAGCGACAGTGTGCCTTTTCCACTATTTTACAGAAAAATGTTAGCCATTAGCCATCAGTGTCAGGTTGCAGCATGGTATCCTGGGTACTGCTGAAAGGCTGCTGTGATTATTCAACAGTCAAATCCAAGTGTGTGCAAATGTGCCTGTACTGTATGCATGAATATTTTAGCATGCATTAAAATACAGTTAATAAATAAGTTGATTTTCAATAAACAAATACATTTTTAGTTCAGATGTTCATGGGAGAATTGTGCAGAAAAAAAGAGATAAAGGAAAAGACTGTCAGAGTGTTTTTAATTCATTAAACAGTTTGATTTAAAAAAGGACAGATACAGCTCTGCAGGAGCTGATGAGTCAGTTGGAAAGAGAAGAAAGGGAGGTGAGGAAGGGGGGAGCACACAGATATATCTTGGAAAGCCAGAGAGAAGATGGACAGATAGCGGAGAGGAAGCCAGAACTAAAAGCAGCCCTAAAACGGCAAGGAAGAGATGGTGTGATAGAGAGATGGAAGGATAAAGACGAGGGGAGGTAGATGGGTGGATGCAAGGAGGGAGGTAAGAGGGTCAGGAGCAGCGGAGAGAGATGGACTGATAGATATAGAAGGAATAGAAAGATGGGGGGGGTGTATTGAAAAAAATACTAGGAAAAGGTAAAGAGCGATGGGGGTGAGGAGGGAAGAGATAGGCCTGGGAAAGATGAAGCTACCAGCAGTGCTCTATTATATCAAGAAAGGGGGGATGAGGCGGGGGAGAGAGGGAGTCAAAGGAAAGAATGAAAGAAGCTGAAGTCAATTCATGACTCTCATAGGAGCCTTCATCAGATAATTTAGTCTGAAAAATGCCAGTAATTTTAAGTGTGTGTGTGTGTGTGTGTGTGTGATGGAGATTTCGTTGCCGGGTAGGAGAGACACATACTGTATATAAGTTATGTATAGAGTGTGTGTGTGGTTTTATGTAAATATGTACATACAGTGAGCATTGGTATGTGTGTGTGTGTGTGTGTGCTGAGCTGAGATTGGAGTCTGGGGGCAGTGCCGGTGCTTTAGAGGAAGATAAGCAGACATAATTAAGAGGCCATTAATAAATTTGTTAATGAGCACTCCATGTAACAGAGAGAGGCGGAGAGGGAGACCATGTGTAGTGCGTGTCTTTGTGTGTGTGTGTGTGTGTGTGTGTGTGTGTGTGAAGCAGACAGGGGAGGCACAGTATGGTGCCTGTGTGTGTCTCTCATATTCCATATCAGGCGTATCTGCTGGCTGAGATAAGTTATCATTATGAGATATGTCCTGCCTGTGACACATACACACTGTCATCTCCGCTCCATTTGCATAAAGAGGGCTTTTAGCGATGCCCTTGTACCCTCAATGACAGTATCTCTGCTTTAGTCAATGCACGCACACACACACACTCTGCACACTCGCGCAGACATGCTCACACGTCCACTCGTATGCATTATGTATTAATCGCTTAACAGATAGTTATGTTTTAATGGAAGTGTTAACTTCCAGCCGAAAGCACCGTAAATAGAAACGTTTGGTAAGCGGAATTAATCAACTTTCCACTGACATGCAGTGGGAGTAGTTTAGTTTTCATGATTAAGAATATTTTTCCGCTGCTACGCCGAAGCAAATGTGTGCAAAACCACATAAAATAATCAAAAAGATTTGAGCTTGGAGATTTATTCTTGACCTCAATAGCACATGCTGCGTCTGATGAAATATTCTAAACAAACTCCTAAAAGTTCACGTAGAGGGTTTTTCTGAAGCTTTCGACCGCATCTTCCCCAACAAACGGAACTCAAACGGTCAGGTGGGTCATCACATGGTCTAAGAACAAAACCATGGTCGCGTTAAGCGGGTGTGTTTCTGGTGTCTGCACGTGTAATGGCTATAAGGAGGGTTCATCTGTCGAAGAGGGCTGTGGAACGGGGTTGAATGCTCCAGAAAAAGTGTTGATTTTGACAACACACATTTGTAAATCTCATCATTACTGGGTTTTTTTCACACACATATTTGCAGAATTCATTGATAAAGCACTAATGTTAATACTGTATACAACTTTTTTTAACATCACCTCTCTCAATTCCTTAATTTCATTCAAATTGTTCTTTACCTGTTTTCTAACCTCTTTGTTTTCACTGTGCTGCTGTAACAAAGTAAATGTTACCATTAGATGTGTTAATTAATAACTCATTATAAACCATAGCTTTACTGTTTTTTTACGTTTTTGTAGATCCCACAATTATAACACTTGTTCTCTCTGGCCGATGGCGTCACTTTGACTCGTCACATTCTCCCAGTCAAACTTTCATTCATATCATGTCAGCAATTTGAGATGATTGAGTAGCTTGTGGAAATTATTAGTATATAGAAATATCTGACTCAGAAGATCTCCAGTATTAAAGGACTCGGATCAGGATCAGGGCCAAAAACAGTTGAACAGGACGTCACTCATAATAACACTTCAGACGTGACAGCTGGGAAATGAAGTCGATAATTTCACAGAATGAAAATATTAAAGTAAGTGTGGGTGGGAAAAGAATGAGCCTCAGTGTCATTTCTGAAAAATTTCAGAGATAAAATTTTCACGCAGGCAGGTGAAAACTCTAACTGTACTCTGGTAATTTACATTTAGCTGTCCCCCAGGTGGAACTAGCATGACTAATAGGCTTATAGGTTGCATATGGACTTGGGGAAAAAAAAAAGTTCCTATCTTACAGATCATTGTTCTTATAAAAAAGTGGAGCTCGTTCACTGGTGCCCGCCAGCTGGATCTTAACAAGCTGTGTCACACAGAGTGAAGCCACCTTAAAGTAAACCTATTATACAGCGGTATAAGCTGGGCGTAACGTAATACATATAGAGTACTCCTGTGCCAACTCCATGTCAAGGTAAAGTGAACACTCAAGCCTTAGACACAGCAGCTTCAAATATTAACCAGCTCAGACACACACGCTCTCACACCCCGAGGGTCGTGTTGTGTGGCGTGAGGCTTTCAGGCGAGGTATAAATGTAAAATAAATGTTAGATTAATGTCAGGCAGGGAGCCGGGGTGGGCTTATGTCAGACAAAGATGTGACACAGGAAGTTCAAGCATGTGTGCGCCGATCACACTCGAACACGTGTGAGGATCCGTCAGCGAGGGCCCTGGGACCGGGGGTTGCGTGCAGCAAGTCGCTCTGGGAAACTCCGGCTGATCGGCAAAGAAGAAACAACAGGAGAGTTCGCTGCTGCGGATGTGCTCACCCTCCATCGAGGGAGATTGATCCTAAATGTGTTGCGAGAGTTGCGGCACGTGTACAGATGAAGTGGATCTCGTGCCGCTTTGTGCTCTGCTGCGAACACAGCAGCTGTATTTGTGTTTCTAAGTGCAAATTGCCTTCAGGTTTGGTGGGCGAAGAAGCCTGAAAGCTGATCTGAAGTAGACATATAAGACTAAAAAAACTTGCTGTGGAATTGGATTTAACGCCGACATCATGTTTTTTTCGGTGGATGCCATTAAAAAACAAGCACTGGCATTCAATATAGGGATACTCGCAGGTTTTGCTTATAGCCTCGGACACTCAGGCTGCTACTCCCTGGAAGCCTGAAGCTGCAGCGCCCATACTGTAATCTGTAATGTCAACATGATGTACTACAGCCTGGAGGTTGTCCACTGACAATGACTTTGTGGACTCGCGCAATGTTTGTCTGAATTTATACATCCAAACAGGCTATTTGCTGTGGTATTGTAATCCGTCCAAAAGCAGAAGTACTTTTCATCACCTGCAGAAAGCTGCCGAGTCCGGTGCCAGACACAGTCCAATGAATAATCTTGGCAACCTAGCTTTGAAGTCCCTGAAGCCCCATGTATTTATTTGTCAGAATAGTCTTTATGGCTCATACTGTAATAATGGCCGTGGAAGAATGAGACAGTAGCTTTGAGAACTGGCCTGTGCTGTGTGTCAACCTATGTGTGTGTGCTGATTTGCCTGACTTCAGTGTAACTTTCCTTACCTTGCTCATTGGTAAAGGAATTAAGATTTACGCTCTCTAGGTCCACATGCATTTAATATTAATATAATAATAATAATAATAATAATAATAGTAACATGTGGTGACGGATCATTCTTGAACTCAGTTCAGCTGATGTGAACAGATATCATTGGATATGAAACTGTAGTTTAATACAGGTGTTATTTCCTGTAGCCACTGATTCTGTCAGCTCTAATAAAACTGTACCCAACAAGGCAATTGCTCGGATCTCGTAACATAACACCATAACTAAAATAGATCCGATGAGGCAAGAAACTCAAGCAGTCAAACATGTATAGATTTTGTGAACATAGCAAGTTAGCTACTATATTTGGAGGTAAAACTGTAAATAAGCGCAACCGAGTACGGTAGCTAAAAGTTCAACATGGCAGATTGTCTGTAAACAGTAATTAATGTTTAAAGTAGACAGTTTGGGTGATAATTCTACTCTTCTGCTTTGTTTTCCTATATAAACACGTTTGGTGATAACGCTGCTCATGTTTCTTGCCCTGTCAGATTTCTTTCAGTAGTGTTTCTTAGTTTTGATGCTAGCTCAGTGATTGCTACATTACCAGTTTGGCTAAACACTCGTGTTTAGCAGTAACTAGGGACTAATTGCGCAACAGTATTGTGATTATTTAACCTTCCTCACTCTACCTCTATGGTGCACCAGATGTTTGCTAGGTGATTTTTGACGTAGGCCTAACTGCAAAGCTGATTTATTCCCCTTTAACTTAAGTGTGTAGCATCCTTTCCATTTCCACATTTCTCAGCCTCTCTGCTCTCAATCCTCCTGCAGCCCAAAGGGGCTTTGACTTAACTGTAATTACAGGAAACCCACTCCCACACCCGCAGCAATTAGATAAAAAAAAAAAAATGGCTGAGGATTCCCTCCACCACCACCGCCTCCTCCTGATCACCTCACCTTTCCTCCAATTAAACCAAAGAGAGAGAAACATGGGAAAGCTGATGAACTTATTGAAAAGCTGCCTCTCCGTCCCTCCCCCGCACTTCTCACCCCCCGACAAGCCCGAAATCTCACGGGACTTTAGAGGGAAGCAATTAGTTCTGTTTTGCCTCCCTGTTGCATGACCGTAATGATCGGCCTGACGATAGACATTATGGCTTTCCATGTTGCTGTGGATCTGTGGGTTGGTTGCCAGGTCCTTTGCATACTGCGCCTTAAACAGCCATTGAGTCGGCCACTAAAGGATCTCTGGCTTTTGAGGATTTTGGAAGATGATCTTAAGTAAGCTCCATTAAGCTTCCCTGTTGGGAGGCGTCTGCTCCTCTGGAGCATCTTTGAGTGTCCTTTAGAAAGGCACAATCATGCTGCCACCCCCCCAGATGCTCTCTCTATGTGACCTTAACCTCTGACTTCCCTGAGGAAAGGAGTGAGAGGTAAAATACTTTTCCAATTGACTCAATAAGGTGTCATTTCATGATTGTAAGATAATTCCAACAACTATATTTATTTTATTGTGCACAGTGGTTGCACTGTAATGCTTTTGGTGACCCCCTGAACATTCCTTGAGTATCACCAACAGGCCAAAATTTCCACATGGAACAAAAAAGCGTTTTGATTTTAGTGACCCGGTAATGTTGGATTTTTAGCTCCATTACTCCGGTGTTTGCTGCTCCATTTCCCTTTCCTTTCAAAGCCTAACCTATCCAAAGAGTAGTACTTAACTGTGCACTACTTCCTGTGCTTCCTTTTTATGGAATTGTTTTTATGATAAATATGAATAATAAGTTTGAAGTGAATTCACAGAGAAAGAGAAACACAATCACATTTTGTGTACAAAAAAACCCAACTAGCAACGTTTGCTATGCATTGAAATGGTTTTCATATATTATAGAAATAGATTTAGTCTGTTTGACTGTCAGACTTCACTTCACATCACAGAAGCAACGAAGTATGTGCATGCATGAATGGTTCATATATATATATATTTTAACATGTGTGTTTGTGGGATGTTTCAGACATAGGAGGACTGTTATTTTCAGCCCAGTGCTGCATGTATGTACTGTGTAGCAATGCACGCACAGGACAGAATTTAATTTGCTACGTGGCTAAATCTTGTTCTGCACCTGAACATCTCAGTAAATCACCCAAATGCACTCAAGTCTTTGACTTCTTCAGTAAATGTACTCAGTTACTCTCATCCTCTTGGATAATGCAGCAGCCTCCCCTAAACCCAATTCAAGCTCTGTGCGCGGAGCTTTATCACGGGGTTTTGTACCCTCGCAGGCGGCCCCGCTCTGCTGCGGCATAATGGAGATACATGACGGCAATAAATGGAATCACCAGCGCCGAGCCAGACAAGCTGACCCGCCGACAGAAAGGGAAGAGGAGAGGTACTAAAGGGACGGCTGGGAGAAGAAAGACGACAGATGAGCAGATGGACAGATGTAGGAGGAGATCACAGGGCCGGCTGGAGATGATGGGGCTGCCCGGATGGGTTTTAACGGAAGGCCCGTCTCCCTGCACATAAAGGGAATTATCCCCATCCAGTTCAGTAAAGCAGCTTGTATAATTACAGTTCAGTTTACTAGCTGGAGGGAAATTGAATCCCTCAGAACCGGCGCAAGGACGGTGAGAGAAAGAGAAGGAGGTAGATAAGCAGGTGAACAAAGAGGAAATTATAAAGAGAGGAAGAGCAGGAAAGGGAGCGTACTGTAGCTGCACTGTTTGTATTATCTCTGCGCAGCAAATTAGACTCACAGGCACAGGAGCTACTGTACAACACAAACCCTGTGTGTGTGTTTTCTCGTTTGCAGTGATTAGCTGCAGCCGGCATAAATAATGAAACCCGCTGCTTTTGCGAGGATAACCCCATCTCGCTCGGTTCAATTTCAGCCCGACGAATGAACCGCGCGAACAACAGCGGTGATAATTTGACTTCCCCGCCCAGCCCGAGGCGTCATTTCAGGACATCCTGGTCGGCTGTTCATTGTGGAGCCGTCACCGTTTGGTGTCACCAATCAAAGAGCGATTGTGCTGGATGGGGAACAGCTGCTTCAATGAGATCAGGAAATAATTAGGAGTAACATTTTGTGAACTGCATGGCATTTCGGTTGATTGCAGAGCTGCCAAGGAGTACATAGTGGAATGAGGATGTGCGGCATGAATGTGTGTATGTATGTGTGTTTTGGTATGGGGGCATGAATGAATTGAGGACAGACTGGAGGAGAGAGTCTGCAAATCAGTTTAATTAAAGAGTACCGATGCATGAGATTAGATTGGGAGCCTATGGTGTAAAGGATATGATTACACAGTGAGAGAGACACAGATTGGAGATAAAGAGAGAGAAAAGGAGTGAGTTAGAGAGTGAGACAGAGAGAATAATGGCGAGCGATTTGAGCTAAAACACAGCAACATCGCAGCAGACGCCTGATGTAGCCGTTGCCTGTGGTGATACACGGCACGCTGGTCCCATGGTGCTCCTTGGGTTGCCACGGCACCCAGGGTGTTTCCTGTCCTGACGGCGTGGTACCCCCCGAGTCAGGCAGCGAGTGTCTGCGGGGGTTGAGACATCTCTGGTTGTGCGACCTGTCTGTCGCTGAGAGCCTAATTAGTCGTGTCATACAGGACCTGGTGACAAGATGCAACACAACTGCTGCAAGACACACACACACACACACACACACACTCTCTCACACACACTCTCTCCTGTATGTCCTTGCTTGTGATAACACTGAATCCCACACTGCACTCTCTGAAGACAAACAGTCTCAGACCCCAGGCGACTCTTTTAATGCCGTGAAATAGAAGCATTTGCTGCACGGCCGCTTTACATTTGAGTCTTCTGGAGCCAATCGTGTTTGAGCTACAGCGTACAGTCGTTGGAATTAGATTTAATGCTGTCTTGCATTAACCATGGAGTGCGTGGACTGAAATTTAACAGGAGCCAGTTTACATCAGTACACTGTGAATAACAGTGAGACGTACTAAAATGGCTTGTCGTGAGATTCGTTTGCTTCACGTTTTGAAAGCCTTTCCTCCCTGCTGCAGGTTTGCTAAGACAAAGCTCAGAGTGAGTGTAGACAAAACATTGTTTACACCTGACTTCACTTTCAACTTTTCCCACAGGTATGCATTGTACCCTTTAAGGACGAGTTGGCCTTTGAACTACAGCTCCCATAATTTGGGGCCTTTGGAGGATGTAAGCAGTTGTGGGCACCAATTCCAGGCCTTATACGTTTGATTGGTTGTTTTGGTTAATCCATACACTATAGGGACCCGCGCATAACAAGGGCCCCCTACTGGAATCAGGAAGGCCTTTCCAATTCTCAAATGATGTCTGGAAACTGAGCTGTGAAATCCATTTCGTTTGAAGATATTAACAGTTAGCTGAAAGGAAATCTGGAATTTAGGGATGCTGTAACAAAACAAAGGATAGTGATGTTAACTCTGAAGTGATTTCATCACAAACACTGCTTGAAGCATAATTCATATTCAGCCACAGTAAAAAAAAAAAAAAAACAATGGCATGGCAGTCAGCGCTTTTTGTCTTTCTGCAAGTGCTGACCTATAATTTGGATCCAAGGACTAGCCTGATAATCATGTAAATCTTGAAATGGGTGGGTGTTTTGTTTTCTTCTGCCCTAAACAATCTGTAGCAAGTGATGCACGCAGTACTTCCTGCCAGCGTCATTTTCAGTCAGCGCTGAAGTTGATTGGTCTGGAACCCTCTAACCTTCGGTGTGGAAGGACCCATTTGGGATTTTTCAGCCAGATCGTGATCTATATATATAAATATATATTTTTTTCACAGAGGTCGCATAAACCTAAAGCCATATACCTTCTTCCACAGTACATGGAGAGGGGGACATGTGTCGCCTCTTCATCGGGGTCATCAGAGGTAGCGGGATGCATGGTAGTAGGCCTGCTAGACACAATAACACAATCACAAAGACAGACAGATGATTGGCTGGATGTGATGATGAGTTTGAGCAGATAAAAGGCGAGGCAAAGTTTTGTTTTTACAACTCCTGACACTCATTAGACAGGGTTTTCTATCGTGTGTGTGTGTGTGTGTGTGTGTGTGTGTGTGAGCGAACGAGTGAGACGGAGGTGCACGTATGGCGCGAGAGCCTGATTAGCATTGTGCTCCATGTTTCACTGCTGTGGCTCGGAGAGAGGGAGAGAACGAGCGAGAGAGACGACGTATGAGAGAGAAAGAGGGATGAAGGAGGCGGGAGTGCTGGCTCAGCACCGTCCCGAAGGAAGGAAGACGGAGAAGAAGAAAGGAGAAGGAGAGGAGAGAGGAGGTGAGAGGTGTTCACTCCATATGTTCAGAGATGAATGAGAGGAGAGAGCAGTGTGGGAGAAGAGACGCAATTAGGCGAGGAGAAGGCGAGGTGTCCTCTCTCTCTCTTTCACACACACTCTCTCAAAGTCTCTCTACCTTTCTCTCGCTGTTTACATTGTGGGAGGCAGCAGGCATTCATCTCACACACTGACAGGCTTCACACAGTCTGACACACAATGCAACCAGCACTTTATTAGACCAATCACACACGTTTTATGCATGTAAGATGCTGTGGTCTTAACACACACTTTCTCTCTAAACAGCTGATATTCTTTACTTTTCTTTACCTGTGATCTTATTCCTGCACTTCCTGATGGCCCTACCTTGTTTGTGGCACCATACCCATTCTTTTCTTTAAAATGTCTTTAAAATGAGTCCCAAATGTATGTTTTGATTTTTACAAAAAGGCTCAGTACTGCCGGGCAGTGCAGCTTTTATCAAGTGCTACACAAACGAAAGGAAATAGTACATTTCTACGGGACTATTTTCTGCTGTGAATTAATACACATTTGAATCATTTAGATACAGCAGGATGGTTAATGTTGGATTAAGTAAGAACAATGTGTGTGTGTTCATGGTGATTAAGGAACATCACCCAGTGGGTTGGTGTGGCTGACTGGTGTGTTTTCGTTGTTTTTGGACACCAGCAGACATCTGTAGCACAGATAAAAATATAGAATATGGCAAAGACATGTCATAAATCCACAGAGCATATGATAAAAGAAAATCAAATCATTTGAAACAAGGTGAAAAAAACAGGAGAAATGTGGTATGATATGACATAACAATATCTCAATAAAGCTTGACACAATATTTGATATTTATCTAAAAGCCGGCGAAATTCTGCCTCGACGCCGAGATATCACAATTAATTTCCTAATGATCTCCTGATGTTGAAACCCTCCACACGTAGAGCTGTGAAGAGCGTCTGATAATAATGTGAAAGCAAATTGATTCGTCCTCTTTCCATCAGCAACTCTGGATGTGGTCCAAGCGAAGAATTGAGCAAAGAGTCCTTCTGGGTTGTTTAAATTCGTCAAGTCATTGTCGATTCACCCTTCCCTCCAGCCCATTACCCATCTGCTCTGAAACGCGCGCTCACGCACGCCGTCTCTTCTCCAGGATGCGAAATCCACCTGTGTGTGTGTGCGCGTGTGTGCGCGTGTCTTGCAGGGAGACAGCAATTGGTCATTAACTAATGCACGGTGGGAGAGCGTGTCCGCCGCTGCCGGCCTCGCCGAGGTCAGAGGTCACTGACGCAAAAGCACACGAGTGCCTTGCAGGGCCGGCGCTGCCTCATCCATCTCTGTCACAGGCTCAGCCAAGAGCGCGCACACACACTCTCACACACAAGCGTAAGGACACGTGTGTAGGTATTCTCAGGTGAATACATGCACCTGCAGGCCCACTGTGCACACATATACACATGTAGACATGCATAGCCTCTGATCACACACACACACACACACACACACACACACACACACAGATGGAGCGTCCTCAAAGCATTTTGTTTGCGCTCTCACAGGAGACAATTGAGGAAGAGAACGATAGGACCAAGCGTCATGACCTATTTCTTGTCACGACCTGCATGCCTGTGTGCTGCGTATGTCGGTATGCAGTGTGTGTGTGTGTGTGTGTGTGTGTGTGTGTGTGTGTGCGCCGATTGTGGACGTTTATCATCTGACTTCAAATAACTGAAGAGTACTCCAAATGCATATCCACAACATATACGCAAACATCCTAAAAATGATTAATCATGTGGACATCAACATTAAACTGGATTATAACCAGTTAAACTAAACTAAAACGTTACAAGTCAAATCTGACCAAAATTGGATTTTTAATCTGTTTTGACACTGACTTATTATTTCTGTACTGTGGGAACACTTATTATTATTCATTTATTTTATTTAACCGGCCAAAGTTTGCCCCGTTTTCGGTCTAAACACACCTTGAACGCAACGGCTCAAGGTGGTCCGGTTTTAAGAGAACTCATCCTTCAGCTGTTGTAAGCCTCACTGGAGTGTCCTTGTTCCTCCTCTCTACCAGCTCTGTGGACTGTTATGTGCTTAACACGCTGACCTCTCAGCTCCCCGTGGACAGATGCACAACATGAGAATAAGAACGTGTAATTTTTCTGCAAGTGTCTTTCGGCCGGCGCGGACGACTAACGTCCTGCTGAAGACGAGGCTTCTGTTGCGCTCTAAAGGGCACTTTTATTTCAGTTTTTCTGAGGATCTGAGTGGACTCACAGCTGTCACAGCGCAAAAAAAATGTGTGGGTTCACAAAAGAGGACCGCTCTTTAAAATGTTTAATCACCTGCACTACACGCGCACTGCAATTACTGATCCCAAATCAAGCTGAGTCGCGAAAGTTTCAGGACTGAAGGCGCAACATTTCTGCAAGTTCCACACTTTCAACCAATTAACAGCATCAGTCAGAGTTGTAAACTTTGGCGAATTTGGCCAATTTGTGCCTTTTGGGGTGTTTCCTCCACATTTTCATGTGTGCTATTCATTTCCTCCATTTGTGCATCGCTGTGAGTTATGGCGTAATATGCTTTAAGTGTCATCTAGCGAGCGTCTATAGACAGGAAATTGGCTTGTATTTGCCTCTAATGGCTCTTAAGGGAATATTCCTGTTTATCCGCGTGTGGGTCAGCACTTACCAGGAAGAGGAGAAATACGGCAGGGCGTTAAAACGCTGGGAGATGTAAGGTGTCGTTAAGAGCGAGGGAGGGAGGAGGCGATAAAGCCGGAGGGTGTGCAGGGGAGGGTCCTTCGCGAGCAGGAGAGAGATGTTGGTGATGAAGAGAGAAGAAGTGTGTGGATGGAAAGTTTGGTTCTTGGCCATTGACTCTTTTCAGTGTTACAACGCCGGGGCCATCGGTGATTGATCTCTCCACTCGCCTCCCACCCTTCTCTCTCACTCTGTGATTGCCCCCCACTCCTTCATCTCTTGCTGATTCACTCGCTCGCTCTCGTCGCCTCCCTCTGCGAATGTTTTCACACAGTTTGCCTCTACCCTTCTTTTTTTTGTTGCACTTCCTCCGCCCTCGTGTTCCCTCCTTCACCTCTTTTCTTCCCTTTCTCCCCATCTCCTTCACTCTCTCCTCCTTCCCCTCCCTCCTCTTTCACCTTTTATTCCTCCCCTCTACCACTTTAACTCCCTCTTATCTTTCTTACTCCTGAACTTCTTATTTGTCCATCCTCTTTTCCTATCTCTCTTACCCTGTCCTCTATTCTTCTGTCCCCTCTTCTTCCATCCATCCTCCTTCTCTTCATCCTTTCTTACTTACGTCTTTTCATTTCCTTTCTTATTCTTCTTCCTTATCTCCTGTCTGTAGTGTCCTCCTCCCACCAACGTTCCACCCATCAATCCTACTTTCTCATTCCTCTTCCCTTGTTTTACTGATATCCCCTGTCCTCTTCCTCCCTTACTCCCTCATTCCCTCTCTTTTATTCCCTACTTGTCCACCCAGTCCTTTCCTCTCTCTCCCTCCATGTCTCTTTGTCCTTCCTCCCTCCCCCTCAGGTGATATCGGGTCTTGGCCTGGATCCACACTGGGTGGGCGGGGTCTCCCTGCTGATCGTTACTGTAATTAACATAGGTAAAGAAGGGTCCTGGGATACTGAAAACCTCTGCACTGGCTGACTCACTCTGCTCTCTATCTCTGTCTCTTCCTCCTTCGATCAGGCCTGTGCAGTGTTCTGTTACAGCGCAGGCTTTTTTAAGCGAAGGCGTAACCTCGGAACGTTGAATAATTTCCATTTTTGTGATGTTTGTTGACCTTTATAGCCAGAAAACTAGCAGCTGCCACCTTTATGCTGGTCTTTCTGAAGAAGCGTAACACATTTCATCCCTTTCACGAAGAACATCCATCCTTGATTCTACTGAGCCCTGAATGCCAATGCTTTTTCATATTCCTGCTTTCTACAATATATGAGCATGACAGCAGCATTGCCAGATGTGATACACACCTGTCCTCCACCTTGACCTCTACTAACTTTCTTTATACCCTGCTGCATATACAATACATCCTTCACTGCCACCGAATATCAATTATTAGATGTAAATTTGTCTAATGTGGACATAACTCTGATGGGTCCAGACTAACCTGCTGGATCGCCCCGGGGCAAAACATCCACATATTTTAGAAATATGCAATGTATTAGCCAAAAACTCAAATAACAAAGGCCTTAAAACGAGATTCTGTCACAGGTAATAAAGCAAAAGCCACCGCCTCGCCCTCATCATGTCAGCTGATACAGTGCTTTAGTGATGCCTACACATTTGTTCAGTTAACTAGCATAAACAGGCTTACACAGAGTAAGTCTGGAACTTTTCAGGCCTCAGAACTCCAGGGTCGTTGACCGTTTTGCCCGGCTAGAGATGCAGTCTCATCTGGGGTTGACTAGCCGTATTATTAATTGCTGTTTAAAGATGTAATGTGTAAGATATGGCCAGAACCTTCAATAATAGAAAATTGAATTTAAATTAGCATGCTAACCAGCTAGCCCCAGCTCTCCCGTGTCCTCACCGTCCCCAGAGAGTCCAAACTGTCCTCAGTTGGTCTATAGGAGTGCATGACTAGAAAACTCTCATGTGCAGAAGGTCATTTTGGAGCACCATGACAAACAGGTGTGTAGTGTTTAGTTTGGTAGTAGTCATACAGTAGTCATAGTCTGGGTTTTCATGTTTTTTTTTCTCTTTTCTAATACAATCTCTGCTCTCGTTCTCTCTTTCTGTCTCTGTTTGACACCTGCTCTCTCGCCCTTCCTTGTTTTCTCTCTCTGGCTCTGATCCTGTCCTGTTTTATGTATTTTTTATATCTGCGTTGGTTTTTTGTTCCTCTTACCCACTTTTTCCTCCCTGATGGTTAGACCCGTCTCACTGGGCACCTCTCCTTCTCTTTAAGTCGTTCCTTTGCTCTTTCTCTCTCCACACCTACGTCTGTTTGCCTATTACAAACACAACAACCCCCAAGGGTATCTTTCTTTAAGCTTTTCTGTGTCGTCTCCCGCCCTCCTTGGTCCTGGCTCGTTCCTTGATTTATGCCCACTGTCTTTGTCTCACTCTCTCTCCTTCTCATCCCATTTTCTATCTTGTTCTTTATCCCCTTCTCTTATCTTCCTCTCCATATACACTCTCTCACGTCTGAGACAGCTGCTTTTGTTTCTCTCTCTCTCTCCCTCTCTGACTTAATCATTAGGCCATTCATTTAAGCTTTAAATCATTAAGCTTTCGAGCGCAGACTGAAAAGTTCACCCGTTGCTTTTTTAATTAATCCACAATGTCTCACTCTGCCTGACCTATAAGTGTGCGTGTGTTGTGCCACTTCTTGTTGGAGTGGTTTCTTGGTCCAAATGAACCTTTTTTTTTTCTTTTTTTGTCACATCATCATTGTTATTTATGTCGAATTCAGCCCCTCATGGTCATCCAATCATGGAGGGCAGGATTTTCAACCAGTGCCAACCTACAGTGCAACGACTAGAAATTAAATGAAAGGATTAATTATTGCTTTAGCACTGAAGACTGAAGTAGAAGGGATTGAATCCTGAGTCCAGCATGTGATTTGACAAACATAACCAGCAAAATCATTAGAATTTAGCTGCAACGAGCAACTTTTCTACTGTAAGAGAAGATATTTTAGCGAACAGTCAACATTTTAACACAACATTTTCCATTCAGTATCAGCATTTAAATGTTAATTAACACTATATCCCCTGATGATGTTGAGAACTTAATTAGGACGCCATAACTTTTCTCTAGTAACACACTTGCTGTTGCAAATCAGACATAATTGCTCTGCGAGGTGGTCTAATGGCAGCTTTCGGTGCCACGCAGGAGGTACAGTCGTGTGCCTTCATGCAACGAGCCGCGGAGGTCGAGGTGGTGGAAACGTGTAGTGCACCCGGCTTCTATGCCAGCGGCTGGAGTTCATGGCCCATCGCAAAAATGAATGTTTTCTTTTTAAACTGCAACCAAAAGCTTTGCCTGACCACACCAAATGTCAGCTGTATACTATGTTTTTATTGTAGAAATATAAGTGTATAAGTATATTTAGTATAAGTAGTTCTGGCTATCATTCAGTAATAATAATGATGTTGAGCTCACGAGGAAATTGTTAAGTTCTGGCAACATGACTAACTAAAAAGGTGAAAAGCATCGTTGCCGCTGGTTTTACAATGTGGGAATTGTAATCCCATTACAAACGCACAACATGCTTGCAGCCGCTGTGTTTGCGCAGAGCCTCGAGGTTGGTATAAACACATGAGCAGCTCTCTGTCGTCTTTCTGCTGCAGTTGGTGAGGCAGCATTGATCTCTTTTCTGGAATGCAGAGTCTGACACATCAGAATTAGATTTTGACAAATGTCTGCTTGATGGTTCCTTACTTAGTCGTTATTTTTCTTTGCCACTTTAGCCAATTCAAAAGCCAGGAAATGTATATGCTGTCCTTTGGTTACTTTGCCTCGGCTCGTCACGGCGCTGTGAGCTCCAGGCACACTTTGTGAAATGGCTGTTTGATTCATATGAGCCGTCCTGTTGGTTATTTTAATAACAAGCAAAAACACGTCAAAACAACATGGGAGTCTGGTCAACTTTCAGCAGGATGGCACTTCATTGCTGTCGTCACTATTGATTTTCCTGAAAGTTGGACTGCAGTGAGAGAGTGAGTGAGAGAGAGAACTAATGGGAAAGAGGTAGAAGCAGTTTGTTTTGAAGTCGTCCCGCCCCTCTCTCTCTCACCATCCTATGAGGGATGAGGATGCTGGCGGTTTGGAGTTGATTGATGGCCCTTGTAAATATGGCCATTACCATCTAGGCTGTCCCCACCTTCATCCCCATTATTCATTGTCAGCTGAAGCCCCTAATTTTATGCAATTTAGCTGTGCACGCAATGTGAATGTGGTGAAATATGAAAACACGGGAACACGTGTGGTGCTTTCTCATCCCGAATCCAGATGTTTTTAAGCCTGTGAGAAGTGCGTCAATGCAAAAGAACATACGAACTTCACTATAATATGAAAGAAATCTACATATCATCCTCCACTTGTTCTCATTTCAATACGGGATATGTTATTGCTTTCCTGGCTACCATCGAGCGTTTACTGTTGCGTGCAATAAATGGTGGGAGATGAAATACTAGCAGTTGTAAAATCCATATGTCCATGGATTAATAGCTTCAGGCTCTCGTGCTAGTGGTGAGAAAGACAATATTAGAGTCAGTGGGGAGTAACAAGCTTATTAACTCCGGAGAAAGCAGAGAAGTGTTTCTGGGACCAGTGTGCAGAGGCATGGCATGTTAAGTAGCAGCAACCAAGCAGGAATTTGCCCACAGTGCTATATTAGATAAAAGAGAATTATACTGAAACGACCTTTGTCCAGTGACTGATGGAAAAAAACAAGTTGGTCAGAAGTGGAGGTTGATTTTTAGGCAATACATGAACGAAACAAAATGCACATTAGCTGAATACACTGTAGGTTGGTGCATGGAGATGCATGCCCTCGTGTTCTTCCGTGGTAACAGTGCAGGCACGGACCGGAGAGATCACACTCCTCTGCCGCATGAACAGCATGCAACTGTAAATTATTGCTGCTCTGTTGCTCAGCCTCAAGGAGTAATTACTTGAAAAATTCAACCGTGCTTTGTTTCCACCTGTCAGGCGGCACAAAGAACGATCTGTCAGCTAGCTGACTGAGAGTTTTGTGTTACAGTGTGCCCGCTGGAACGGAAAGAAACAGCCTCTGTGGCAATGATAGCGTGGCCACCTGATTGTGTCACTTGATTTCTGTTTTAGTCAACAAAAGCTACAGACATTTCAGTCCAGGTTTGGTCAGTGAAATTTTAGTGGCTTTTCTTGTCACGCATTTTGAGTTTTTCATTGTCTGTTGCCATAATGGTGCTGTTCTCATCTATCGGCTTACTTGTCCACTCAGTTCTGTCCATTGTCTGGGTTTAGTTTGAGAGGAGGATGTAGACGCAGGACATTGGAGCGCGATGGCTATGTGATTAGCGCTGTTGCTTCACAGTTAGCAGGTCCTGGATCTGTTTCCTGACTTTTTCCCTGTGCCTGGCTCAGAGTTGGAGTTGGCGCTGCTCAGTGGCTGCCCACTGGTCCTCAGGGATGAGTTCAATGCAGAGGTCAAGTTTCACCTCATTGTACTGTGTGCATGATTGTATGTGACTATAAAACCTGGTTTTATTAACCTGGAACTTGCTCCTTCTGATAGCAACATGAAAGACAGCGGAGTGAAAGCAACATTGACGGTACATCCATGCTACGTTAGCTTACCTTTTTTTTTACCTGCATGTTTCTTCTTGTCCTACTCTCAGTGGCTTGTAGATGAATTAACGGCACTGATGGCAGCAGAGTGCAGTTCTGCATCGTCATGAATCATTGAATAAGAGTTTGCCTTGAAACAATAGTTTGTTCTTTTGACCATTCGTCCGCCTTTCACGTTATCGCTGAGTTTTTGTATCTGTTGAGGAAGATTGTCATACGTTTCATCATAGTTCTTGTTTTCAAACGGGGCTGTGGGCAGAGCCAGAGCTGTCAGGGTCCCTCCAGGTTGGAACATGTGAAAGGTGATGAAAACATCACTTCAAACATGTTTATCTTCTTCAGCAAGTCCAAAGGGGAACAAACATTCTTAGATTCATCTCGGGGCGCTGTTGCATCATCTTTATTGCAACTGGAAGAAACACAGTCTGTGTCCGAATTCCATACCCCATAGAAATAGTATACAGCAAGCTTCCTAATATACTCTCATTTTCATAGTGTTGGTACTGCTCAGGTGCCAGTATACTAGCTACACCGAGCTAAAACTAATGCAGTAGAATACAACAATCCTGTAAGGAATTCTACCTTCATGCAGGTTAAAATGTTCAGCTTTTGTTGGCGTGTTGATTCAGCAGCATGATCATTTTGCATGATGCAGTTTGTGCATTATACAAAGAGGCATTTTTGTTTTTTAGCGCACCCTCATTGATATAGGGTGTACAAAATAGTAGACATAAAAACGAAAAGTTATGTAAGCCATAATGGATTTCCTCTTTCAAACAGTCTTCTTTGTGAAGTCCAGTCTAGACGGTGAACTCCTCTTCAAATTTTGGGTGCTGCGATACGCAAAGCTGCTGATTCCCTCCGATGAAGTTTCCAAGCTTTAATGCCGAAACAGCCAGTGAACAACAACGACCATAATCACCAGCGATGCGTCAGTGATGTTGCACATCTGTGCTCCCTGGAGTTTGCCTGCGCCTGTGCTGACACAGACTGAATGGAGCGCATTTAAGATGACATTTCGACAAGCAGATGGAAGTGTAATAATCACGCCGTCGCAGTGCCATCAGCTTCAAGGGGCCTGACAGGCTTTAGTGGCTGAAAAAAATATGAATTACTGCGCTAAATGAAACATCAATATCAAGTCGTCAGTGTATCCCAGAGCTGCTGAAGTGAGTTGACTACCTGGGGGAAATGGGAGAGATTTCCTCTCCTCTCTCCCTCTTTCTTTCCTTCCTCTGGTCCTCCCCTCTTGTTTTTTTCTTCTCCTTTTCCTCCCCCTCTCCGCCTCCTCCTCTTCATCTGAATGACACGCTAGTCAATCGCAACTGCTGTCAGGTGAGGTTTTATTGATGCTTTTTTCAGACGTCATTATTCTTCCTCTTCCCCTTTCTCTTTTCACCCTCTCTCCCTCTGAAAAGGGCCAAAGTAAGGACTTCCCTGCTGACTGGGTGTGCAGTTTTTTGGGGGGATGAGATAGAGAAAAAGAGAGGGAGGGAGGGAGAGAGGGGAAGAGAAGAGGAAGCCCAGCCCAGTTCACGTTTCTCAGCACATACTGAAGAATTTCTATCTGCTTTCATGTCAGCATAATAGAATGAATAAACTTCTTGTTTGCACAAAGCATAACTCAAACCATGTTATTACTCCATATAAAACTATGAGAATTTCACTTCTTGAGGGAACAAGCTTCTTTCCAAAGTGGTGTTGATCCGCTCTTCTTCTTCTTTTCTTCCACTGGCCTTGTGACGTATAGCGCACTTCCTTCAGTAGCACTGAATGTTGGCGCTGGATGTGAATTGTGCCCGGCGGAATTGACCAATATGAATGTTGATTCTTGGGCAAATGGCGAGAGGACACTTGAGAGGAGAAAGACAGGGATGGACAGAGGGAAGGAGATAAAAAAAAAATATTGTGTGTGTATGGACATTAGGTTTAGGCTAAGGTTAGGGTTACGCAAGCAGTAATTATGGTTAGGGTGAGACTCCAGGAAATGAACATAAGTCTATGTAATGTCCTCTGAAGTGGTGGAAATACGACTGTGTGTGTGCGAGGGATGACAGACAGACAGATATTGTCCTTGGCAGATTGTCTTTGCTTCCTTTGCCAAATCTATTCTGTTGAAGGTGTCCAACACACACACACACACACACTAAGAATTGGAGTGTGTAACGGGGGTGAAAATAACACGAGCTGCTGCCCAGTTGTCATCTGACTTGAGGCATTGGGCAGCCGGAGGGTACAGGGTGACTTTAATGGTTGAAATTCTTAATAAGTCAAATTAATCCTGCTCTTTATTAAGGTCACCCCATAATTGGCGTCGAGTGTCTGTGGGATTTTCAGCACAAATCCTCCTAATGCATAAACACAGATCTATGTGCACACACACACATCGCATCGCATCGCATGCTCTTGTTCTGCAGGATTTGATGCACTCTGATAACAAATCTATTGTCTGGTGACTAATGCTATGATATTCCCAGGATACATCCTAATGTGACAGTGAGGTTGCAGTCTATACGAGCAGGAATTTAGATACCCATGATCTTAATGCCACTGCAGTGGCTTTTCTATCCTGCCAAGAATTAAACTCCAAGGGAATCTCGGCACGGCTGTAATTTTAAATAAAAAAAATTCCAAGCATTAAAATGGTAAAATCGGCAGCTTTAATCCCAAAATGTCAGCACGAGCTTTCAAAGCCTCCTTCAGTTAAACCCCAAGCTGGATTCAGGCATCAGCTGACCCAGTGTTTTAGCCTCAAGGGGAAAAAAAGTGGCCACTTAAAGCGTGGAAGGTCTAACAAAGATACTATCAAGTTAATATTATGGGAAACGTGGGTTCAAGTGTTTGGGTTTTTCCTAGCTTGACCCACACGAGGGACTAAGAGGCAGGATATTTCTGCCTGTGACTTTAGATTTTGGCCTCGAAAATTAAATTTGCCACTGAAAACGAAACTTTAAAGACTGCAGTCCTCTGACGTGGCGAGTTCACCGGGCACTCCCAACCCGCAAGTCTGTTTCTCGTTGCTGTTTCATGTAGAACATAACATCACTAAAGTCACGCTTGCATTGGCTTTTCAGCAGCAGTTTCCTTTATGCTTTGCAGTCATTGGCTCACTCATCAGCTGTGCAGCTGTTAGTCGACCACTAACGTCCAGTTATGTTCAAAAGCACCTATACTCTGCTGATGCACTCATGTCAACTGCAGCTGCAGCTTCTTCCACCCCTCCAACCTCCTCCCTGTGTGGTAAGCTTTGATTATTGTTGATGCAACTATGACTGATAGTTGGAAATAACTATTAGCTAGAAATGTTTAACACCTCTGATGTAACAGAGACTCCATCGGGCTCCTCTAAGCTTTTGTTTGACATCACAGTCCAACAAAGGTTTTAAATGCTTTGGATCAATGCATTTCATAAAGTAAAGGTAGGTTTCATCTGAATTTTTTTTGTTCTGAAATAAGATTTAATGCCTCCAGTGTGACCATTTGGCCGGAGTTTTGACTGGGGGACCTCAGAAGAGCTTTCAGACAGGCTGCACTGCTGTGTTGGAATTGTGAGGACAGAATCTGGGCTCTGTTTGCTGAGGACAGAGCATCCGTCACTCTGAAAGCCTTGTTTTACAAGATGTCATGGAGTATAGCAAGCTACTGCAAGACCACGACCCAAAGAAACCCAGGTCTAAAGACTCCAGTCACCTGTAAGAGGAAGAGTTTACAGGACGATTTTTTTTAAAAAGGTGGAACCTTTTTTGTTGGTTTGTTGCATATTGTAGGTCTTTTCTTGCATTTTCACTTCAGACCTACACACACACACACATTAACCTTGGCAGTGTCTGCGTGGGTGTTTGTGCATTTAAACACTGAGTTTAAGCAACGCTCTGCCTCAGGTATGACTCGAGGCAGTTTCTCCTGCTTTCAGCCTTTACTTCTACATGGAACCGGTAAGAGATGCTGTGTGTTTGTGTGTGTGTGTGTGTTAACTCCGTAAAGGCGCTGCACATGCACCAGTTGTCTTGCATGTCCTTGTGTCTGAGCGAGTGTTCTGGATTACCAAACATCCCTGTTTGGTAACGACGCTGTGAGGCGGAGTCACGCTAAAGGTCAACACCAGCCTCCTCTGTGAGTGTGTGTATAGCTCGGCTCTGCGCGCCGCTGTGGCAGATGTGTTAAGCAGCACATGGCCTGGTGTGTGGCCTGAGGCTTAATTTTGGATTAGCACTCAGGATATTACAGATTACCACACTCCACGTTCGACCTTCTGTGTGTAGCCAGCCAGCGATGGATGGATGAGCTTTTATCTTCCAGTAGTTACCGACTCCATCTCGCTGTTGAGGCCCCCAAACATGTTGTGTCACGCTGTCGGCATGAAAGGGAGGATTACGCACCAACATTTCTTTGACTAATTTACAGACATCAAGGCTTAACTCAAACCCTAATGAGCCTCAACTTCCTGATGTTCACAGAAAGAAGCGCTCGCTTTTCACCAAGAAAAACTCGAATTTTTACTTAACATTTTTACTGCAACCTCTTAAAATTGAAAAGTATGAACTTGATGTGCTGATGAGATTGACGTGTGTGTTGGAAACTGTTAAACTTTTATAATTGCTCTGAAAAGTAGTGCGCAAGCTAACAATTTTAGCTCTGTATTGCATTGATTTAGTGACATATAGAATTTAAGGCTGCCACTGGTTTTCCACCTGACTGTGAATTTACTCTTCATGGGATGTTCTACTCAGTCTGGGGAAACAGTGGTGTCGTGAAAGAAAAAAAAAAAAACGGTAATGTCAGTCTCCAAGCAGTAACTCTGTGTCAGACATTGGGAATTTCTAGTAGCTGTATCTCCCATTTGGCAAAACAAGCAAACTCAAAGCATCACCACTGGTATTTCACACATATTTACACATATTATCTGGTACTACACACTTTTTGCACAACTGCTACAAACCTTTAACATGTTAAAAATGTGTTATTCGTTGAATGCCAGTATATCTCAGCCTGTTCTGCTTGAATTTGGACTTTTTTTTAAAACTTCATTTGATTTAATTAAAACTAAAACTGACAGTACAATAATAGAGGTAGAATAATAGAGGTGAGCTATATCGGTGAGTATCAGTGAAAAACAAATGCTGAAAAACTCATGTGTTGCATCGTTTTCCACATATTTCAGAGAAAATGTAAAAATGTGGGGGCATGGATGTCTTTCGCAGTCCATGTCTCTCTCTCTCGCTCTCTCTCTCTCCCTTACACGCCCCTGCTGTCAACCGAGGGCCAACTGCCAGCTGCCCCCGTACTTCTCTGTCCTCATCCATATTTGATGCGTCTCATTAAAACTTAATTGTGGAAACACTTCAGCATTCTGACATTCCTTCTGATCCACTATTTAGTCTCCCTCAGCACTTCGGAGGGAACGAGGCCCCTCAGTCACGCGTGTGCGGAGAACAGAAAACTCAACACAAACACGAGGTCGGAGGAAGACGTGCCAACGCATCTCTGGAGTGGCGGCAGATGCCTGATCGCTTCACCAAAACAAAGTAGTCTGATGCCTCCAAGTGCATTGAGTAAATGACGGCAGTTGGTATTTGAGAGGAGGGTAAACAGACGATAGGAGATGGTTCATTAAACTTTCAGCACAACGGTTAAGTTGCTCTTGTTTTGTTTCTTGAGTTTTTGCCATCTTGCGTGCAAGAAATTGAGCTTTCTGCTCGTGGTTGCGAACAAGGTTGAAATTATCACTACCTGCTGACAGAAATAACTACATAACCTGAGCTCAGGCCCACTCACTTTCAACTATACCTTTTGAGTAACTAAAATTAGGGCCCCACAAAATTGTTCTTTCAGCACATTCTCTACTGCCATAAACAAAAAAATAAAGTGTGGCATTTATGTTGACACCTCTCTATTCAGGCTGAGTCAAGAAATAGAAAGATTGACTTCCAGTTCTCTTTCAGTCCTGGAAAGACAGCTCGGTTGGCGGAAAAAAGAGGAGTAGCAGGGGGCAGCGGATCCTGAAGTCTTTGTCAGAAGCACCCAAAGGCTTTTCTAGGTCACCAATAGTGCTCTCTGACCTTGAATCCAGTGTCAAGTCTGCACAGATTGTTCGAACTGAGAAATTGTCATCCCATACACTGATTGGTTATGTCGTTAACAAAAAACGTTTTAGTAATTCATGCACCTTGATTAGGGAAAACTAAGGGACTGAGCAGTAAAGCTGAGCTGCATTAACTAAGATTAGGTAAGGGCTGTGCCCTTTTTTCCCTTTCCGCCCCTGCCCTTCAAAAAGTCTGTGCACGCCACTGGCTGGCTGACACTGCGTATAGACGGTATTATTTTCAGGCTTGTGTGAGACCCCTCTGCCAAGTGGGCCAGCATAGCATATTTGAATTGCTAGTCCCATTGTAGAGTGATGAGCAGCTGCTACAAGCACCCACATACATGTACCTGGGCATAAACACACACACACACACAGAGTGAACGTCTTGTCGGCCTCACATGAACCTGTCTGTGAAAGATGCGTCTTTTTGGCGGACACCAGGGGCCCATCAATCCTGCTGAAGGCCGCAGTCACACACACATGCAAGCACACACACTTCGCTGTTTGACTATCTCATAGTGCAAATATCAAGACCCGCCTCTTGTTTAGTCAACGTGCATGCTCATAGGCAGTGTGCATCAATATACGAATGTGTGTGCGTGTCCCTGGGTGCTAACATGTGTCCAACCCTGGTTTTGCTCCGCAGAGCCCCAGCTGAAGGGCATCGTCACGCGGCTCTACTGCAGACACGGCTTCTACCTCCAGATGCTGCCGGATGGCACCATGGAAGGCACAAAGGACGAAAGCAGCTCCTTCTGTAAGTGAACAATCAGACACGCAGAGAAGTTGTCAGCTAGTTTGATAAATGTGTGTGTTTCACAGCTCTGCCAGTACATACAGCACCGGGAGTTTCCCCAGCTTCCATGCCAAAGGACATTTAAAAAGGGACTTCCTGGCAGGGCAGTCGTATATCTGAACATCTTGACAGCACATGAATGTACAAAACTCGACACTGCCATGCTATCTGGTTTGACTCAGACTCGGATCAAAATGCATGCACACTTGGCGAGGTGCGCTTGGTGAACGCCAGCTAAATGGGATTTGCTCACGTTACGTAATATTTCACGGCAGGACCCTGGCACACGCTGAGGTTTTCAGATACGTGTTTAGAATTGTTTTGCTTACAATCTTCCCGATCTTCAAGTTGCAGGCATGTATCTGTGAGTAACTCATCTGTGTGAGCGTGTACAGCGCAGTGTACTGTAGGTATGTGTGTGTGTGCTCTCAAGCCTGGCTGATGTGATTTAAGTAACAGCACTAAAGCTGCCAGTGCTAGATGATGTTCCCAACATCCCGGCTTATCTCAGGCGCTGATGTGAGTGCGACGTTGTGATTCATATAGAATTTTTAAGACATTTAAAAACCTACAGTAAATCTCTCAATCTGGAGTGTCTTCTGCGGCCAGCTGTAATCTCCCTCCATGTTCCTGAGAAAAGCCAAACAGCGGCCTACTAGTGGCAAAATGAAGGGTACGTTAACCAATGTAGATAAATAATTCACGTAATGATGATCGTTGAATGCTAAAATTAGATCCCCTAACGAAAAGTGTAGAATAAAAACAAAAAAAGAGTATTTAGTTTGTTGCATATGTGGAATGGCAAACCATGTGGGAGGCTAACGGCCACCGAGTGTAAAGTTTTCAGCCCAGTTTTATTGTGTACACCCATCCTCTGTGAGGCTGTGCTTTGAGATAAATGCTAGCATCCACATGCTAACATAGTGACAATGCTAACATGCTGATGTGACAGTTTTAGTTTGGTTTCTTAGCATGCTAACGTGCTAGTTAGCACCACATACAAAGGGCATTTCATTAGTTTCGCAGTGTTGTGGCCAAACTGGCACGTTGACCTGCTGATGGCACTCAAATAAAATCTAAAAAGAGATACATCACCAAAAAATTGACAGGATTTGTTCCCCGGGGTCATGAATACATCTACAAGATTTCATGGTAATCCAATCAATAGTTGTTGAGATGGGTTAAGTCGTTGCCGCCGCCACCCCTACAGCCATGCTGCAAGGATGCAGCAGTACCCGCTCACCTTAATTTAGTACAGATTTTCTTCCTCAATCTTTTGCCATTGCTTCCATATTCTCTCTCCCCAGAATCTCTCTTTTCAGGTGACTGCACTCACCTTGAAACTGCAGCATTTTAAAATAATCTGAATCAAAACTCAAACTTCTGCCCATCAGTACAAAAACCTGCTGTCGTCTTCTTTTGTTGAGTCTCCAGATGCACGTGCACACACACACCGACACCGCAACCATGTAAACACACACCTCGCCCTGCGAGGGGTCATCACCTGGGTGATTACTGACCAAAAGCGTTCTATCATATGATCCCCAGAGTCTCTGGACTCCCTCCAATCTTCCCAGAGAGATCAATACTGTACTGTAGGATATCCCTGATGTGGCAACACAGCATTTTTTTCTGTCAAAACACCATTTTGGATGGAAAACATGAAGCTAGCACAATTTTGGATTAACAATCTACAGAGAGGTGAGAAAAAAAAAGTTGTAGTTCCCTCTGTAAAGTTTGGATTTCAGCATTTCATTGAGATGTCTGAATCTTCGTGGCAGCAGCAGTTTTACCAGGTTGGAATAACCTCGATTTAACCTTTGAGGCATTTGTTGTGAGGTTTTCCCTTGGCATTTGGGCCGGAAAGAAAGACGGCGTGTTTTATGTTTTTTAACTAATGCCAGGATTATGTTGCCTCATCCGAAACTTGCAGTTGTTTACACAGAGTCTTCAGTTAGATTTGGACAGAAAATAAAAAAACATTTCTCCAAGCTGAAAAAGCTGCAGTTCCTTGTATGGCCACTTGACGATGGCTCCGATAATAGACCCCCATATTAAAATGCCCAACTTATAACAGCAGAAATAAACATGTTTACAGCCTGGTACAAAAAATGGTTTTGGTCTCTATAGCTAATTTCCACGTTCATGACAACCATGTTGTGCGTATTTTCGGGCATGGTTGCTTTGAGCTAGCTGCTATATTTCCGCAACCAGGCTTCATTCATCCCGCCTCAGCTCCACACTCCACCTCTTTGAATTAGCCAGGGGTATTTAACATCAGGTGAAGGTCCTCCCGCAAAGTGTTTGTGTGTGGTTGACTTGCGGTTCAATTTTTAACAGCTATAATCCCATCAATCCCGGGATCTGGTTTAATGCTGTCCTGGGTTCTTTGCATTCTCAGGGGACAGTGTGGGGAAGTTGACAGGTAAACCCCGTAAAACTCTTACACTCTAACACTTTTTATCCAAGTCCGATTATTTATGCATTCATGCGGGAATTGTTGAGTGATTGACATCATTGTAAATGAGTATCAATCAGAAGCACAATCCTCTACGTGACTGCACAGAATATTGAAAGGGCACAAATAGCTGTGTGAGCATGTACTGTAACACACTGACTGTCAGGCTTATCTGCAGCAGCCTCCTTGGGACTGGAGACTTTTCAGCATAAAGCAAACTGGCCTGGAACCAGACAGCTTTTAGTTGATCTATCTATCAAGATACATCTCAATAGACAGATAGATATATTGGCATAGCATCTTATTTTATTCATGATTTTGTTATGGCAATAGCTTGATGAGCAAGAGAGCTAAATGTAGCAGTTTACTTCAAAAAGTATTTTATGTATCACTTTTATATGCAGGAAATCAACGATGCTGCTGAATTACAACTGCTGCACTTGTAGAATTGCCATACAGGTATATCGACTTGGCACCCAGGTATTGTAGTAACAGTGAATCGAGAGATGAGCATATGAATCACCCCAGCCCTGGTTATCAACACACACACTGTGATTTTCCCCTGATTGCATGCATAGTTACAGGTGATTAGTCTAATTGGACAGCTGCAATTTATTGCAACTTGGGGTTTGTTTTCATTGTTTCAGGACCAAAAATGGGAGCAGTTAACTGATCAACTTGTAAACAATATAATAGTGTATCCAGATGATCCAAACCGCTTTATTTAGCTGAAAAGATGAACATGAGTGCAGCCATGATGTAGTCATCTCCCACCATGGGTGTGCACTACAAAGTTGTCTCAGGAAGTTTGCAGTATTTCCTCTTGTGCATATACTGTATAAACCTTGATGCCTACTCAGTTCTCTCCTAATGCAGAAATGGTAACTGTCGCTAACTATCACCAAGTAGTATAAACACTCCATCCAACTTCTTTTGGCCTTACTGTCCACAGAAATGTCTTTGTCCAGGTAGCAGGATGCCATAAAGTTCTGTCCCGCCCGTGACAGGGCTCTCACACTAAAAGTGTAAAATTTGACACTGTGCAGTGCAGAGCCATTACATCCAATGGGGAGCACTCTGTGTGTCTGAGTGTGGAGGTGCACCCACAATGTCATCTAGAGTGTTTTAGGCTTAGGGGTGCACTGGAACTGGATCAAGGGACTTTTTGCATGATAATGCATGAACATGTATTTTTTAACGTGTGATTGGCATGACCTTGTGGTACTGATCAACTGATCTGCACAGAATATGCTGTTATGCAGTTTTTCAGACACAGTACTCGTCCAACTTAACTTGCCAAAACAAAAATTCTTCAAATTAGAAGATTAATCATCACCGTTTTCCACCCTCGCTTTTCCCCTTTGGCTCCTCATGCTCCTTTACACCGGTGACCCAATGTGACCCGGCGTAATGACACTGAACCAGTGACCTCCAGGGAGCAGGAGGGAGCATGGACACACATTGGGACTGGATACCTCTCTGACTCCCTCTCGTCACCTCTCCTCCTGGACTACCTGGCTTTGTAGCAGCTGCCTTCACCTCCTGGTTCTCCTAGACAGAAGGGAAAGGATGGTGCAGGGACAAAAGTTGGAAGGAGGTATGGAAGCCCTGAGGGGATGTAGCAGAACAAAAAAGTGACGAGTGTGGCTTTAGTATGGCCTCGCTATCCTTTTATCACTTTTTTCCCCCTCAGGGTTTCCATAACTGGGCGACAGAGGAAGTTGCCACAAAGCTGGAAGTGACTATATTAAAGCAAAAGGCGCCAAAAGGAAGGAAACAGAGAGTAAGAGGATCAGAGAGGAGGGGAGAACGAGAAAGAGGGCACGGTGGAACACGCCAGAGAAAACTGAGCCAGCGAGACAAGACGGGTTGGCAGAGGAAGAGAGAGGAAGTGAGAGGGAGGGGGAAATGTGAGGAGGATAGAGAGGAAGAGAGGACGCAGGAGCAGCAGCTGGCACACAGCTGATGGCTCCTCAATCACTGTGTCTCCCCCCTCTGGTGGGAGGTCAGAGGAGCTGCCACCCCCTCCTCCTGCCCTGCTCTTCTCTCCTTCTCTGCTCTTGGCTCTTCCAAGCTGTTATGCAATAGAGCTGGAAGAGGAATGAAGGCAGGAGAGAGGAGTATGGTGAGGGAGATGAGATTTATTATCTATTTATTATGAGGTGCTGTTAAAGGACTACACTGGTGTTTTTGCACATTTTGCCTACTTTATTATGAATTACTTCTCTTTTTTTGCCAATTTTCCTAAATATGATGTGGACCTCTAAATTTTTAATGCAGTTAAGTAACTTAGCAGCCACAAGTTTCCATTCATTTCAGTGCATTGCGAGATGCAGCTTGCAAATACCTAAAAGTATTGTGAAATATTCAAAATGCCTGCTTTTATTTCTATGAGTCACATTATATTTGTGTTGTAATGAATGTAGAAGAATAAATCGGCCGCATGTAACATGATTAAAGCCACATCGTGGCCTTTAAAAGTTTATTTCACAGTGTGTGTGATAGAAAACCACAGCTGAAGCGACGAGGGCTGCAGAAGTGAAGCAGGGACGGGACAGGGGTTTGGAGGGTTCTTTCACCAGCAGATAGAAAGAAACAGGAGAAACAGAGCTCAAAGGAGCTGAAGGAAGATTAAAAAATACACAAAAGGAAGTGCGGGGGAGAACGAATGCACTGAAGGAGTGATGACAGACTGAGCTGCTGGTGTGATTGCAGCTGGATTTGGTCTGTTTCTGAATTCAGTTTCTTGGAGAGGATGAGAGAGGAGGACAGACAATGAGAGAAGAATAGAACAGAGAGGGAAAAGGAAGTAGAGAGAGAGACCGAGAGATGAAAGCTATTGACTCTCAGTATGTACATCGGAAAGCCATAAGGAAGAAGCTTGATTCCCTGATTTTTATCCACTGTAATTACCATCGCCCACTGTTGGAGGGAAATTTGACTTATCTCTCTCTCTGCTGTGGAGCAAGTCTGCTCGCTCTCTCTGTCTAACTTTCCCCAGTGCTCGATAACGTCTCTTCGCAGAGGGCAGAGAGAAAAAAATTCAAAGACTTGAAAAGCAGACGAGGGAAACATCACTCTGCACGAGAGCCGCAGCGCTCAAGGAGGGAAAAAAATGGCAACATCGAAAGCAAGCGCTCCCTCTCAGCCAGACGAAGAGGAAAGGTAAAAGAGCCGGAGCGGACTCGTGAGGATGAGAAGAAGAGCATGAAGGATGCCAAACGATGGAAAGTGAGGGTGGAAGATACAAAAGAGGGGAGTGATGAAGAGACAGACAGAGAAGGCTGCAGGGTAAAATAGGACAAAGATGAATGGAAGTATTGGTTTCACAGGACGGAGACAACGACAGCAGGCCACGAGGGAACCGAGAGGGAACAAATAAGGAAGAAAAATGGAGAGACGTATAAAAAAAACACAGTTAGATAAGAAAAAGGTTGTTAATTCATGACAAGGCAGGGTGAAAAGACAGAAAGCACCAAGGGAAAAGAGAAGAGAAGAAGGGTGGGAAGACAGATGGACTGAAAGGAAGACAGATAAAGGCAGAGAGGAATCAGTTATGGAGAGGAAAGCCTGGGGGAAGAGGTAGAAGTTAAATAACAGGAGAGTGAAGGTAGTTGTCTTGTCATCAGAGTCATTGACCACCAGGGAAATCAGGCATGAGGCTCAGCTACAAGTCATTTAATCTACTGTTGAGTCTTTAAAGCTCATTTTTTACAGAACGAATGACAGCGCGCGAGTGGAGGGAGGCTGTTTGATTTGTTACCAACGCAAATCAACTTGTTTTCCACAGCCACATTAATCTGAGCGTCATTGCACTGATCCCAGCGCAGCGGCCTGTGGATGTTGTTTTAAGATGCTGGAACTGTGAGGGAATCAGCATTCAAGTAATTGTAATTAACATGAACCATTAGCATAACGATCTTGAGATGGCCAAAGCCAAAATTGAACCACTGATTAGTGGTGGTATGGTCGACTCTAAGGCTGCCGGGGTGCCCACGAACATTATATTACTTAACTTTACCGTTACTCTATGTGTAAAATGAGAGAAAGAGCACATTAAGTGGTATAAATACTGTATTATTCTTGCTTGATGTAGCTGTATGCTGTCCATAGACAGTATTGTCAGTTGAATGAGTGCCTCACAGCTGCTTACTTTTTGCATTATTTACTATTAGTAACACATCATAAAATACATCGATTGCTTGTATACTAACTGCAAATACTGTGACTGTGTATTTAGCATATAGTACACAGGGTATAAGCAGTATTGCCATATGTTGCAGTATGTTATTATGCAGTATGGAACTGGGTCACTGCTACTAGTGTGGTTTTGAGCCTTTCTCAGCATGTATTTGGTCATAGAGAGGGTATGTGACTATGTTTGGCCTGTTTGAAGTGCTGACAGCAGTGCTTTTGGTCACCGGTGAGGGGAACTCCAAAAAGCTGCCAGCGAACGCCGACGCCGATTCTGTGTCGTGTTTGTTGATGCACTCTTCAGATCACTTTTAACAGAGAACTAGATCTTAAATCTAATCCAAACTAAATCCAATAACTTCATGTTCCTTTATCTTATTTGTCGTGAGTGGAAAAACAATCCGGAGATAATCCAGGAATGAATCAATTTCAGAAGTTGCTGTCACATCGCGAAGCTCTCATGCAGCTTTATTCAGACAGGAAGTAGAGGATGCTGCCCGCCGCCCGTCCACGAGTTAAACTCTGTGTGACTTCTCACAGATGACTGTAATCTTCTTCTCATTCCAGCAGAGACCGACTGGGCTGCACAATACGCCACTGCGGAGCGGCAGCACAGTGTGCAGGCCTGCAGATGCCCTCTGCACAGCTTAACTCCGTGTCCTGCTCCTGCCCCCCCCCCCCCCCCCCCCCCCCCCCCCCCCCCGCCTCTCCCTCACCCCGTCTCCACTTTCTCCTTGTTTATTTATTGTGTAGAAGATCTCAAGCCTCAAATTGACTTGCAGGATTGATTTGGCAACACCCTCCTCCCTCCCCTTCATTTCCCTCCCCTCCTCTCCTTTTCCCTCCCTCCGTCTCTCCCTCAAAAGACTTTTGATTAATCCAGCGACCTCCTCTGTGAGTTGCAGAGAAAAAAGGCGAGTCAAATGGAAGGACAGAGAGAGAGAGAGAGAGAGAGAGAGAGAGCGGTGGGGGAAAAGGGAAAACAAAAGAGAGTCGGGATGCCTCTGTTATCTGGGCATAAAGTTATGTGATCCATTTGATAAGCGAAGCTCTTTTTCATTGAGGATGAGAAAGGAGGCAAACTTTCTTGAGAGGGGAAATACATATATATGCAGGGAGAGAGAGAATGAGAGGGATGAAAGCAACAAAAGACAATGGAGAGATGGTGAGAAGTAGGAAATGACTGACCGTTCATGCACTGCACATATTTTACAATAAAGGGGGATGATTTACCGCTCAAGTCATTTTTGAAACAATGCATCATCGATGTTAGACAGTGGTGGACAAAAGCAGGCTTCTTATTTCCAGCCAGTGATGTCTGGAATGACAACCGTTTAGCAGACTTGGCAGAATTTATGACGAACTCGTGTGTTTGATGACTAGAACATCTCGAATGAGGGCTTTGCCAAATCCAACAGAGCAGAACGGAGCTGCTAATGCTAGCCTAGGCTCTGATGTAGTGGCATCCACGCGGGACCTTCATCCACACAGCAGGGAAATACAACAGTGGATCCATGCCGCCCTTCCAACACCTCAGCATGCAGGGACGAGGAAGCGCATGAGGAATGTGTCTCAATGCGCAGGAGGTTGCGTGTGGTCATCGACAGCACAGTGAGGCTGCAGCGGGGGAGGAGGGAGGACGTGCGTGCACGCCCGGCTCTATTTGTCATCCCGGCCGCGGTCTTTGGTGACACCTTGTTCATTTGCGAAACCGACTGTTTGAGATGCAGGGATCGATCGAGCAAATAGAAGCAGGCCCCTGAAGATAGAGGGAGAGAGAGGGGGTGAGAGGCATGTGTGGCTTTCATTGCCTACTGTTGCAGCTTTATACTGGGGCTGTTATCCTTGTTCAGTGTGAGATTGTGGTAAAATCAGACAATTTATGTGTAACTTTCTGCCCTTTTAGCCAAAACTCTACCAAAAGTTGAAAATAGTGTACATTGTCCTCTGCAGAATAACTTGTGAAACCAAGTCCGTCTTGAAGCATCATCAAAGAATACTGACAGGGTTTGAGTTTTCTTTCATCATGGCCGGCATTGACTTTCTATCTGCGTTTGATAACTTAACTTCCATCCATTACGTTGGCAGAACTTTTGATTTGAAATTGATTTGTTTAAGAGCTGCTAATGGCTCCGCGAGTCGAAAACGTGCTCCAGAGACTTCATTTTTCACCTGTATAACAAATCTGTCATTTTGACAACCCCGCTGTCACTTTTCACTGTACTTCACTTGTAATTTGTCAACGAGAAGAAGGAAAAAAAAAAAAACGTTCACATGTGCTGTAAACTGTGTCACAGCAATGCTGGTTTTGGTATTTTTGACTGGAATTTTAAAAGAAACAAAACCCTTTAGTGACTTTTAAAGGCTATTTTGTGTTTGACTTGTACAAAAGTGGTGTATAAGGTGTCCAAATAGGGTCAGATACAATTTGTTGCTGCTCTTAGGTAAATTCAAGGGTCATGGAGAGTTTTACACAATAAATCACAGTCCTGCATCAAAACATGGAGCTACCAACTCACTCCTATAAGAATGGCTCTTATATACGAAGAAAAAGCTCATAAGCATGTGTTGAATATTCCTAAATGTTGAAATATTCCTTTAAATAATTTAAGTATAGCCGTTATGTCTGTTTTGCTTGCCTCTCTCATCCCAGATCCAGTCCAAAAGCTTCAGGGACTGTAATCGTCATGGTAGTGTTTGGTCATGATGAGCAATACGGTGACTGTGACCACAGCAGCTGGCAGCCAGAGGTCATTTTGTCAGTATCACTCATCTTACCATGTCGCATCTGCTTTAACTGCTGCACACTCAAGTGGTCTGAGAACACACGTGCATATGCACAGGCTAGTGCAGAAACGCATGTCCTGTATATGCATTTGCGTGGCACGGGCACCAAAGCACCGAAACAAATGACAAGAGCGCGCAGGGAACTCCGCCCGTGCACGTGAGGCAAGCACGCAAACACGCAGCGCGAGTGCTGCTCCACCGGCCAGGCTGAAGTTAGTTTATATGGAGAGCTATGCACATAAAAAACCCAAGGTTCCATGTGAAGGGGATTCAGCAAACTGCATTACAGAGGGCTGTTTACTGTGTCGGGACAGAGGAAGTGAATTCAAAGCAGGCTCGGGAGATGTCACTTTCTAATGTACTGTATTCTTAAAGCTCTCCGCTAAGCCATGCTCTCTCTATCTCCCTCTCTCCAGCAGGGGAATTCTCCATACTGTCACTCCCGTCTTTGTATGACCTCCGGTGTACCAGCAACCAGACTTTATTCCTCCTAAATCTCCCTCTCCTAATCCTTCCCTGCCTCTCCCTCTCTCTTTTTAACACACTTCCTGTCCCCGCCTCTGACAGATATACTGTACAATAGGGAGGATGAAACTGGAGACAGCTGGAAAGCAATTGTCTTTTTTACGCCACAAGGAAGCACTGTGAACATTTAAGAGAAAGACTGATTGCTCTTAACACCATTTCTCCCTCTGTGTGTTTTTTTTTATTTTTTTGCAGTGCAGTTCAACTTGATTCCTGTGGGGCTCAGGATAGTGGCCATCCAGAGCACCAAGACGGGGCTCTATGTTGCCATGAACAGCGAGGGCTACCTCTACACTTCGGTACAGTCAGCACTCAGCACATGCAGCACAGTGACGCCACGAGCCTTTAAAAACTTAATTCGGGATTTCATTACAGCGGTCCTGGGTGGAAAGCTGCCACCCTACCGCTGGCTTTGTGTTTGCTTGTACTTAGTTGATTAAACACAGCGAACAGGCTGTGTGTGACAGCAGCACATGCATTGTTAATGTGTTGCTGAAGTGTTTGTTGAAATGGAGATAGCCTCTTACGCTCGACTTTATGTTGCTTTTTAAAAGAAGAAACAACAAAATAGTCCTCTACATGTATTATTTATTCTCATATTAGAGCTGACATTTGTACAGTAGCTTACCACACACTGCAGGGAGAAAGTGTCTTTCACAAAAAATGATGATGAAGTTGCTTTGAAATACTCCGACTCCAGTTCTCCAACTATGATACTCCTGGGCTGCTGCTTTTAGAAACACTGTTGTTTTATTAGCATATAATTCCAAGCATACACTGTATTTGGGTTTTTAAAAAGTTACTCCAACTTGCAGTTATGTAACTAAAGTGAAACTTTGAAGTTTAAAGTAAAAAGTCTGAGATGAATCTTCTCATTCTTAAAGTTTCACCTAGCTTTGTTGCTTTTAAATGTTGACTTTTCTCTATAGTTGTACAATGTGCTCTCTTTTTTCATGCCTGCTCTGTCAAATTGAACATATGGGTTTGGTTTCATAGTCACACATACTTTTTGTTTTACCTCAAGTATGGAAATTGTGCCAGCTGTCACCAGGGATGTGATGACGGTCCATATAGGCTAATGTTTTCTGTGTATATATCTCAGTGTACATAGAGCTGGATATACATGTTTAACTGAACTCAAGGTCCACTGGTCTTTTCTCAAGCTTTCAATCTCAGTCTCATCATCTTTCTCATTTTTTTTTGTCAACCCACTGCTTCCAAGGTCAAGACTGAACTCACACTCGACTGGATATAGAAGTTTTCTTAAATGTGGCAAAAGTTTAAAATTTTCTCATCTTATGTCATGAATTGTAGCATTTAATTCCTATTAAGTTCTATTATTATGCTATGATATAGGAATGAATTCCCCCCATGAGCACTCTACACTCCTTACATGCTGTCATCTGAGACTGTCTATGTCTTTTCAACCCCAGCCTGCCTCCCTTTTACTCACACAGTGACAGTGCTTCTGCACATGAAACAGTTTCACAGTCGCGGTCACAGCAGCACTTGTATGCCTCAACTTGTGAAACAGCTCATACGGTGCTTAAAAAGAGGTTTTTTTCGCATTGATGTGCCGAGAGAAGCAGCACAGCCAAGCCACACATTTGAGAGGTAGATAGAAGAACAGATGAAGAGACACCGGGTGGATCAGAGTGCACTCTATCAGGATGCAGAGAAAAGCTCTTTTTCCAGCCTTTTTCCTCTTGGCACACAGGCAAAGTGTGTGAGATCTTGTTTGAAGTGCATCGGTGCGCTCACTTCAAAGTCTATCTAACGCTGCCCGCATGCATACTTCCAGAGACGGGGAGAGGAGATACAGGGTTTCTATCAGGTGGAACAATGGAATATCAGCCTGGAAAGAACACACATACACTGAGCAACTCCTCCATATGCAGCCGCACATACAGTATATGAAAATTGTTCTGCCTCTCTGTTCTCTTCTAGTGGCCTATCACTTTGCCAACCACAAATTGCAGTGAGATGTAACAGAGCTCATGAAATTCGAACGCCTTTTTGGTCCAGAAATCCCATAATATGATGTCAAATCTTCAGCCTGTCAAGTCTGGCTTGAACTGGTTTCTTGTTGGCTCTCAGTGTCAGTCAGCAAGAAACACTTTTTATGTAGTGTAATTTATCATCGTTTCCCTTCTGCACATGTGAGGATGATGAGTGTGAAAGATTCAGTTGAGGAAAACTTGGATGCAGTTAGACTTGGGATGTAGCCTGTGGGTCATGCTAGCTTTGCACCAATATAGTTATAATGTACAGTATATCTTACGCCACAGTTGCTTTTCTTGATTCTCTACAACATGGTCTAAGAATCAGAATCAGAATACAGAGACTCCTCGTGGAGTATCTGAAATAATAAAACAGAGAGCTTCAAAGGTAGAGACCAAATGTTGCAACATATTCTTATAAAAGTTCAGGTAAGAGTATCCGGGGGGAAAAGTTTCAAAGAGGAGAACTATGCTATCCTTGGTCAGGCAGGATTCGTGCTCAGAAAAATATCAAGAGCCCACCGAGATCGGTCACATAAATTGGGCAAAGATTTCCTCACAGTTGGATAGATGAATGCCATCCCATCTAAGTAAATGTGACTAAAAAGGTTCCTAAAACATTCAAAGCTCCTCCTCAAGGTATGAATTGGACCAGACAGAATACAGGTCTTTCCAAAGCTCTTGATAATGGTTGTGGATGACTCAAACTTGTAGTGAAGTTTAGCCAGTTGTCCCCTCCCCTCATGATGCCATTAGTATGTAGGTGCACAATTAAGGAGAGAGGGATGCAAATCGATCATAGCAGGGGTTTGTCCAATCATATGAGCAATCTTAAAACCAGAGAAACAGAAAGGTTTGAGGACGTTCAACAAATCTGACCATTGAATCACAGGGTAGCAGGATTTCATGTTGAGCGCCTGGGGAGTAAGCACCTTCACTGTAGACTGCTAGTTTATATTGAGCTTCCCATGAAGCTGCTAACGCCTCGCTAACAACGCTAGTATGTCTCTGATTGATTTTGCGAAGACGTGAGCAGCAGAGCCAAGATGTCTTCTACGTTGTCCTCCAGGTCGACTCGGGGTCCAAAAGGGTTTGACAGCGGGAGGACCTTGTCATCTGCCACAGGGTATTATAGCAAGAGCAATATTTTTTGCTTGATTTTACCGCGGAGGCCCAGGTAGCCAGGTCATGGCTCACAGAAGCTGAGGCAGCTCTCTTTACTGGATCCAGCTTAGCTAACCGGTAGCCGAATAACTCCAACTCCAACTTGCTGAAGGACATCCTTGATCAAGCCTCGAATTTGTTGGGGATCTTGACTGACACTGGAAAGCCCAGATATGCCCGTCATCGTATGTCGTACGGGCAGCAGTAAGTGAGTTGACGAGCCGGCGTTTGTTTTTAGCCAGCTGCTTGCATGGAGTCGCAGTAAGATCGGTTAAAAGCAAAGGCTAAAAATGAGTAAGAAATGAGTAAGTAGCAAAAACAGAGATCCCACTAACGCAGGTGAATGCTGAGTAGTGTAGTTTTAACTGTTAGTGAAACTTGCAGAAATGTCAGAAGTAGCCCCAATCCATATTTTAACCTAACTCTAACCCTCAAAAAAAAAAAAACCTTAACTTTTCCCCTAATGAGCCCCAGAAAATGGTCCTTGCACATGACTTTTCCAGGGCTTGGAACCCCCCTAGACAGTAAAAACCTTGCATGCACACACACACACACAAATATGGAGGTTATACTTACTCAGGCGCTCTCCTGACAGAAGAAAGGTGACCCATTTTCACTAAGGGAAAGAACCACAGGGAAAGCGAGGGAGGGGAAGGAGAAAAATGTGAGAGAAAATCCCTCTGAGATGAGAAAGGGGGGAGGACAAAAAAGGGGAAGAGGGGTTTTTCCCCCCCTCCTTTCACCTTAAACTACATGTTCTGCTATTCTGTGCAAATATGAACAGCAGAGAGAGAGATGGAGAAGACGGGGTAAATAGAGGGAGAGGCGTGTTTTGCGCTCTTTGCCCTCGGGGTCTGGAGAGAGGCAGCGCAGAGCCTCAGCACCCTGTTATGCAACCGTTTGCATGTGCAGGGAACACGGCCCCTGCGTCAGCCCCCCGGAGGCTGAGGGAAATTTGAGCGAGCAGTCAGAGAAATAACCTCAACTTGGAGAAATTTCAGATAATGTTTTGGTACATTTTAGGTCACGGGTACACGTTGCCTTGTGCTCGCTGTAGTGGAAAATGCACTGTGGGACTGCGCAGGAAGGGGAAACTCTGCTGCTGGTTAATTTCTTATGGGAGCTTTCTGTGGCTTAAAAATTCATAATGAGCGAGTTGTTCAAGGTAATGGCTGTTGGTATGTGGGTGCTTCTTTGGTATGCATTGCAGGGAGGTGAGAGAAAGTGGGGTAGCAGAAATGTGACAAAATAGGAGTCGACGTTTGGAAATTGATTGAGGTGAATGGGTTATAATCAGTGGTGCAATAACTTCTGTCACCAGGACATAGTGTTTGGTACTCACCTCATACATAACCTGGTCTCAATAAACACAGATTTTTTAGTTTGTTGAGATGTCAGAATCCCATCTCACATGCTGCACTGCTCAAAGAAGGTCTTCACAGTTGTTGATGGTGTGTAGAGCACTTGGTAAAAAGCTGCTGTACATGCTGACATTGACGGCAGCCTTGTCTGTGCACACAGCGACCAACTTTGTCACCCAGTCATTCAAGACTACATCATGAAAAAGCTCCACGAGTCCATCCGTTATGGCTTGCACAGTTCAGTCAGCACCCAATTCAGTCAGTCCAAGTAAGCCAGAGTCAAACTCTTAATTTCTCATGAATAAATGCCACATATGCTTACCTGTGTATAAGTTACTGTGCAGTATGTGTACCCCTGGTTTATAATGCCAAAAAGCACTGCTATCCTCCTTTGAAGACAGAACGAGTAGAACACAGCAGTCAAAGTTGGCCGAACACGGCCCAGTGTGCCATCTGCAGCCCTCACACCCTGCCTGCTGTTATTGGCCGGGGGCTACATGCCCACTGCCCAAAGTTTGACACCCAGAAACATCCTGAACGAAGCAAAAAGGAAAATACAAGCAGAGGGCAGGGTCTGTGTCACAGACACCGCCACACATTTTGGGTCATAAGCGATGATTGAAAGGGATACATTTTCTATCAATCCTACTCAGCCTTTAAAGCTGATGTGATGAACATTTTTATATCAACAAATTACAACATGTATGTTCAAAAAGGCACAAGTGAACAGTGTGAAAATTATCTGCCAGCTCGTTGTTTTGGTTTTACAGCTCGCAGTTTCACTGCTTTAGTTCGCTGTTTCCATCAGCCCTGTTTCCACATTCAGCTGGCAGCTGCTTTCAGCAAAAAAAGCTCTAAATATCCCCACTGTACACTACCTGCTCGTAAGACAAATTTAGCAACTAGCTCGTGTACGCGGAGAAGCATTCAGATATTCCCTTCAGGATTTTGTGGCCATTTAAACAGCTAAAAGAAGAATGAATATTTGTCATGTGGTCAAAATCATGACTCTAAATGAATGTTGACCTTGATCTGTGATTGCTGTATCTGGGACTCAGCAGCAGTTTGCTAAGAAGTCATTTTTATAGAGGAGGGGGGAATGATGACATGCAGCGATGGGCCCGCGCTGGAATCAAACCTGGCTGCTGCAGTGAGGACTCGTAAGGCCTTGATACATGGTACGCACTCTACCAGGGGAGCTGCAGGGCGCCCTGCCAAATATGTTTTGAGGGACATAGTTGCTGCCTGGATCATGCTCCGTTGCAAAGTTTTTCTAGTGAGGGAGGCGCTACATTTATCTACTGCGCAGAATTTGTAGCTTCAGGTAAAGTAAGAATTAAGACCCAGTCGCTCAGAACAAATTCAGAGGTGGTCTGCGAGGCATATTCGATGTACGCAACTGTGCCCTGGACCACACTGGGCTTCAACATTTAACAAGAAACCACAATATCCCCAGACCCCCTTCAAAAAATGATCAATTTTGACAGTGGTTGAATAAGGAGAAACTTACTAACCTTTGATAAACAGCTGTGATGAATTAATTATTATTAATCATTTAAGCCTGTAAATTCTGCATTAAGTGCAATACTTGAAGTTCACCATTTACACTGAATTTATGAAAGAGGACAACATTTATTGACGGTAAACAGATCAAATTTTACAAAACTTTAAACAGTGAACAATATAGACTGCTTCTTTGTTGCCTGTGGAGAAAGTCCCCTGACTCCTTTAAAAAAATCACAGTTTTGAGCGTGAAGGAGAAACTTTGTGTTAGAAATAAACTTTGTGAAACGCTGTTCACAACAAATTCTTAATTATTTGGCCCTTCTCGTGAATTCGCGAACAGTTATACATTCAGTCATTTCTTTCTTTGTGTAAAAAGCGTGCCTTTGTCCCAGCGTGCTGGCTGCCACTGCCGGGCCGCCGTTTCGGAACAACAATGCATTCGGTCCTCGCAACCGGAAAGATGTGCGTGTGCTATTTGCATATAGAGTGAGGAAGCGGAGATCCGATCACAAGTGGTCACTCGAGATGCATGCGGTGATGCATCGTTCTGCCGTGCGTGAACGGGCTCATTGAGTGTCAAAACAGAACCACAAAGGTTAAACATACTTTCAGAGAGTAGATATTGCAAGAAAGCAAAAGTTGTGCGGTACGTTTTAAGTGAAATGTACTTTTAGTAGCGAAGTAGTAGCATGCATGTAATTTCCAGGAGACGAGGCTGACAGTTACAGCATCGTTATTAATTCTCTCCAGCTCAAATCAAGGAGACATCGGAGAAAAATAATACATAACCAAGCTGGAGAGGTGTTTCCTCTTACCTTTCTGTAGCAATAACAAAGGCTCACCTCGGCTGCGGCAGCGTTCCAGTGGCTACTCAGCATTAATCTTTCATGGGCCTCGGTGGCAGACGTGTTCCCTTCTGCAGCCACGCACACACACACACTCACACACAAAAGCAGATAATTGCAACACTTATTTAAAGGATTTGAAAATGAAGTACCTCCTCCCAGCTGTGCATTTGCCAGTAATGGCTCAGAGAAAAGAGAAAAGTAGTTTTCCAGCTTGGCCTTTTTAAGCCCCATCATTTATCTTTGTTTATCAGTTGCATCATTCTCATTTAGAGTGCCTTTGTTGTAATTTTCTTTTTCTATTATCTTCTGTAGTTTCTGTTTGTTCTATTCTAATTTATATTCTCCACTCCTCTCATGCCACAACTTATTTTCCCTGTGAGGATCACTAAAATTTCATCTAATCACCTAATCTAATCGCCTTTATAATTCAAATGTTTGTGGTGACCTCAGTTTATCTTGCAAGCTAATTAGACAGCCTGAAACACAGCACTTACAGTGTTTTTTTTCTGAAATGTGATTGATCATGTATTCCACTTTTCTTTTGCCGTTTGCTCTTGTTTGATATATGAGAAATCAGTCAGTGAACAGGACCTTAAGGAAGAAAATAAGCAATTAGAGGATGACAAAGTCCCATAAGCATTTTTTGTCAAGGTCACTGATGCCCACAGAGAAACACTCTCTTCCCTGTCTCCTCCACATGCAAGTCAAAGGCATGGGAGGAGCTGCAGAACAGCAATCCTGGATCTCTCAGATTTAGTGGCTTGCTCAGTGACACAGCAGGGTTTTGAACCAGGGTCCACTAGTAGAAATGTAGTTTTTAGGCTACCTTGCCACTTCATGGGGTCCCTATAGAGGTTTAATAAAAGCACTAACACACACAGGTCAAACTGTAAATTAAAATAATTGTTTGCTAAGACATACATGCATCTTCGTCGCTGTGAATGTGACAGTCTCCTAATTCTCCATCAGCACAACTGTAGCCACGAAGCAGAGACAGCTAATAGCAGCTCCCCGATGGACTGTCTGACGAGCACAACACTGAGTGTAGGAGCGTAACGTCAGCCCTCGGCAGGTGTTGAAATAACATCAGCTGAAGGTAATGTCTAGTGGGAATCAGCGCTACCGTTAGCAAGCTGGGCTGACTAGCTTCCCTCGCTTTCTGAGTCGAATCCAAACACAGCAGCATGCGGCGCCTACCAAATGCTGGATGATGTAAGGGACAGATGGCTTAGCGCGCTAATAGCTAATGCTGTTTGGACTCGTGGAGAGGAAGAGAGTTGTATCACCGTTTGTAGGCTATAATGTCACAGTAAGAAGAAGGTGAAGGCCTGTGTTGTCGCCCTTCCGGAGGCTGTTCCACCAATATATTCCCAAACAAATACGCACAATAGCTGCTGTATAATTCACATATTAGTTTGACTTCAGGACACAATGAATATGTACCTGCTTGACGTTCGATTACTTTTGGTTGCACGGTGGTGTTTCCCCTGCAAGCACACAGCATGAATTATTGATCACATTCAAGCATGGTAAATCCCCAACTCCCCTCCTCGGCTGCGTTTGATCAGGCGACACACTTAAACCTCCAGACACATTAAACACAGCGGCGGCGAAGGCAGCCCCTGCCAGGCCGGGGGGAGAAATAAACAGCAGTTGCTCTATTGAAAAGGGAGCGTTGATGCACTTTCCGCTGAGGAGAAGTGAGCAGCCAGACATCCCAGTTCAGCCCCTGAGAGATATTTAAGGATCACCCAAGTAGCACTTCTTTTAACACTCAGAGGAATTAAGGTGAAAATTATACATCACCACAAAGTTATCTACTGTAAAAACAAAAAAACAAACACTTCTGATGCCTTTATCTCTGTGAATCTGTGTGTTGTTGTGCACCAGATCAATAAAAAGAGAGTGGGAGTGGGCTAAATGATGGAGCCGATGTCCTTTTGTCCTTACATGGGCCTCTTGTTTCGGGAGGGTGAAACGAGATGATGATAGAGGTGAGGAGGAGAACAGAGGAGAGCAAAGCATCGGTTTGTCAGCATTAACATGAAAATGTGCGGGACGGAAATGGAGTTTGGCTTCCAATGAGACGCCCGCTGACACCTGAGCTTAAAATACGAGCGCGGAGCGAGATGAAAAAGCCGCGACTTTAAGAGCGATAATAAATGAGCAGATGTGACGCGTTTGACCTTCGCGTGCCACGCAGAGCTTCCTCGGGTGCATCGGCACGTCGGGCGCTTGCATCTGCATTCAGGGCCGGGGCTTCTCAGACTCCTTGAGGATAAGGGGGGGTGGCAGGGCAGTTTGATTGACAGGACGGGCCGGATCTTACCACTCGTAATAACAAACAGGGCTGATTGTTGTCGCTGTCTGGAGAGGAGGGAGGTGGGAAGAGAGACGGGGAGAGGGGGAGAAGGATGGCCTGCCAGGCCCAGACTCGTAGCGAACATAACGTCTCCGCTGGGAGCAACAACCGCCACCACGCTCATCTTTCTTCCCCCTCCCTTCCCCATCTCCCTTTATCCCCCCTCCCTCTGTCTCACTTGTACAGCTTTTACTCGCCTGTCAGTCTGTCTCGCTCCCTGTCCGGCCATTTGTGTCTGTTGGCCTCTCTTGTGGTTTGTCTTTTCCTCCCCTCACCGCCGTCACAGCTTTCCTCCTCCCTTGGTTTTTGTCACCCCGTGAACCTCTTTTATTCAGAATATATATCCCTGCCTTGATGCGTCCCTTATCTGCTGTCCTTGTCCCAGCTCTGTCCTCTACCCCTCTGTTCTCCTTCCCCCTCTCTCCCCTTGTCCTCCGCCTCCTCACCCTCAAAGCCTTCCATCTCACAGTCAGCTCTCCCCTCTTGGTTCCCCATCAGCCTCGCTTTCGCTATAAATTTTGTCTGCCGGCGGGTACGATCTCTCAGGGAAATGAAGGCTGACTGGCGATCCAGTCAGGCTGGCACCATTCCTGTCTGCTTTCATGTCTCCATTATAGACTCAATGAATGAATAAATTCACGCTTTTTCGCCTAATGCTTTCTCCTACCCCACCCCGATGCCAACCCTTGCTGTAGTTTTCGTGCCAATGATGACATTTTACCTCTACAGTGAACATGCTTCTTTCTTCTGTCTTATTTCCAAAGTGGCGTTCACCGTGTCTTTGGAAATGAATGCAGTGTGTCCTGAGTTGTTGAAAACAGAGAGTGAGCTGCTCGTCTTTGCAGCAACAATGATACCACTTGGAAATGCTAATTGAGTAAAATGAGTAAAAATACTCCATTACCAGTCAAAGTCCTGCACTAAAAGTGAACTTACAGTCACTTATAGCAGTAATGCATGTTTAATGTGTAATGTGAAAGGGGATTTAGATTGATCACAACTCATTGTCTAATGGAAAAACATCATACATCCATATTAACTAGGTGATAATACGCTAACGTTTGCTTTATATCTTGATGCAGGAGTCAATAAAAGTGAACAACTTGTATGCTGTACAATGGTGACATGCATTGCAGTTCAGCGCTTAAGGAAAGTGCAGATACTTCAAAACTGGACTTAAATAGGGTCCTTGTGGAATGTGCCCATGCACTGTGCTGTAATTCAGTCTAACCTGACAGCCTTGCAATATACTCGACTCTGGTTTGTAGTGGCACAAGGCAAGAAATCTGACGGGAGAGCAAAGACTGAGCAGAAGCATTTGTCCTTTCTCGCAGATTCCCACGCAGTTCTGCTGAGTGACCCACATCTATGCACTTCAACATTTCACTTTGCCGCAGTTCAGTGATAATATGAATCTGTAATACCTGCAGCCTGACTTCAGCTGCGCTGGATAGTCCAGCTGTATAAAAAGAGACGCCAGATGGGCTGCGTGTATCCATCTGTCTCTACACATCCCCAACAATACACACCTCTTCATCATCCCCTCAGTGGCCTTCACCTCTGCAATACCTTTATTCATCTGGTCACCGTACGCCTCTTTTATTCCCCACCCACTGCCTCGATTTCCATCATGTCGAATGCCCGACAAACCTCAAATCAGCATACTGAGCAGGCCCAAGAGCAAACAATCGTTAGTGGTCAGCATCATGTGTCCATTTTATCTCCAGGGATTTTTGCTCAATGAGCGTTTTTTTTTTTAAGGTCTTCATGTTAATACAGGGATGAGGACCAGGTCCATGGGGTGGCTGCACAGTGCTCCTGGAGCACCGGGGCGTTCGCGAGTAGCTCAGCAGAGGTTAATGGCGAAGGGAAACTCCATGTCATGGCTCCGTTGTCTGAGGCGCTGGGACCCGCTTACCTGTGGGCACCTCCTGAAAATTGCTTTCTGATAAAAATAGCGCTCAGCCGTAGACCTGGCCCACTTTATTAGCCGTGTGTTCTGGAAAAGCCTCCTGGGTAGAGAGATGACAGTGGAGAGGGAGGGAGGAGTGATGTGTGGAGCGGGTAGGGGGGGGGGTCAGTGTGGTGTTTTGAGATGTTGAAAAGGCACACACACACACACACACACACACACACACACACACACACACACACACACACACACAGACTCCCTTGTGCAATTTAGCCACCCTCCACATTCCCACAAACACACATGTGCAGCCAGGTATAAACAATCTGACAGAGGCAGGCAGACATAATTGGGCCGGACTCCGATACCCAGGACCAGCTCCGGCCAAACTCTCCGCAGTTAACAGGGGAAAGTTTGGCAAAGTAAAACTTTGCTCTGCCGGATGACATTGTGGATCTGCACTCAAAGGATGGACAAACACAGCTCCACTTAAAATCCATTTTCCACCTCTTTTTGCACGCACTTCCCAGGGACAGACAAACAGAGCTACTGCATGTGTGTCAGTAGCATGTGGAGATGATGAAACACGACCTTTGAGGAAATAAAAAGCTCAAATGAAGGACATCTTCTTTTTATTGCGTGTGTAGGTTGAGCCTCCTCTGTTGGAGTATAAGCAAACTGCCTCTTTAAATCTGCTTCTAGTCATGGAACAAGTTGATGCTACTAATGCATATTTTTAGTAAACTGCCCCATTAGCAGTAGAGCTAACATGTTTAGTAAGCTTGTTACTTGCTTGTTGTTCAGTCTCTCTGCCTCCCCTCCCTCCCTGGTCTCCGCACTGTTTGTGGCCTCTTCTAAACTCTCATCTGGGGACTCCTTTAGAGATGCACTGAGGCACCGACCGCTAAATAGGGAACACCTCGGCTCACATGACCAACCTCAGAGAGGAGGGAGGGTGGAAGGCTAGGGGAACAGGGGAAGGGAGATATGAGGGAGAGATGAGAAAGGAAGGACAGGGGAATGGGTAAAGGAAGACGTCAGGCATCATGAAGGATGAGGAAGTGGAGGGGGAGGTGACATGAGACTGGATTTCACATCCACCTCAAAATGCTGCTAGTAACACAACAGCCTGGCTGCATTTTGACAAGAGTTACGATTGTCCCTATGAGCTGAGAGGGTAGAGCCCTGCTCACATTCTAATCAGGGCTATAGCAAGCCATAAACACACACACACACACACACAAGAGGACAGGGACGCATACACAGGTGTAAGTGTAGATACATTTTATATGACAATATATGAGATATTAGGCAAAAATGCGTACAAACTAAACAAGCTTTTCACTGTAAATGATTTTCTTTACATGAGTGGGTTCGTGCTTCATGCGTTTCATGCTGCGGCATTTTGCTGCCACGTCTCACAAAGCCAGTTATTCGGGATGGATGGTCTTTGGTGATATAGAGAGTTGCCACATCCATCATCACACTGTGTTCTGTAACGGCGAGCAGGTCCTCTCTCCGAGGAGACTGGCAGAGAAAAAGTGTGCGAGGAGGCAGAGTGTGTGCGTATGGCGATGGGCTCTTCAGGATATTTAGTTCACTGTTTTTTCCCGCAGAGCTATTGTGAGGAGTAGGTCACACGCAGGGATACGCTTGGAGGAGTTTTTTTTTTTTCAGGGGATGTTCTCTTTAACTATGAGAACAGGCTCAGCGAAGTAATGTTCTTTGTTTGTTGTCAGGCACCTGACAATATGCAAAGTAAAGCTACAGGTGTTCTTTTCAATTCATATTCTTAAATGATCAAATAAATTGCAGCCTGCTTTCATGTCTTCATGTAGCATGCATCACGATATGAACTCTTTGCATGCGCCTCCTTTCACCCACCATTTTCATTTTATAGTTTAAATTTGCAACGCAAACTAGCTGTTAACACAACATCTACACATTATTAGTTTATTATGTGTGAAATTATTAACAGAAATTTGCTTATTCACACATCCAGCAGGTGTTTGTGTCCATCTGATGAGCACAGGTCTTATTCTGTTTCATTTTAGCTCTGTTTTTGGTCACTTCCACCTCCTGGGGAAATGTGTTAATGGCTAGGTAGCCTGCGATAAGTACAGTACGTGTCAGTATGTGTTAGGAATCAGGTGAAGCTGATAATATGACATGCTAAGTTACTGGCAGAGTGTTCCAGCTGTCAGCCGCCTCCCGCTGATGTGGGCAGGGGAGCGAGGCAGCACCCAGGACAGCTCCCTAACTGCTGCCTGCAGCAGGATCAGCACCTTGGAGAGCGCTGCAGTCCTGAGGAGTAGTGTAGGAATGTTTTAAGACTGACTAAGAATAAGGTTGTTTTGTCATAACACGGTTACTTTTCTGCTCAGCGTCTCTCACTAAAATCTGTTGCATCGATGTCAAAATAGGTATGTTATCTTATGCATGCCTGCCTTTTGCTGGTGCATTTTTGCATTTCTTAGTGCTGCCACCAAGATTGATGCAGGCATCACCCCCTCCAGCTGACGTTACCCCTGCCCGTCTACTTATTCTGCATGTTTTACAATGTGGATACTGTACAGACTGGCACTACTGTCATGGGTAGGAATGTGTTTTGCTCACAAGCTTTTGTAATCAAAGTAATCAAAAGCTACACTGCTTTAAAGTTGATCTAAATGCTGCCTTACATCCCGTAGGAGTCAATGCAAGCACAGGTGGAAATGAAAAGTGAGTGTTTTCCTATTTAAAACTCATTGAATTGGACTTTGAGACAGCACAAAATGCAGGAGCAGCAGTAAGTTTTGGCTGCATGTGTTGTAATAATAACCAAACATTTGGCTTCAAAGCAGCTTCTCAGCAGTAGCCTCTCATCGGCTATCATACTGTCCTTACTGTAGATGCAAGACTCAATAATTTATTGCGAGCTGAACATCAGAAGACTCTTCCATGGAGGCATGAATAATTTTGCACAGGTTTACAATCCCCACAAGTGCTGCCATGTATGCAGGAGATTATATGGCTTTAGGGGACGGTGTAAGCATGTAGTATATAAAAGTACTCCTTAAATCCCCTCACACACGCATACATGCACAGACACTCATGACAGGTGGCAAACTGGCAATTTGTCACTTCCCTCAGCAAAGTCTTCTTACGTATGACCAGAGTGGACCGAGCAGCCTGCACACACACACGCTCACACTGCGTCTTGCCTTCATCTCCTCTCCTCTGACCTTCCTCGCCAGCCCATCGAATCAGAAAGCGCTTGTCTCTTTTCCTTTGAGTCAGCACACTTGCTTCCTTTCCTCCGCTCTCCTTCCTTTCTCGCACTCCGATCGACCCCCCCGCTCGTCTCAACGCGCACACTTTCCTCCTCCGATGTGACACACGTGGCCTTGAGGAAGCAGATGGGAGGAAATGTGAAGGATGGAGGAAGGCGGAGAGGATGCTGAGGGAAAGAGGGGAGAAGGGGAAAAAAGAGCGACAGAGAGAGAGAGAGAGAGAGGGGAAGGGAAGACGAGGGAGGAGTAGAGAAGGAGAGATGAAAAATGCAGTGTCGAGGTAAGGCAGGTTATCTCTGGTTGCCTTTGGAAAATCCCCAAACGCACAGCGAGGGTCTGGCAGTCAAGGTGAGAAGCAGAGGACATCCCTCCCTCCCTCTCTGCTTCTTCCCCCTTGTGCACCCGCCTGCACCCTCTCCAGCTGTTCTCATTACAGCGTGTGTGTGTGTGTGTGTTTTAGTCTCCGCTCATTTGTCTGCGCGTGTGTTTTTCTCAGAGGGTTTTTTTCATGCATGTGTCTTGTTTATTCATCCTTTTGTGCACTCAGATATCATGAACATGTGTGTTTACATATGGGCTTCTCTCGCTTGCCTGTGTGTGTGTGTTTGTGTGTGTGAGCACATCGGGCCTGGTCAAGCTCCAGCGCTCCTCAGGGCATCCCTGTAAATGCCAGCGTGTTGGCGTGGATGGACCCCTCTCCACCCAAGCCGCTTAAAACTTTGTTCTCTCCTCTGTCGGTCAGCGACTGACAGACACTCCTGAGAGTTCACAAGAGCGCCGAGAGTCCAGGAGGTGGAAACCAGACAGAGAGGAGGCGTTTAAAGCCGGCGGTTAGTTTGATGTGATGTCTGTTTGATTCATGGTGAGCTGGGAGAGCTGTCAGATCATTCAGAAATCATAGTTATCTCACTTTTTTTAAGCCTGGATATAGTCTGTAGCACAGACACATATCCTGTGCTCGGATCCAACAAAATATGCTAACTCTCCAGTTCCTCCACCTCCATTCTTGGCCTTGGAAAGAGCAGTTGACAGAACAATCCCACATGTTTGTGTGATAGCTGTTCAGAAGCTTTTGATCGCATGAGCATCAGCAACAGATGGAGCTTGCTCAGCTTTGGGTGCTTGAAATCCATTTTCTCAAGCATTTTAAAGCTGCTTTAATACTTTTTTTATGCTAATGAATGATATGACTGTGTATTTGAAAGCAGTTCCCCTCAGCTCTGCACAGCGTTTTAGCATCTTTCGGCCCATTGTTTTGGTTTTTTGGTTATTTACCTGCTCAGCAGAAAACAGCAGACAGACATATTAGTGACTAGCTGGGGAACATTAGCAGATACTGTATGTCCCTCATGAGCTGGTGGAGTCTGTTTACATCTATCATAATTATCAACACCGCTATGAATTTCAGATATGATCATTCGTGATCATTAATCAGAAGCAGTTAATGTTTAAATGAAGATATACTTAAAAAATACTGACATATTAATCTATGAACTCCAATCATTTGCCCTCCGTATCATTTTTTACAGCGTGCTGTCCTGACTCACACGCAGCCACAGCTAAGATGACACATCCCGTTTTTCAGAGTGAAGCAGCTTTTTTCTGTCTGAGAAAACTTCTCGGCAGCACCGCTGAGCAGTTGTAGCGCAAGCCAACCAGAAAAAAAGGCTGCTTTTCAAACTCAAGCCAACGCTGTGTGCTAATATCAGACTCTGAATGACAGAGTTTGCTTCTCACTCACTGGTTGTCAGTGTAGCACTTGAGCTGGCGAGTTTATCCTCCTGAAGCATGGTGATAACTGGGAAGTGAAAGTTTTCATGTTGATGGTTTCTGAGTTTTCTTCCCTAAATGCTGAGTGATGCTTCCTGCAAAGAGTTTGAGCAGTGCTGATGATAACACTAAAGAGGATGCCAGCGGGGGGACATGTTGTGCATAAATTAATAAATGATAATTACTTCTTTCTCTAGACGCTTATTTTGCGAGCTCCTGTGATGCTTCCTCAGCTGTTTGTCCTCAATTAAGGTTGTTTTTCTGCTCATTTGCTCAGATAATAATCAGCTTCGCTGGGAAATAAGCTTCTGTAAGGCTAACCTTGCTTTGTGTGCTTTTAGTGCTGATTCTTATCCTCCTGACAAGGGTTGCATCTGCAGGTAAATATTTCGTCATTCACCATTCAGGGACAAGAGCGGCCAACTTTATTTCACTGTCAGGTTAAAGTCCTGCGTTCCTGCTGCTGTGATTGATTTAACACGAAGTAGCACTCTTTGCAGCATGACATCAAGCTGCACTGATACCGACTCGTCTCAGACGTGTCTTCAGATGTGTAGTAATGATAGAAAATCCTTTCCATATAGTTGCGTCATACACAGATCTTTTCTTGGGGCCATTAGAGCTGATTTCCTGCGTCGTGTCACAGACTCAGACTACTTGTGCCGACAGGACCACGAAAAAAGCCCACTGAAGCGCCGCTTCTGTGTGAAAGAAAACAGCTCTCCTTTCATGATCAAGTCAATATATTTTTATACCCCGAGCCATCCCTTTACACTTTCTTTTACACTTTTTTCCCCCCCTGCAGGATATTTTAACGACAGTTTCTCTTTTATTGGACAGTGAAGTGAAGGGACAGGGGGGGACTGCGAGGCTGAAGATGTGATCTGACAGACGCCCGCTCGACTGACTTGGACTTGTGATGAAAAACTTCACTTTTTGACCTTTATATTCACATGGCTCATCCCCGTGCACACGCAAAAGCAACTTAAAATTGCTTGTCAAAATAGATGGATATGATTTAAGTGAGAGAGACAACAGATGACACTTGAGGCAATCGCATTCAGATTTAAAGACTGTGTTGTGCTCAACAGCAGCGATAATATCCTGTGAAACTCCATTACAATGGCCTCTGTGAGTGTTGCACTGTTATAAATTATATTACTGTATAATTATTCTTGATGCATTCAAGTGTAAATAACAATTTACTGTCCTAATTTGTTTATTTTGGGGGGCACTTTTGCAACAAAGGTCTCCAGCTGTTGCAATTTCATGGTCAGTGCAACAGGTCTGAAGGACATCTGGACTCACTTTTGACTGGCAAAGCAACGACATTGTCCCACCGCTGCCGAATTTGAAGCTCATCAGCCTAAATATCTATCTATCTGATGGATGGGAAGCGTTGGCACGGGCCTACAAAAGCCCATTTGGCTTGAACGATACCTCCCAGTATCGATCAGTTAGTCCTGACACATGTGAACTGCAAACATCACTTCCTGAAAGCCGCGAAAATGTGACACATCTCGTGCATCGTAGGAACACGCAGACACACATGCGCCCTGTCAGCGCCGTGAAATACATTTGTCCTCTGGGACGGGGTCGATAAGTGTCTGCGACTTAAAGCCCCTGGATTAACCTGTGGTTGCCCGATCGCAGCTTGTAAGTCGTTTTAAGTTCTTCACGCTCGGTTGCGTCGCCGCGTTGCGCTCCAATCAAAGCCTAATCCAGGTTTTTTTCTGGACTAATGCCTATTGAATTTTCACAGAGGTCTTACATAGAATCAATTCCCCAGCTGAGCGCATGGGAGGCTCAATGGTTAATGGCAGCTGTGTGTCTGCGAACGGGCCTGAATAATGTCTTTAGGTGTCAACGGATGGAAATGAGACGAGGGTGTGTGTGTGTGTGTGTGTGTGTCATTACTGGAGAAGGATCCTACTGTACTCTCTCTCATCTCATATGTCGCCTTTTTCTCCATTTCATCCTCTCTCCTCTTTCTCTTCTTTCATCTTGTCCCCTCTTTTCTCCCGCTCCCTCTCTTTCTCTCCTCTGTCTGTGGGAGTGAGTGATGAGGGAGGCCAGCGGTCCATCCGTCACTGTGTGTGTGTGTGTGTGTGTGTGTGTGTGTGTGTGTGTGTGTGTGTGTGTCTGTTTGGGTGTGCGTATGCATGTCATCTGGCGCCGGGTGGCCTCCCACTGATGTAAGAGGGATCCGTCATGTCTCTCTGTCACAACAGCAGACACGCTTGAGTGGCTGTACACACCCTCACACACACACACACACACACACACACAATCCTCATCTCCTGTAAAACTGTCTTTTGGATTTTGGTGAATTTATTTTCAAAAAGTGTGTCATGAATGCTTTTTATTGACCCTGACCTGATCTGATCAGTGTGTGTGTGTGTGTGTGTGTGTGTGTGTGTGTGTGTGTGTTTGGACCGCACCTGCACTGAGAAGCTTCTCATATGTATCGTTGCCAAATGAAAGTTGAGAATTGTGCTGAAACTGGGACCTTAAAATAGTTTACCTCATTTAAAAACAGCTTCTGGAGCTGCTAATAGGCCCCGCGTATCATGTTGGATTAGTTAGTTCATTAGGTTTGTATCCTTCTGTGCATCCTGAATCACTTAATGCAACACGATGGGACGTTGTGGCAAATGCTGCTTAGAACAGACAGAACAACATGGAGTTTGGTGCGTGTAAAGCGGCACAGAGACAAAGCCTTGTGTGGATTTGTGGCTGTTGCATGACTGGAGTGGTTTTTAGTGTGCTAAAAGAGGCCCTTTGGAGAGAGCTGAGCATTATGGAGTGGCGAGTAGAGGCGAGTTAATTTTGGAGCATCAACAGCAGCAGGAGCGGCGAGGGGAGTCCCAGTGTGTTTGGAGCAGCCCCTGCTGAACGCAAGAGGAACTGCAGCAGTTAGGAGAAAGCCTGCTTTGTCTATCAGGTGAGGGGAATGAGGGTTATTGGACTCAGGTGACAGTTTGCTTTCACCGTTCATTTAGCGGAGGCTCGACTTCAGTGTCTTGTTAGATGATGCGGGAGAAGAGGTGTAAGAAAGTCGGCCCTCTTCTCCATTTTTTGACAGCGGGGAAATGATCGGTGAACTCAGCTTGAAGTCTAGTCAGAGTAAACGCTGTGCAGACAGATGTGCATCTGTCCCCTGTGTGTGTGCTGTGAATAACGTGTCTCTGCAAATGACTGCTTAATAGTGCGTTATCCTGTAAAGCAGCATTGCTGATGGCATCCTGAGTGTGTGTTTGTGACTAAGTGCATGGTTTCTGGTTGGTTGGTTTCTGGCCAGAAGTGAAGACAGACTGTTGTTGTTAGAATTCATTTTTGTTTGTGATGGTTGAAAATCCCTGTAGAGCAGTAGCTATAAAATCATTAGATATTAACATTACTATCATGAAAACATGCACAAAATCAGCCCTTTTATGCCGTGCAGAGATGTGTCAGTGTAGCATCATGCTAAGTATTAAGGAGCTAAATCACATGAAATATTAAAGGTGTATTTTACATAAATGAATGATTCTCTGAAAACAGATATTCACTCATGTCTGCTTCTTGGGTCATATTTTGCCACCTCCGACCATGTAAGATTTGAACAGGAATTTGAAATCACTCTGAGGGCAACAAGTGCTCCACCCCTGTGCCGGGTGGTGTTAAGACACACTCATTTACACACACATGCACGTGTGGGGCCACCGTTCAGGGTTGCTCACACGGACCGATTCAGTTAATTCACGTAATTAATCAGTTGGTGAACTTGAGCGTGTCTCTCTGGGGGGGGGGGGGCTTCACACACACACACACACACACACACACACACAGAGTGCAGAGAAGACGAGAAGCATCGCACTGCAGTGCAAACACGGTTAATGATAGCAATCTGATTGCACCTTCGTCCAGACCTTTGGATTTCGCTGCATGCTATTAGAGCTAAGTTAATGGGCGGGTGAGGAAATGAATGGCTGCCTAAGTGAATGGATGTGTAATTAAGGAATGGGCGATACAGTCAATGTAATTAGCTTGTTTATGTGCAGCACAATGGATATAGGCAGGCGTTAAGGCCCTGCGGTGGCAGACATGCAGAGAGAGAGAAGAGACAGCAGACAGAGAGCAGGAGGAGGAGGAGAGGGTGAGGAGGGTGAGTGAGAATAAAAGAGAGAGGGGGAGAGAGAGAGAGAGAGAGCAAACTCCTTATTCAGGCCTTTTCTGCTCACCCGTCACATCAAGGCTCCAAATCAATCCTGCAAATTGGTTTGTTCCCCAACAAGGTTACCAAATGACGGAGGGATGGAGGGAACGACGTGGAGGAGGAGAGGCAGAATATGAGATAGAGAGGGAATATGTGAGAGCTGTAACGAGAGGGAGATGGAGGGAGGGGGATGTCCCGCTGTTGACGTATTGTCTAATGCAGAGCTGTGTGTGTGTGTGTGAGGGAGAGAGAGCTGAAGGCTGACGCTTGGGTCGTTATACTGTAGAGGGGTGAAGGATCCAGTTGATTGTTGTTTGTTACAGGTAAACTGAACCTGCTGAGTTATGGCATCCCAGCTCTGGAATCACTTTGTCCATGTGGCAAATAGGGATGTGCACATGTTGGAATGAGTTTGTGTGTGTGTGCGCGGTTTGTTAATGCAGCCACAGATGCTCCTGTAACCCTGTCACAATGAAATGTGGGGCCCATTTCCTCCCATTCCCAGCTGAGCCAGAGGAACTGGAGAGAAAATATATAAATAATAGACGAGATAAAAAATGGCAGACGATGTGTCATTCCTCTCCTCTGGCCTGATGTGTGTGCTTTTGTCTCCCTGCATGTGTCTCTTTCAGGAACACTTCACGCCGGAGTGTAAGTTTAAGGAGTGCGTGTTCGAGAACTACTACGTCACCTACTCGTCCATCCTGTACAGACAGACCCAGTCGGGGCGGGCGTGGTACATCGGCATCAACCGAGACGGACAGGTCATGAAGGGGAACCGCGTCAAGAAGACGAAGGGCGCCGCACACTTCCTGCCCAAACTCATCGAAGGTACTGCAGATTAACACATACTACACAAGCTGGGCCACAGACAGGGATCCTGCTATCTGTGCTATCTATCACTCCCCGTATGTGAGAAGTTACTGGTCATCATCTAAATGTGATGAGAACATCCTGAACTTTCCCTCCGCTCAGTCATCCAATACGTATTCAAGCATCAAAGTTCGTTCTCTCAGTGGAAAAGGAACGAGTAGGTCGACCTTGAGTTGTGATTGTTATTTCAGAAGACATTCACTTTATGTGATATTATATTTTGGGATTTTACTCGACCACTTGAACGCCTGTGGGCAAAAACAACTTAACAGGACTGAATACTGAAGCAGACAAGACAGGCACTCTCACATTTTGTGTATAAACTGCGTTTGCTTGTTTCCCACTAAAGGTTACGCGGAACAGCATTTACACTATTGTTCGATGCTGATCCTAGCACTGCATGTTTACATTTACAAACATTATGCAGTAGGTTAGTCGAGTTCATTTATGTACTCTTTCTTTTCTAGTGTCTACCTTATTTAGAAGTAATTAGGGAGGAGCAGCAAAAGGTTGATCTGAGCAGACAGTGTTTTGAACTTCGTTAAAGCTGCATTCATCGATTTGTTTTTGGCCACTTGGGGCGAGTGGAAGGAGCTGTAAACATTGCGCTGACACTGACAAATAAAGTTATTATTTGCACATGCAGCAGACACAGAGCAACATTATCGTTCATTAGAAATCATGTGTCTGTCCACCAGACATATGTGCAGTGAGTCCAGTATTCACTTTTCCAGTATTCACTCGTTTAGATCTTTTTTGAGCGATATATGTGGCTCTTTAGCTGCTAAATGCTCCACTGTGTTCACTGGTTGCTTATTTGCCAGCCGTTTGTTGCTATGCAGGTAGTTTACAGTGACTTTATCAAAGCTTTTTCCATGCAAACAGCTACCTGGGAGGTGATGAATCATATGTTCGTCACTATGAACGACCCCTGCTGCATTACGGATCCTATTTTGGCCCGTTGTTTGGCTAGAAACATGAATCAGTGCGTCTTGAAAATAAACTTTATGTTGTCACATGTCTTTACCCCGACTTAACTACAACCTTCTCACTCCCCAGTGGCCATGTACAGGGAGCCCTCTCTACACGACGTTGCCGAGCAGAGCCCACCCAGGAAAACGCCCAAGACCTCCAGTGACTCGCCCGTGCTCCAGAACGGCAAGAAGGACCCTCAATCCAAAACCAAAACCTCCTCCTCCTAGCGCTCAGAGACATGGGTGGGGAGAGGGGTGGAGGACACGGGGCACTGGGCACCAGCGGACACCTGAACAAGGTTGTTAGGGCTACCCCCTCCCCCCCACCTGCAACACTGACTCCATGAGAACTCTGCGTACCACAATGCACCGGTGTAAAGTTTTAGAAAAAGAGCAGGTTCGGTCAGAGCTGGCCAATGGGAAGCCCCTTTTACCTTCACAGACCCCCATCCACACCAGCCCTCCACCTTCTTATTTAGTAACCTCTGTGATTATCAAAGCCTGGGATACAAAAGCAATAACTCCATGAAGAGGTGAACAGTCACCAAACATCGTATAGCATGTCACTGCAGCGTGTTTAAGCTGCTGGAAGGAGACCCCGCGCGCCTTCTAGCTGTCTTAGTGACATCCTTCCAGTCAACCAAATATCTGAGCAAAGTCTTCCTGGTTTTACCACAAGAGGTGCAGCGGTCAGATCCGTCCCTCTGCACCACACACTTTACAAATGGGTCGTGTTTTTATTTCCCCAAAGGGTTCCATGCTAATGTTAGCCTGACACGGAGCCATGCTAATGCGCGGCCGTCACAGAGACTCTTGCAGACTTTTGTTCTGCAGCCATCTGCTCAGTCCACATCTTCTGTGTGTGTCAGCGACTTTGTGAGATGGCCTGGATACTTGTCAGCCCTGCTTGTGTGTGTGCATGTGTGTGTGTGTGTGTGTGTGTGTATGTTCTCCCTTCTTCCATTCACCTTTGGCGCGATTTGATTAGTTTGTGACATGGACTCAATTTTCCACTCGGCGGCACAAGAAAACCCCTCCCGTCCTCTCTGGCTCTGTTAATAGAGTCTGGGGCTGATCAGAATCTTTCGACCCTTAAACGAGGGGCCAAGAGCTCCCTCGGCACACTGCATTACCACACACACACTCATTATTACTCTGACATTTACACACACGTCGAAGTGTGTGTACTGTGTGCACACACTTTTGCGCCCTGATATCCATGAGCGACGACCGCAGAAAATGATCTCACGACTTAACACACTTAACGCAATGACACGCATTAACACACACACACATACACGCAAATGCACACGCACATGTTGACATGGTGGTGTGTGTGTGTGCAGGCTCTGGGAGATGATGAGGACATCATCAGCGAGATGGGGTGCTGAAGGAGCCTGACTGTGTAGCTTGTGATTGAAGTGCAATAGCTTTTTTCACTGCGGCTGACCATGCATTGCACAAACCCCCAAGGCCCACACACTATCTGTGGACCCTCTATCACTCAATGTGGAATTCTTGTCTATAAATACAGATTTAAAAAATCTCTTTATTTAATTATTACATCATCATTGTGCTATCGCCTTATGATGAATTAAAAAAACACTATTTTTTTGCATTTGATAACAGTTTACCCCATCACTGCCCCCAAGCCAGAAATATTCTGTGTGCTGTATGTTAGTGTATGTGGGCTGCTTTTTTTAAAGGGGCACTGCACCCATCTTACTGGTCAAAGTTTACAACTCATGGGGAGCACCAGTCAGCCGGCGAAAACATCGTATGATGTCTTCCGTTGCTCTGGAGGAGTTGATCACTTGAGTAATTTAAGTGAATTTAAGTTGAAGGCATTAAAGTCTAGAGGGTCGAATGCGCTGCAATACAAACTGGAGCTGTGGAGGACAGTACCAGAAAGGCCTGAAACTGAGACGTGAACCTGAGCTGTACCCGCACCTTTAAGACCCGACCTGACAGAACCCAACTGGCGCTGCCAGTTTGTTCCACAAAGCTATATTTTTGCTTCATTTCGTTTATTACTGATCGTTGCAGCACATCCATCCATACTAGTTCGGTTGGAGATTCTGGTGTGTCATGCTAGTAGCCACTAATGTAGCATCGAGCAGTTAGCCTAGCCTCAAGCGGAGCTGACTAGCAGGCTAAAGGTCTGGTAAACTCATTTCTTTTGACTCCACACCACCACATTGTAGTCTTCAGCCCAGCTGAGGGTCACTCAAGTGACATGGCTTCAGGCGGTCTGTCAGGTTAGACACAGCTCCCTTTGGAGCCACTTTTTTCACATAAGCAGCAGAATCAGACGCCCCCCCTCGATATATTACATTTAAAAAAAAAAAAAAAACCTGGACCCAACACAAACCCATGTGCATGGAGCTTGAGGATGTGGGTGTTTGCCAGGCAAGGCGGGAGATGCAATCACACTGCATTATGGGAAATGAAGGATCCAGTGATTTTGGATGTTGATCCATACTATTGACTAAAAGTCAGGACATCTCAGCCTTTGCTGCTTCAATATTGACTATTCCTTATTTTCTTTTACAAATCTGTCTCTTGCAAGTCCCCCAACTTTATGAATGGCGATACTAGATGACGGGAACGATCCTTGAAGTCTTTATTTGCACATGGATCAGTGAGCTGACAACACCATGCGTCACATGAATCATTTGCTTTCACACATTCACCTGTAAGCCGATAGTTTCGACTGCTTGCAACTAGGGAGACACCGATCCGACTTGTTGGTCACAATGCCGATACCTGGGCTTTAGATATATATTGTAAAGGAATTCAAGCCTTCTCAAGGCTACGTGTCATTTTGTACTGTTAGAATTACTGCGACTGTTTTGTCATGAGGAAAAAAAAGAAACCAAAGTCATATATAGATAGAAATTGATAGTTGTAGTACATAAGACGGATGATGATTCTAAGAAAAGATGCAAAGATTACCTTGTTGTATTTACATTGATCACATTTTTTCTATATTCATCTGATAGACTCTCCTGGTACAGGAAGTCACTTTTTAAAATCTCTCACCCTTCGCATGCAGGAGATATCGTTTTGTGCGTTTCCATTTGTTCTTTCCACTCAACACAAAAAGCAATCATTTCTCATATCAGACTTTCTTGGTACAATGTGCCAGGCAGGGTAATTGTTTCCGCCTAATGTTTATGTATTGTGGGAAGTGGGGGGAGTCCCGTGTGCTCAGGACGTAGAGGCGAGGCTAGATTGATGATCGGGGCTCGTGAAGAGAAGAAGACGGAGAGAGAGAGAGAGATTTTTTTGAGGAAAATAATTTGCGGTGATGAGGAGAGCAGAAAGAGCTTTAAGAGGGAATTATGGTAATGTGGAGAGAGACCCACACACACACATTTACATACACTTCCCATTTCATGCATAATCCTCTGCTCCCCTGTAACCTGTGGTTGTAAATAATAATAGCCGATAACCCGTGCAGAGGAGAGGCGATCTGCTGAGCACGGTAGTCTGCTACCTGAGAGATGAAGCAAACTTCACCTCTGCTTTCCTGAGGAGAGGACGAGTTTGAGAGAAAGACAGGAACAAAAAAAGATGATATAAGAAATGAACTAAAAGAAGGGCTTGAGACGAATAAAGGGAGGAAAGACTCAGTTCAATGAATTGCAACCCATTAGAGAGTTCTTCCCATTATGTTTTGATTTATTCGACACAAGCTACTGTTAAAACCTCACTTACACACTAAAGACCTTAATTAAACTGTTAAATAGACCCTCAGGTTGGTGCGTCTGACCAGTCACCCCCTATGGATCGCTAAATCCAGAACACAATGTTTGAGTACTGTTCGCAAAGTAATTACACAAATATTTAATTAAGTCAGGCTCGCGCCAGCTACAATAGAATTAAGACTGTCCGGGACTAGAAAGAGAGATACTGTCAGACGGGAGGAGAGGAGGAATTCAGCAAGCAGACATAGCCATGACGTCCGCGACGACTACTGTATTTTAAGGGCTGGGAAATCTGTGTTGCAATATTTTCTTATGCATGTGTCATGTTTGTTGTTTCCAGAATTCAAGGCGACTTCGAACCAAAAGAGAAGCAGGTGCAAAGGAGAGTTAAGGGCTAAACTTTAAGTTCGAGCTATTCATTTGGACAATGATGCAAAATGTATGTCTGCCGTAATTTAGATTAGGTTTAGATTAAACATATGGGCAATAAAGCATAGTATCATCATGCACTCAAGGGCAGTTAAAGGGGCATTCAGCAGCTTTACATTTAAGTTACATTTAAGTTAAAAAAGCAGCTGCGATGAGGTCAGAAAGGTTATTTCATAGAGTTTGAAATAAGTGAGCATTTAGGAGGCACACAGAGCATCATGAAAGATGAGTTGCATCATGGGGAATGTAGGTTCCAGCGTAATTGTGGAACTTGGAGGCTAAAAGTCAGGATATCTCAGCCTCTGCTGCTTCAGTGTTGACCGTTCTTTTTCAAATCTGCCTCTTAGGAGTGCCCCAACTTCATGGATGTGTCAGGCATGAGAGCCCCTTTAAACCTCAAAATAAATGCAGTATAATTTCCTGTTGATGCATTTGCCTGCACAGATGCAAAATAATAATAATAATAATAGCACATGAGGTGGCGTTTGCGGGTCTGCAGTCATCTCATTTCCTGCCTCAGACTCTTAAAGTTAAAGTGACTTTAAGCAACGAGAGCCAACGCTTTATTAAACCGAGCCATCAGATCTTGTGACCGAGCTTCACGCAACGCTGACATCTAGTGAGTGATGTGCTCTGATCCCTATTTACTGAGATATTGTGCGGACAAGTGATCCATCAGCCACTTACAGCTGCATCAGTCATCACTATCTGTTCATTTTGCCACTGTAAAAGATGCTGAGCGATCAAATTTTCTTCCAGTTAGCAGTCTGTTATTTGAACACTCATCCTCATGCTCGTGCTTTAAGTTAGCGCCCACACTTTTTTTTAATATGCACGCGTTTGCACTAATTAGTGTAATTTGAAGCAGTGGCTGTAACCGATATTATCTGTTGTAACCAGAGTAACCACGTCAGATGTTACCTGTTACTGAGGTGCTTCTGCAGGACTTTAAAAGAGGAGGCGTGGAAATGTGTCTCACTCTGTTTGCAGTGTTATTGATTTCACTTTGCAGAAAGTTAGAATTACAAAATCAATTTATTCCGTGTGGAAAGTTTGCATGCTTGCATGTGTGTGTGTGTGTGTGTGTTTTGCAGTGTTCATACTCTCCCATCCGTCTCAGCTGTAAGTCCTCTGTGAAGCCTGGGATCAGCTTCTCTGTTCCAGCCTGTCCCCCCCTGGCCTTCAGGCTTCACTTGAAACGATTCTGTGTGAGTTACAGGATGTAAAGATTGCCATTTATCTTGGCGGCCATCTATCTGAGACACATGTTTGATTAGTGGAACCCCCCCCCACGGCTGAATTTACTGCTTTTAACTCGCTGATGAATGCCTCTGGAATCAGCTTTTAAATGTTAAATATCGGCTCTTTGGAGGGCTCGGCATCGCCAGTTCTTTGGAGTGAATGTGTGGATATCGAAGGGGGTTAAATGATGTATATCTGATTCAGCTGCACGCTTCACACCTCTCACAGGCGCACCTCTCTCTCCGGGGACTCCCTTACCTCCCATTTCTTCCGAGTCAGGGCCCTCCCTGCTTACTGAGCGAATTACGACTGCAGAGAGGGTCATCCAGGGTTGTGAAGGAGAGAGGGGGGGGGGGCATGTGTCACATTCTGTAGTGTAGCTAACTCATGCCCTCACAGCCTCCCTTTGAAGTTCCACTTCCTCTCTCCCATCCCTTTTTGCAAACACAACTTCCCTTTAACCTGGAGGCTGAATGTATGTATGTATGTGCATGTGTGTGTGCTGGTATATGTGTGTTTTCCAGATCCCGCTCATCAGCTTTGGTCTTTGTGTGTAATCGTTGTGTAACTGTGATTGAATATCTCTGTATGTCCATTATGTGTATCCGAGAAGAGAGGGAATAAAGCATAGGCAGAGAGGAAAACAGAGGATAAATCAGAGGCCGAATCAATGAGCATGAGTCCTTGGGCAGAAAGCAATAAACTCCATTAACAAGGTGCAGCCACATTATCTGGGAGGGTGTGGAAAAAAAAGGATTAATATTGATACAGAACCCAACTGCGTGCTTTATTAGAGCTTTTATTTTTCTAACACTTTGCCCTTTTTGTGAGATGGGTTGCTGTTTAAGTGTGTGTGCGTGCGTGCGTGCGTGTGTGTGTGTGTGTGCATTACTTTGAGGTGGAGTCCCTTCACCACATCTGCAATGCAGCAGAAAACACAAAAAAGAGAGGGAGGAAGAGAGAGAGAGAGAGAGGCTCACGTGACAAAAGAGTGACGCCGTCCTCGGACAGATTTGCTCTCTTTTTTTTTTCTTTCTCCCAGACGCCTCATAAAAAGTGCTTCTAAACTGGAATCCAGAGCCCGAGCACCCGGTGTCACGTCCTGTATAGTATTAACCGCCAGATTAACTTGATGTCTAAAAATCAGGCTGTGTTTTTTTTTTTGTTTTGTTTTAAAAAAAGCACACCCACAATCCCTGGACACATCTGCATTGCTCACACACACACACACACACACACTGCACCCTGCACCAAGCCAGCGCAGATGTGGCTAAATGGGGTGACCTTTACAAACAGATCATGGAGGGACCTCACCTCTCCCAAGCTAATGCACCAACAATGTGTTAGTGGTGACTTTACGCTGTACTCGATGCTGAAATGCCTTTATTTACCCTCTTCCTGAAGTGTTTTTTGTTTAAAAAAAGCAGTATGGATTGTATTTTGGGTATTTCTCAGTGGAAGTACTGTGACTTGTAATGAAATGATATGAGGAATCTGAGTATTGGTGTCCATTGTAATGCCCTTTATGAATCATTGTTGGTCTGTCCATGTGTGCTTGTTGATTTGCTGTGTTTAATTTGCCGTTTGAATGCATATCTGTGTCTACTCCCCTATCGCATAATGAGGGATATTGAAAAAATAGACAGAGAGAGGAAAGCAAAGTACACCAAGACTGTGGGGTCTCAGACCTCCCCCGGCAGATCCCCCACAGTCCTCCACCTGTCAATCAAGACTGGCTGATTGACCTCCAACCTTCCGATCTCTTAACGGGATTTTAATTGGCTCGCCGGCAGCGTGCGGACTGCTCCTCCACAGCCTGCCTCTCCCTCTAACACACACAAACACACCTTCTACCTGTGTGTGTGTGTGATTCCGTGATCGATCCTTGAAGGATTTTTTTGACTCTTGTGTGTTTTGTTTTTTATTTTTTGCTCTTCTTTCTACTGCATGGACGATCCAAGATATTGTGACAAAGTCTTCCAGAAAATATTTTAAGGGACTCACCATACTCTTACTTTCCTTCTTGTCTTCCAAATGCAAAAAGAGTGCTTCAGTCTTCCAGCTATCAAAGCCACAATGACACTATTTTTGTATACAAATGGGGTAAAAAAATATATCTATATATCTCTATATATAAATATATCCATGCAAATGTGGTTGGGGTGCAGTAACTCCCCCTGTTGCTGGCAAGGTGGAATAACACAACTACTCTATGCCATCAAACCCATGGATCACATGGAGGAGAGAGCTGTGAAGGACTACAGAGGGCCGTGGGACTTGCAGTTTGAAACACCTGGGTTGAGGTAGAGGATCGCAGACGGGCGGGACTACAAGCATGCATGCGCCAATCATTTACTGGACACCTTCAACGAAACAGTCTTTACCCAATATTTACTCTTGATCCCCTTTAACCCCTTAATCCCCCCCCCCCCCAACACTATTATCCCAAACTCTTGTCTCTGCATTTGCAATATGATCTGTATTTATTTCTATAATAACTTACACAAAGTCAAGGGAGACGTATTATTGGATATAATTGAATAAAACAAACTAATATATTTGTATGATTGTAAAGCTGGTCTGCCGAGAGGTTCTTTTTTGGGGGGGTTGTTTTGATGTCATTTCCTGTCACATCCAACCTACATCTTTACATTTCACACTGGATCTTTTTACGAGTCTTCATGTAGGATAAGGTAGCACGGTTTGGGTTGGGTCCTGCTGGCCGTCACACCTGTGGCCCAGTTCAGTTGATCTGGATCAGAGCGTTTCTACGTCTGGCTCTCACACCGCAAACAAATAGCTTTCGCACCAGCCCAAACAACCTGAACACACAGTTTATCTGAAGCCAACACTCTTGGATCCAGTTAAGTCTTAATGCTTCAGCACACAGTGATATTTTAGACAGATGCTTTGTGTTCGTCCCTTTCCTGCACACAGCTTTGACTTCAGACCCATCCAGCAGCTGTAGGATGACCAGGATTGCCAGTTATCAGTGGCCAACCCCTTGTGGCTGAGAAAAGAAAAGAAAGAAAGTAATTGAATATGATTTCAATTTCAATTTGATTAAAGTAAGAGAGAAGGGACACCATGTTAGAATAAAATCTAATAATAACCTGCAGCATTGAACTGTATAATCTTTACAGCGACATCATCAACTTTAAATGATCTGATTCACGCAACACCGTTACATGTCGTCTGTTACCTGCTCCAGTCTGTGAAAATAACAGTCATGGCTGAACAATCAATCTAATCTAACTTAACCACTTACTTCGGTATTAAACAGTGATCTATTATGGTTGTTCTGGGAGAGCTCCCTGGATTTGAGTCTCTGCCAGCCGGGGGCTTTATGCAGTCCCTCATGACCACAGATTTGATGTGCGACTTGACACTGGCTGCTAGCTGTTAATAGTTAGCTTCTATGGTAATTAAATTGGCGGCGGGCCGAACGGCAGTGACAGTGGATCATAAATTACGGCGTGGCGTGGATGGCCGACGAATGTGAGTGAGAGCAGAGCGGCGTGGAGGCATATAGGGAGGATGGAGGTGTTTTACTGCAGGGGCCTTCAGAAAGTACAGCAGTGTGTGGCAGTTAAACGGCTTGATCAACTTAGCGTTATACTGTAAGAATAATGACTCCTGTATCACCTCTGTGTGTCCTGTTATTACAGTGGTTGACTGTTACAATGCATTTTGTTTCATACCACAACTGTAACAGACAAGAACAGAGGCGAGACGCTATTTAAAGAGCCATGCATAAATGGCATCAACATGGCATTTTAGCCACTGGGCTATCAGTTTCTTGGCTACGCTTTGCATTAAATTGCTAGAAAGCTCTGGGTAATTTACCGCTCAGTGGAAAAATTCAGTGCTCCTCTCCATTTCTACTTGATATTCAGAGACATCTCTGGAAAGCAAAGAAACTTGCCAGTGTAAGTGAATGACGCAGAAAAAACAAAACTCCAAGTTATATGCAGTATTAGAACACTTACATGTTGTTGTTTTATTTTCAAAAAGTGTCCAAAACGCTTCCCCCACAGTCTCCACAGCCTTCACTACGTAAAGGACACGGCACAGAACTTCCCGCATCGCCGCTGAATGCCGGCGCTGGACGCAAATTGTGAGAATCGTCCAACATGGACGTAATTCCCAGGGAATGAGCTGAGGGTTAATAGAGGCAGAGCAGATGAGAGTCTGGCTCAAGAGGATGAACTAAAGGTCAAATGTGGCTCAGTGATTGGTGTAGAGCTGAAGCTGTCTTACCTAATGACTATCTGAGTGAGACTCAGGGTTGGGGCAACAGTAGCTTCATTGTTTCATTGTGGTTCTTATAATGAGAGAGAAGAAGGTAAAGAAGAAGGAAGGGGGACTTGGGGGCAAAGGGACACCGATCACTCGGAACAGGAAGTTGGATGAGGACAGGATGTGGTCTTTGTGCCTGCATGATTTCTGACACGCGGCCGCTCCTTTTGAACCAATCACATGTTTAATGATAGTGGAAGATGCTCAGATGTCCCCTCATTCAAAGTGTGCATTGAACCCATTTTCCCGGCATGTCCTCCTGCGTTGATGTGATTTATTAGCTGTTATTTGTGACATAAAGAAGGAAGGTTTGTAGCTTTGTTAGTTTCGATTCCATCTTATCACTACACAATCCTCCAGTGGAATATTAGTCAAATTCGACCTTCACACACTTTTCTTGAGGACCTCCTGCGGGTCCCTTGGCCACAAAAGTAAGTGTAAAGTAAAAGTAAGCTCTCATGGGCAGAGTGGAGCCTGGTTCACACTGACTGAGGAGAGAGGGGGGGTGAACACTGACACACACCCTCCCCTCCCTGAGAATGTAATTGGAGCAGGAAGCAGTTGGCCAGGCCCGCCTGACTGACAGACAACAACAGTCCAAACTGAGCGAAGCAAAAGTTACGCTGAAGAGTTACAGAGGACTGCACTGGAAACAAAAAAGAAGGAGAAAAAAAAGACGTTAAGGAGCTTCATCAACTGAGGATCTGTTTTTCAGAGGAGACACTGGTCAGGTTTTTGGGGGTCGCCATGAAGAGCCTGGATCTGGTCCTGCTGGCATGTTGCTTGTGCAGCCTGAGCACATTGGCAGGTAAGGCACAAGCTGACACAATATATGCATGTGAGAGCTCTTCAGTACTTCCCATGTGTATATGTACAGTGATATCACATGGAGACTGCCACATGGAGCCATCAAGGAATCTCACAGCAGCAGTACTGTATCTGTGGGACACAATCAATAAGTTTGTGTCACAGCAAACACACTGAATATATTGCTGGTATGAACACAGTGTAGACAGTGTGCATAAAGTCTGGTAAGTAAACGCACCACAGACACACAGTGACACAGCGGCGGCTGACATCAGGACGCTAACACGCTCACGGTGACATGCTAACGCCCCCACGCTTAGCAGGCAGTGTTTACCAGGCGAGCATGCTAGCATTTGCTAATTAGCCGTTAGGCGGAATCATTACAGGAATTGGGTCAGAAAAAAAAATAATTGGAAAAATTGCATATAAATTGTATAAATTTGACCTGATGATGACTCTGGAGGAGCAGTGAGACGATCACTGCAAGTGTCAAGA